>NC_048299.1:43822483-44156358 GCF_013100865.1 Trachemys scripta elegans | reverse complement strand
CAGAGCAGAGCAGAGTGGCAGCGTGCTCCCTGCTCTGCAGAGGAGGCAGAGAGAGGTAGGGACGGGCCTTGGGGAAGGGGGTGGAACAGGGCATATCCCTCCCAGCCCCCTGCCATGAGCCGCTCAGGGGAGGGGGCTGGGAGCACCTCCTCGTGCGGAGCACCCCAGCCCTCTGCCCTGCACCCCCCACACACCCTCCAGCCCTCTGCCCTGACCTCCCCCCAACACCCAGCCTTCTGCCCTGCACCCCCACACACCCTCCAGCCCTCTGCCCTGACCTCGAGTCGCCCCGCTCAGCCCGCTGCAGGCCTAGGTGAACAGAACCCCAGGCTGGAAGCGGGCTGAGCAGGCTGGCGGCGTAAGATCAGCATTTTAATTTAATTTTAAAGGAAGCTTCTTAAACATTTTGAAAACCTTGTTTACTTTACATACAACAATACTTTAGTTATATAATATAGACTTATAGAGAGAGACCTTCTAAAAAACGTTAACATGTATTATATATTATATATGTATCCTTTGGTTTCCCAAAGGAACCATCACTTTGAATGTTCTGACTTAAGTTCTCTTCCTTGAAGCCATTTACATTTAATTTCCATTATGGAAGTGCCAGATGGTATCCGAGAAATTGGAAAGATGTTTTCAAATGTTCAGTAATTTGTTTACTCTTAACAAGCCCCAATTAAGCACTATTATTTTCTGAATACCTTTCATCCTTTCTTAAACTAGTTTAACTAATTTTTTTTATTTTACAACTGTTTTGTCACGTTGTGTCTTCTTTCTTTTACAGAGCAGCATGGCATTTGAAATGCAGGCATTCCGAGAAACTGGTGATATGTAGCTCTGCAACTGGAAAACTGCTGCAAAGGACAGTTTCTCTGCATCAGTTTTCTTAAGACAGTAAAAACAGCAGCAAGTCAGAACTCTTACTTTAATACTACATCTCCGCATTCCTTAACTTCAGTATACTTGCTACTGAAGAAATGGGTAAGAGGATAACAAATGGCTTTTAAAGGAGTTGGAGTTAATATTTTATACCTCATGAAACACTATCTGTGTGTCTGGCTATTGAGATACAAGAATGCTACTAATTATAGACATTTGTTTAATGAAATGTCAAAAAATACAAGATTTATAATCATGAATGTTTATGCTACTGCTAGAAAATACATAATAATATACAGACAATTTAATATTTCTTTACCTTTGACATTAAAAAAAAAATTGAAATTACATCCTTTAAAGGCAGATGATCATCAAAGATGTTGCCAGGGGTATCTATATTCTTCTTCTCTGCTTTATTGGTGGCTTTGTTTGAGTATCTTCTGGCTTTTCCCCAGATGATTTTGGAACAGAAACTGCTACCTAGTTTAAAAAGGAAAAAGTCCAAAATCAGTAAATTGTAATTATTCCTGCTTCTGTTGCTTTTAGAATAAATGTCCCTATCTGTTTATGTAACTTCAATATTTGAATTTTAGGAGCAATGTACAGTATTTGTTCATTGCAATTGTATTACAAGCTTTACACCACACAAAGTTGTAAATGAATGTTACGCACAAAGACAAATTAAATAAAAAAATTAATTCTTAGAATGACAATATGAAATACTGAGAAAACAGTACAGCATCAACAAGCAAGTGACTCAGTGACAAACAACTTGCTGTATTTTAACAAATAATTGATTTTGAAGGTTTGGTAATGATAGAATGTTGCACACTTTCATTATGTGCATCAACAATAGAGGAATATCGAAGTATAGTTTAGCCACCTGCAACTAAAACTGTCAAATGGAAAAAGGAGGAAGTGCTTTGGAATAAAGTGGATTTTTGTCTTTTATTTTATTTTTTTTTTTTATTAAAGGTGATGTGTGATTCATTAAATTGATTTAGCAATTTAGTTGCAGTTGAGCCCCTTCAAATCTACATAGCTTTCTGTATTGAAGGTAGCAGACTGTTTCTTGATTGTCTTAATCTAAACCTACTAAATAGAATAGTATAATAGTAAAAGAAAAATGTTTACTATTGCACGTTACCTCATGTACAGTATTACAATTCTTATTAAAGGGCTACTGTACTATGCAAAGTGACTCTACACATGGCATTTGGAGGACCATATTTAATCTCTGACTCCGTAACATATTTGTTTAGTTTACAAATGCTTTTATTTAAATTCTACTGCCAGACCTGCATACAACCTGCAATCGAAGTG
Source organism: Trachemys scripta elegans (assembly GCF_013100865.1). Lineage (NCBI taxonomy): Eukaryota > Metazoa > Chordata > Testudines > Emydidae > Trachemys > Trachemys scripta. The sequence continues at coordinate 44,154,150 of NC_048299.1, read as the reverse complement.
CAACAATATCAGTGTAAATTCTGAAACTAAAAATGTTTGTTCATTTTTAATCAAGAGCTGGCGTAGGGGGGAGGGACAGCTCAGTGGTTTGAGCATTGGCCTGCTAAACCCAGGGTTGCGAGTTCAATCCTTGAGGGGGCCACTTAGGGATCTGGGGCAAAATCAGTACTTGGTCCTGCTAGTGAAGGCAGGGGGCTAGACTCTATGACCTTTCGAGGTCCCTTCCAGTTCTAGGAGATAGGATATTTTTTTTTAATTTTTTTTATTTATTTATTTATTTATTACAGCTACAGATAGTATCCACTGAAGTAAATCAGTCCACTTGTGAACTGAAATGCTACTCTATGTGAGTACAGGTATCAGTATCTGTCCCTAAACAGCTGTTAGTAAACTGCATTTTGAAAGTTGTACATTCCAAGATTGAATGCTTTTTTGCATTTTGAAATCGGGAATCAAGTAGGTAGTTTGGAATAAAATGAACTCAAATATTTTGTCAAAACACTAGTTTGTTTCATGCCAGTCCCTTATAGTCTCCCCCAAAGAAATGTGGAAAAGCATCCATTAAAAGCTCTCATATCAGGCAAACTGATTTCCTAGGATGTTTCCTTTAGATCTCATTTAAATCATATTCATTGGAGGAAGACAGACTAAACTATCACTCCATTTATTTACTCATTAATTTAGAAATGGCAATTCTAACAATATTTTTGCTTAACTTCAGAGCCAGAGCTAGCTTAAGCTGTCCTACTTGTTCAACCCCTTTACTGTTCACAGAAAATGAAAATAATCCTGAACCCCTCATTGTAATATAGCAGTTCAAGTAAAATATTTCACCTGGGGCAGTATGCAACTTCAATGAAGAAAATATAAATAATTTTCAAATAATTAAAAGGCAAAGAAAAGGAAATTCTAGTAAGACAGTTCACAGCATCTGTATGCTTTTGTTTCATTCAAAATAAATGCAGACTAAATCAGACAGCAGAGATTTAAATGATGTCATGCAGTCTGCCATAAACAAAATTGTGTTAAATTCTTCAGAGTCTAAGTCCAACATTATGAAGACCTCTAAAATTCAAATATGTGGTCAGCTGCTTTAGATACCCCCACTGCAAGGAAGAGTGAGGTGTGTGGGGAAAATGAACAAATATGGAAAATGGAAAATGAACAGTATCTTGATGATACTTTTATTTCCAAAAATGACAGAGGCCTAAAAAACAAAACTGTATAACATGAAAATACTTCAACAGCATGAAGTTGGTGCAGTATCAAAATGAATCAAAGTATTATGATTAGAGGGTTAAAAAAAACACTTTGGTTTTAGGTGCTTTTTTGACATTTGGCCTGATCCTGAGAGGAGATGAGAACCTGTGACTGACTTCAATGGGCATTATGATTGCTCGCACTTCTCAGAATCAGGCCCCATTATTATCAAATTGCTGGAAAAATATTCAATATGTTGAGGTAAGTTACTGTATAGCCCCATAAATACATTTAAAACCAATTTTTAATGAATGATGAATATAAACACATTTGAAAATCAAAATTAGAAGGGTTTTTTGAGTGCATACCTTCGTAAGTTTATTTCGAATTAAACTTGCTGAAGTATTCAATGAATCATCATCCATGTCCACTTTTGGTATTTCTGGTAGCCGTGGACCAATAATGACTCCGGTACTATCTGAGTCTATTCCAATGAAGTCAATTTGATTGCCTTGGTCTCGCTTTCTCTTTCGCTCTTGCAGTTGAGTTGTGCGGGGCATAAATCTCCCAATTCCATTATCAGAAGAAACTTTTCTTTGCAGCACAAGAGAAACTGGTGTGTTAGTATATCCCCCCTGTTGTGCACTTTGAGTCAAAGGTTTACTTTGGCAAAAGGATTCAGAAGTTTCAGCACAGTTACTGACATATTGAGGGAATGCCAACACCCTCTGAAAGCGACCTCCTGAAGGACATGCTGTGTTTCTTGATGAAAATTCACAAGATGGCTGGTAAGGGTAAGGACAACATGCAGATGGATCCCAGTTACCAGTGTTTGCATCTGCTGCACTGAATCCTAAGGTTTCTGGTTGAAAGTCATGTTCTGAGTTCTTTGAAACAGATTTTTTAGGCTCCTGTATCTTCTTTACCACAAAATGAACTTTAACACAAAGAGGTAGTTGATTGTTATTATATAACTTCTCTAAATTATATATAACAAAGAAAAGCATTTATTTAGCATAGCTGAATTAAAGTGAAGCTGACCACTAGAGTCAAGTTCCAGTCTAATCTCAAGTTTCAGTTACTCATTTTTCAAAAGTTTCACCTTTCAAACTCTTTTCCAAGCATGGCTTCTGCTTGATTATTAATTACATTGGAAATATTGAGCAAAAACATTTCAGCAGTTTTTGCGAAAGAAGGAAAGCAAACAATTCTTCCAACTTTTTAAATAGTATGTGTTCATGTAATTAAAGACTGTATCATAATTAAGCTTGGCAGAATTCAATTTTTTATCATTTTGATAGATAATATTGGTTTATTTTTAAGCATTTTAAGATTCTCAATTTAAATTTTCACAACTGTGCAAAATTATGGATTTTAATCATATTTTGCAATTCTTATCCATTTAAATTTTCACAATTGCAGGAAATTATGGGGGGGGTCAGACAGTAATTATATAGTAACAGAGGTTGAGATTCAAAAAGTTAAAAGCTTTATAATCCTTACAAAACAAATTGTGAACGTCACATATAGAAATACACACCGTAAATATCCTTAAACTCTAATAAGGTCTCATGCAGCACTTACCTTACTTTGCCTATCTGTACATTTTGATTATCATCAATGGAAATATTTTGTGTGTGTATGGTGAACTCGGTTTTTACTGACATTTACCAATAAAAATATAATCCTTCCAAATCTAATCATAATACAGAGGCAGAAGGAGGGAGCAACCTTAACTTTGGCATTTCCTGATGCAGGTGCTTAACTGCAAAGTTAAAATTCTCTTTCCATTGTTTTTGATGGAGTATTAAATTAGTCCCATGAAGTTTAACATTTCACCTCTTAACATTAATTCACTTGCATTATCTTTCTGGCAATCCAGACTTCATTCCATTAAGTGCGAAAGTGTTGATTGCCACAACAATTGTAGTTCATGATTAAGGATACGATTTCGTCATGGCAGGAACGGATTCCATGACTTTACCTGACCCCCCTGACTTCTTCGGCTTCAGCTATCAGCAGCTGAAGTCAGGACTGGAGCCAGAGCTGGAGCCGGGACTGTGCGCCCCCGCCCTGCATGGCTGCAGCTGGCACTGGAGCCGGGGCTATGCTCCTCTTTCTCGCAGGTGGGCTGGAGCCAGGACTGTGACATTCCTCCCCATGTGGCTGGGCTGGAACCAGGACTTTATGCCCTCCCCCAACAGCTTCCGCTGGGGCTGGAGCTGTGCACACCCCCTGTGGCTACAGCCAGGGCTGTGCGCACCGTCCCTCAGCCATAGCTGCAGCCGGGGCCATGCGCTCCTGCCCCATGGCTGGGAATGCAGCCGGGGCCATGCACATGCCCTTCAGCAACTTTGGCCAGGGCTGGAGCGGTGCACACCACCTCATGGCTGCGGCTGTAGCTGGGACGCTGTGCAGCTGCAGCCAGCTCCGGAGCCTGTGCTGTACACCCTCACATGGCTGTGTCCCCCCATCCTCCCCACATGGTGGTGCGGCTCGGCCTGTCAGTCCCCCACCGTGGGACTCCAGCTGTCATTTCCTTCTCCCCGCCTCTGTTATTTTTAATAAAGTCACAGACAGGTCACGGGCTCCTCTGAACTTTTGTTTATTGCCCATGACCTGTCCGTGACTTTTACCAAAAATAAAAGTGACAAAATCTTAACCTTATTCATGATTATTAGTAAGTGTGACATCACTAGAGTTCAGAAAGCCAAGACAGTGTGTTCCTGACACCTATTCTATATAAACTATTTCCTCTTTCAATTATACTGCTGAAGTTCACTAGTGCAATTATCTTCCCCAATCAGAACCAAAGCATCTGAGCATACAGTGACAATATATGAAATACCTGGAGCCTAAACTCTCTATAAAATCTAGGGATGAGATTCTATGGTGTGCTTCTTGGAGATCTCACAGCTCGAAGGTGGAGGGACAGGAGGAGGGAAAGGGAATGCGACTGGTTAATGTGGCTTTAAGTCAGTTTTGTGCCCTTCCAATCTGGGCTGCTCGGGTGAGGCTATCTAAGTTACAGTAACTCCTGGGGCTGTCCTATGGGCTACAACACTGTCTGGAATCTCCACAGTGCTTCATGCTGCAGCCTCACCATTGACATATCCTACCCCCACTATGTCCATCACCAGTCCCTGCACTAGGGGAATTCTCTTCTTGGTGGATCCATGATTTTTAGGGCCTGTTTACACCACTCCAGCCCTTTTACCCTGCATAAAAGGGTCAGAATGGGGATAAGAATCTCACCCCATGTTTCTTAGCCGTGCTTATGTTTCTGATAAATGAGATCACACACAATGAAAACCAGGGAAACAGAAGCATTAAAACCTGTGCATTTCTTATTTCCCCCATTCACCATCTTTTGTGTGACTTTGATCATTTAGAATCCACTAAACATTGAGGTGCCTTTCCATTCTGCTCTTAAAATACTAAAGACAGATATGCATGTTTTGCAGCAAAGTAAAGATGAACAATTAACTATAAGAGTAGACATTTTTACTTTGCCAAAACATATCCACAACAAAAGTGATATTTTAAACTTTCAATAGGATGTCCAATTACAAACCTCTATTACTTGTTGCTTTTGCGATATATTTTCTCCTGTTTTGCAGCTTCTCCCTAGTCTCTTGGACTGTTTCAAATTCTGGAGCATAACACACATGAAGCAAACTACCAAAGAAACTCCGTTCATCCAGTTTTCTCTTGGCTATCCTAAACAAAAGGAAATTGTATTCAAATGTTATATTACTCCAGTGTTGTCACACTTCACACTTTAACATATTTGAGGATCACTGATATTCTCTTGATCTACGTTTGTAATAAATGTTTCACTTGAGACACAGTGAGGAGAACACACCACTCTTGTATGTACCAAATATATTTATGTTGGATGAATATATTACTTTAATCTCAAGAAATTTACCACTATTAAGACACCAAACATTCAAGAAATGGAAGGCAGACAGATTATCTATTGCAATACCTTGCACTCTGTAATTTTTGGAATTTGATAAGATAAACTTCTGTAAATTGTTCTGCTGGATACTCATCTAAAGCATTGTACTCTTCAATGGCACCATATAATGCAAATTGTTCCACTAATTCCTTCATAACACCCAAAGCAGGAACTCCCTGTATTAGCAAATAACGAGATTCCAAGTTGACAGTATACACCTGAAAGAAATAAACACATTTGAATAAATTCATACTTTTATCTTGCAATAAAAACATTAAATACCATATTCAAACAGTTCAAGTAATTTTCTTATATTATCTATTGGACCTAAAACCCTCTTAGAACTTTGAAAATTTTAAAACATCTACCCTTTTGATTTTGAGCTTGGAGTATTGTAGGACCGCAACAGGAATTTGTAAGAATTCCATGGCCAACAAGGACCTCCTCATCAGTGAGTGCGGATAGAACTCAATCATTCTGATCCAAAAGCAGGTGTCTACCATTTGTGTTGGGGCTTATTTCTGAGCAGGTCTGATCCAGTAAAGAGCGGGTCTGATCCAGTAAAGTGCAGTGCTATAGTCTAGCCAGTACATTGCAAATTCCTTGCAACAATGAACAGCTGATTTTCTGGACAATTATCATGTGGAACTGGCAAAGTAAAAGTATTCCTGTCACATCTTTCTTGATTAGAAACATGGTGAATTTACATGGGGAAAATAAAGGATCCCCAGGGGGAGAAACGACATGACTCTGTGCAGTGTCATACTAAGAGCAGACTGCTCTGCAAGTGCAGTGATCATGTAGCACATGTGCATTGGGGAAGCATTTGATACAAGATATTCAGAATAAAACAGGTTTTCCCCATTCAGGAAGTTATGCAGGATTAGAGATCATTCTGACTCTGTTGCATAATGAGGAATATATTCCATGAAAAGCTCCACATCTGCTCAATCCATATTTAAATCCGCTAAACTCATTACAGTTAAGGTCAAAATGCATTGTCAATGAGTCTTTCAAGAAGCTTTTTGAATGCATGACCCCCACATTGGTCTTCAGTACTCCTCTTTCTTTTGTTGATCATTGTGTTTTTACTTTCCTTCTCCCATACACCAGAGCAATGATTTTATATGTTATCCATGGGATGTCTTAGCTAGTAACTTCTACCATACAGGTTTATCTGCAGATTTTTGATAGCATCTTTCAGACATTCCCAAGTCACTTGGTCTTTATTTGCATTAGTGGTCCACAACACTTCTTTGCAGTGACTTTCCATCTCCTAAGTCCTCAGAGCTTCAAGGTATTTGACTTTGTGTAACTTTTTCAGTTTTATATTCTGTCTCCTCATTACCAATCTATGATCTGATCCACAATCTGTGCTTGGCATAACATTAATCTTCCTAATACAATTTCTATACCTATGGTTGATCATGATCAAATCAATTTTGGTTTTTATTCATCCCTCCTGGTGATTCTCATGTATGCTTTGTGCTTTCTTTTTGTTGAAAATGACTGCGGATAATGAGACCATGTCTCTCAAAATTCTCTGAATCTTTCTTCTCTGTCATTTCTTTCACTGGCACCAAATAATATCTGTGACATAAAAGTTGGCCTTTTTCCACTTCCATTTTTGCATTCTAGTCTCTGATAAGAATTACCATTATATCTTTCTTTCCACCACTGATTTCTTCAGTGTTTTCACAGAATTTTTCAACATCATCTTCAGAATCTGCAGTTTCTTGGGACATATATTTGAATAATCATTGGACATGCTTTTATTGCTATTAGCATTACAGGTTCAGATGACAGATTCACTTATTCAATCCTTTCAGCTATAGTTCTATCTACCATAATTCCCACTCCTTTCCCACTTCACAATCCACCTGCATTGATAACTCTGTATTCTTTGCTGCTCAGAAGACTTGTGACAAAGTCATCTCCACCTATACAGAACATCTCAATCCTATTGTAACATTTCACCTTTCCATTTGTCCGCATACATTGGGTGCTTTCTAGGTTGATTCAGTCCCCTTACATTCCTGTGGTCATCAGTTTCACATGTCTGGCCATGCAGGGCACCGGTTCACACTGAAGGCCAGTCAGACTGCATGGCAGTCGAGGAATGTTAAGTTGGGTGATTATGACAACTTTGGCACTAATACTCCACAAACGCCTCAAGAATCAAGTGCAGCCATTTTTTTCAGGTTGGAACCCTAGCCTCTAGCAAAAAGACAGTCCACAAGGGAGCAGGGATTGATAAGAAAATAAGTGAATAACAATATGGTTTCACACCTACAAATAGCACAATAATGAAGATCACATTAGAAAAATCAACTGAAATGGGGAAAACAGTATACTTGTGCTTAACTGACTTCCAAAAAGCATTTGACTGAATCTACCACTACATATTGCTCAATATATTAAGTGTAAGGACTAAGAGATATGAACTTTGAGTCATAAAATTATACTGGAATCAGAAGGCAATTATAATGGAAGATGAAAATGAAATGGATATCAAGAGAGGAGTGAGCCAAAGCTGTATAATGCCACCAATTTTATTCAACATTTATAGTGAGTGTTTGATTAATTAATTGACAAAATAGATATATTAAAAGCAGGGGCGGCTCTATGTTTTTTGCCGTCCCAAGCACGGCAGTTAGGCGGGCTTCAGTTAGGCATGCCTGCAGGCGGTCCACGGTCACGCGGATTAGGTGGCGTTTCTGCGGATGATCTGCCAGTCCCGCGGCTTCGGCGTACTTGCCACCGAATTGCCGCCAAAACCGCGGGACCGGCAGACCTCCCGCAGGCATGCCGCCGAAGGCTGCCTGACTGCTGCCCTCACATCGACTGCCAGGCCGCCCTCCGCGGCTTGCCGCCCCAGGCACGAGTTTGCTGCGCTGGTGCCTGGAGCTGCCCCTGTTAAAAGTAATGGAAAACGGGTTAATAACATTTGCTATGCAGATGACACGGTGTTGGTGGCTGATTTAGAACTAGGTCTGATGAAGTTAGTGGAAATTATGTATGAATATGGCAAAGAATATGATCCACATTCAACTCTAGATAAAACAAAAACTATGGTGCTATACAAGGATCCTGGGAAAACAAGCAAGATTCCAGTTAATTACAGTGCTGTACAGCAATTGAGAATGATTACTACTTAGGAAGCATCATTACTGGAAGATCTGATACTAAAGTCAACACCAGAATAGCAGGAGCAAAACAGACATTCTGGAAGAATAAACATCTCAGAAGAAAGGACATAAGTCTGAAGACTAAATTCCAAATCTTCAGAACTTACATTTGGTCTGTTAAATTACAGCTATGAAACATGGATATTCAAAGAATCAATAATAATGAAACTACAATCCGTCGAATTATGGTGTTATAGAAAAAAATCATGGATAGACCCCATAACCAACAAAGAAATACTGCAGATGATTGGAACTCAGCAAAATCTAATTAGAGATCTTATTAAAAGATTTGAGTAGCAGGGCATATTTTAAGAGCTTCAGTGGGTGATGCATGTTTACACGCACTGCAAGGTAAAGCTGATGACAGAAGAGCACAAGATAGAAAAAGAAGATCTTGGATGGACAGTATAATGTGATATGCGTGGATCAAAAGAACTATTCATCCACAAAGAGATTAGCAGAGGATCATACAGAATGGGCTACCATGACTGCAAGCCTCCAGTAATGGAGATGCCACATAAAAAGAGCCACATATATATTTCCAAAACTCAAAACAAAAAATACAATGAAAACTATTTTGCAACCCAGCAGCTTTCTTCAAATAGCCTTTAGTCAATCATATATATTCACTGAATATGATTTAATTACCTTTTATAACATGCTGACAAGAGCTACAGTTGGAATATTTAGGTCTCAAGCTTAACCAACTTTCAAAATCGTGTTTTATAATCCTGATACTACAAAAACAAGAATAACTTTACTCATATGAGTAGTCCCATTGAGTGAATAAAATTACATGCCTGTTTGCAGGATTGGACCCTGGATTTGTATGCATTGTATTCAACCTTTCAAGACAATGAAATGAATAAACCTTTCCATTTCTGTTCTCTACAATTTCATGACTTAACTGAATAGTAATGGGCTTTATCAGTGTGTAACAAAATATCTAAAATGAGGCCCAAAACAAAAATAGTACCAGTGGAATTTTCAAATAATGTGGGATTTCCTTCAATGTGAATAAAGTTTCCTATAGTTTCATGATTAAACATTCCTAATGTTAATGATTCACATTCACAATACCACCCAGTTTGTGTAAAAGGGGGGTAAACTGGTCTGAGCAAATTGATGTTTATTGTTATGAGAGATGCACACACGTTAATCAATCAAGTGGTTCCTAACCGTTCTGGGGGCAAGTGTTATATCAATTTTTATCAGACTGAACCCTCATCAATTTCTAGCCAATACCAGGTAGGTGAGTGTGTATGAGGGGATGATTTGTAATCCTGTAAATCCTGCATCATCCTACAGTGTGCCTCTTCTTCCTCCTCTTCTCCCCTCCCCCCGCGACAGACTGCGGCCTTTGGAGCGGACTGGCACCCACATCTCGCTAGGGAGCTAGGACTGAGCCCCGGGCTGTGGGGTGCCTCAGGGTGGCGTGGCATTGTCGGGGAGGGCTTTGTTCGGAACTGGGACAGGGAGTTATTAACACAGTTCCAGGCGCTGCCGCATTCGGACCGGGGGTGACGCTACACCAGTGAGGACGGGGCGGCGGCAAGGGCAGCCCGTAACCTGCTGCGCGCCAGGGGTTCCTGGGCTGCGCCCCGGCGACGGGGGAGCGGCAGGCCGGGCTGTGTTCCGTACCCGGGGGCGGGTGAGGGTATTTGAGGCAAGACACCCAGAGGCTCCACCAGACCTAACCCCCATGGCGCGGGTCCCGGCTGAGCGGAACCAGGCGACTGGTCCCCGTCTAACCAGTACCCACCACACACAACCTGCTGGCAGCAGCCACCCAGAGCCGCCCACTCCCACCTTCACTGCACGGGGCCTGCGCCCCTCTCGGTACTTGGCGCGCGAGTCGCACACGTCCTGCTGCGCGTGATGTTTACAGACACCGCCGACTCCATCGCCAGGCGCCGCCATCTTCCCACCTTCCCCCGCGCGCCACAGCCAGGCAGCACCAGCAGCTCCCCGAGAAAACAGCCAATCACAGAAACGGGGAGCGTTTACCGGGCTCTTATTGGCTCCGGGCGGGGAAGTACAAGAGAGATTTAGACGGGCCAGACAGCACCAACAGAATCCCTCGAGAGAATAGCCAATCAGAGAAAGCGGGTGAGCGTGGTACGCACTCTCATTGGCCTGTGATGGGCCATACCAATGCCGCTGGAGGGTGGGGGGCAAAGTACTGAGGGCTCGTGCTTCCTTCCTTCTTTCTACCTGGGCGCGGAGCGGCTGCTCGATGCTGCCGGGGCGCGCCGGGGTTGGGTGCTGCGGGCATTATGTGGGGCAGCGGCTACCCCGGCGGAGGGGGCGCGGGAGGCGCTGCTGTGACTGTCGCCTTCAGCGGCGCCCGGGACTGCTTCCTGCACCTGCCTCCTGCGCTGGCCTCCCACCTTCGCCTGCAGCAGGTACCGGGGGTGGGGCCCCTCGGAGCGGCTCATAGCAGAGTCCCGTCCTCTCTCCCCACCAGCACCTATCGCTGGGGTGACAGCGAGGCGCCCTCCTCCACCCTTCACGGCTTCACCCCTCCCAGCCGGCCTCCCCCTCATCGCTACTGTGACAGCGGCACTACCCGCCGCCAGTTCGTTAGACACCCCCTCTCCCTGCCAGCATCCCACTGCCATGGCGACACTGAGCCCCCCAATGCTACTGACACCCCCGACACCCACCCTCACCATGATGCTCCCCCTCCATGCCAGCGATGCCCCCACTGCCAGTGATGCCCCCAACACTAGCACCTCCTCATGATGCCCCCTAAGGCCAGTGACACCACCAGCACCAGCACCACCACGATGCCCCCTCATGCCAGTGATGACCCCAATGCCTGCACCCCCCACAACACTTCCACTCCATACCAGTGACACCCCCCAATGCCAGCAATGCCCTCTAATGCTAACATCGCCTCCCAATGCCAGTAATGCCCCACTGTCAGCATCTCCTCACTACATGCCCCCAATGCCAGTGATGCCCTACTAATGCCAGCACCTCCTCACAATGTGCCCCCGATGCCAGCATGCCCTATGTACTCACAATGCCCCAGAGCCGGTGACATCCCCAGTTCCAGTGATGCCCTCTAAATCCAGTGCTTGATGCCAGCAATGCCCCGATGCCAGCTCCTCCTCACTGTGTCCTGCAATGCCAGCAATGTCCCCCAATGCCAGCGCTTCCTCACACTGCCCCTCCGATGCCAGCAACTCCTCAAGATGCCCCCCCCGGTAGCGACTTCTCCATGCTAGCGCCGCTTCACACGGCCCCTTATGCCAGCAACAATCTCCAATACCAGCACCACCTCACAACACCCCTTTAACACCAGTAACACCACAGATACCTCCCTCAATGCCAATGACACCACCCGATGCCAGCACTGCCCACGATGCCCCCTTGATGGTGGCGATGACCCCTGATGCCAGCATTTCCTCATGATGACCCCTGATGCCAGCAATGACACCCTGATGCCAACACCTCCTCACGACATCCCTCAGTGCCAGTGATGCCTCCCCGATGCCAGCAGCTCCTCACAATGCTCCCCTTCCTTGCCAGCAATGCCCCCTGGTGCCAGCACCTTCTGACATTCCTAATGCCAGCAACACCCCCCTATATCAGCACCTTCTTACAATACCCCCTGACACTGGTGCTTCCTTACAAGGAGCCCCTCAGCACTAGCAACGCCTCTGACACCAGCATCACAACACTTCCTGATGCCCCTGACTCCAGCATCGCCTCACAACACCCCACTCAACGCCACCATTGTCCCCCTCAATGCCAGTGCCCTCTCACAATGTCCCTCTTGATGTAAGCAACACCCCCATGCCAGCACCCCATCATGATGACCCCTCAAATCCAAATTTCCCGTCCTGATGCCCTACCTCTAGGTGAGCACCCCCTTGCAATGCACCCCTCAGTGCCAGCGATACTCCCTCTCCAGTGCCCCCTCAATATCCGCAACACACCCTGATGCCAGTATCCCCTCATGACGCCCTCTCTCAATGCCAGCAATGCCCCCTCGAGACAAGTACTTCCTTGTGACAGGCCCTTGTGATGCCAGTGACCCCTCGCACCAGTCCTCCTTGACACCAGCAATGCGCCCCACATCACCAGTGCCCCTCACAATGCCCTGTTCAGTACCAACAATGCTAGCTGCACTGCCCTTCATGCCTCCGAGGCCCCTCTTCAACACCAGTGCCCTCTCACAATGCCCTTCTTGACTCCAGCAGCACCCCCTTGATGCCAGTGATACCCCTTCGCGTCACTCCACACCACCAGCGATAGCCCCTATTGTTGTCAGTGCCCTCTCACAATGCCCCCCCTGTTGCCACCAGAGCCCCTCACCACTAGTATCCCCTTGTAGTGGCGAGGTGCTCCAAGCCTGTAATATTCTAGGTTGACATGACAATGTCTTGTTGGGCAGAGCACAATGTGAAGACCATGAAGCTGTGTTATGTGTGAGCCGTGCTTAGACCATGGTAATCCCAGAGAATTCAGGACAGGGTCCATGTTTGGACTAGGGTCCCTTTGGCCAGTTGGCAGAATCCCCCATCCATCTGGAGTCTAGTGTGCTCTCTGTTATCACAGCCAAAAATCAAACCAGGACTCTTGTGGTCCACAGGTTGCTGGAATCACTATTGGGTAGAATTGCTACCAGCCACTCTGAAATTTACAAGGACTTAGAGAGGACTTTGGGCATCCCGGATGTTAAGACCAGGAATATAGGAATGTATACTAGATCAGAGCCCTGGGACATCTAATTCAGTATCCTGGGTGACAGTGATAAATAGTTGATGCTTCAGAGAAAGGTACAAGAAACATAGTAGCTGACAATATAAAATAACTTTCTGTCAAGTTGCCTTTACCTCTTGTTGACTTGTCCAGTGAAACAAAATAAATGCAGCATCATAACATGTTTTTGACACGATACAACCCTCCACTTGTCCCCTTCCCCAAAAAATTGTAGCCTGGAATGTCATCCCTGATTCCTAATGCCACACAATCTGCCTGTACTCCTCCAAATCCCTCCTAATATCCCACATCTTTACATTTTCCTCACTCCAACAATTGCTTGATAGAGCAGTAGGGCTGGGGGAGTGCAGGCAGGAGCCAGCGGTGGCTGGCTATGTGTCACCTCTGCTGCCCACCCATTAGCCCTTTACGTGCTTCCCCTCTTGCTGTCCTCTCCTTGCTTTGCCCCTTCACTCCCCCAGCCCTACTGCTCCTCCATATCCCCCCCCCCCCCCCGTGGGGCACTCCCAGCACTGTGCAGAGAACCAGCCCCTGGTTGGAGTGCTCAGCTCACCAACAGCCTGGCCAGCAGGCTCCTTCCTTCCCCCACTACCTCTGGCTGGGCAGGCACCCCAGGAAAACCCAAGACCCTCTGGCCCGGAGTGCTGGCCAGGGGGAGCCGATCCCTACATGTGCCAAAGCCCCGCACAGTGTTGGCACGGGAAAGCCTCTCAGCTAAGTTCTGGAGTGGTGAAAGGAAGCGATTTCTAGCCTGTTTATGTCTCGACCCTGCAGGTTGCACAGTATCCCCCAGGGCAGGGGCTTAGCACCCTCTTCGCCCACCCCTCCCTCTGGGTCCTGCCCTCAGGGAGCACGGGACTGCTCCATCCCCTAGGCACCCTCCTCTGCTGAGCCACTTCTCTGACTGGGTTCGCTGACGCCCCTGCAGTCAGGTTCCCTGGGCTCTGGTGCACAATGCATCCTTAGGGCTTAACCACTTCCTCCCAGTACCCCCCCTCCTTCTGCCCTGTGACTGGAAGCAGCTCCCATGCCTTCCCTCCCGCACAGGGCCAAAACGTTGCTGCTGGCCACATTCTGGTGTGAACCCTGGAAGAAATCGGGGGGAGGGGCATGTGACCCTGCATGCCCCCCACATGAGTTGTCTCGGGAAGACACGGTGCTAGGTACCAGGAGAGGTGGGTCCATCCCGGGTGCCCAGCCAAGCATGGAGGTTGAAGAGTGCCGGGCAGGGAGGGTCGGTCACCCCCACTGTGTGAAATAGGAGTATGGGAGTGTGTGCGTCACCCCTCCTTCTGTGTGTGTGTGGGGGGGTAGGGGTGTGTGTGTCGCCCCTCCCCGTGTGAACTCTAAAGCCTTAAAGGTAAGAAGGTAAATAAAAAGAATCCAATTACGCAGTATTTCTTTTTAACAGAGGCTCAGTCAACTTGATGCTAATTTGAACGTTTATACGATTGCCATTGAATTTATTTGAATATAAGTAATTTTACCAGTTGTCCCATATTCAGCATAGGGAAATATGGTCATCCTAACATTAACCTTTAAAGGAGAACTGACAAGATGCATATATTGGAGTACCAAACAGATTCATAACCTTTTGTGCATGTCAACCTCTTTTTCTACCTTCATTACTTGATGTTCCTATTATGTATCAAAGCAAGGCCCCAATGATCACATTGGATATATATAGGCAAACCCTTGCACCTGCACAGAGAGCCCTATTCAGATTTGCAATGATTCAGTGTATTTCTGTATTACTAGTGCTAAGATCCTACATTATTCATTAAAATAGGGCATGACAAATCCAGAAACAAATTACACATTTCTGTTCATTTTTGTAATCAAATGGAAGATTTTGTCTATATTGTTAGTCAGAATGAGGATAATTTAATTTAAATTGTTTGATATTAATGTTGTTCTGTTCTCTGAAATCAACAGGGCCAAGCTGTGAAAGTCTCCTGGGGTCACCAGCCTATATTCTTGAGTTGGATGGAAATCAGACATCATGGTCACCATGGTGAAAATATTGCTGAAATTAACAGACACCTAGCAGAGAAACTTGGCATTGCAGAAGGAGAGCAGGTTTGGAATGCACTTTAAAAAGAAAAAATCTGAAGGAATAATGCTTTACAGTTTAGGCTACAATCATGTAACCTGTTCCATGCAGGCAGACAGATCCCCACTGTCTTCGCTGGGGCTGTATGTGGTAAGAGATGTCCACTCACATGGAATAAATTGCAGGAGTTGGGGCTTAAGCCCCAGTCCTGCAAAGATTTACCCACTGAAATCAATAGATCTACTTACGGGGTGTACAGTTAAGTATTTGGGTAGGTCTTTGCAGGATTGAAGTGTGAGTGTGTAGTGAAATGTTAATTTAAAGGAAAAGTATTTTTAAAAGAAATAAAACAAGTTTGGAATTTTCTCATGGTAATTGTTTGTTTTCTTCAGTTCTTGTCATTTTGTTTATAATTATGAACTTATTCCTAACTCGTTTGACATTCTTTCTGCCCTGAGACTTCGACTCATTTCTCCTTGTACACATGTTGCCGATTGGCTGTAAAAGGATCTGGCTTTCCTCACTGTTAGACCAGGTGCTATAGTTCTTCTTGTGACTCCTGTTACAAAGAGAAGTTGGACAGGTGCCCAGGAGACAGTACACAGTCAAAGTTTTGTCCATCATGTGACTGTAAATCTTTCAACAACACAGTGTTTTGGTTATAGTGGGTGGAAAATTAAATTAACATGGGCAGAAAAGTATTACTTCACACACAGCTGTTCTAAGTATATTTCACACATGATAAACTTTATTTATAGAAAGAATGCACAGCAGGGAACATTTTAGGTCAGGCAGTGTGACACCTCCACTTGTTTGCTTTTGGAAAATCATTACTGGAAAGCTAATGGTTATCTGGCCACTGGACTATAAAACATCTTGTTGGGTCAACAGCAGAAGTAACTGGAAAATTTGTATGACATTGTATAGCTGCTGGAGTGGTTATTTTAATCTCAACTGGAATTGTTTTATCCTGACTCTAGATACAATAGTTAAGAAAAGTAGCCCATAGAATATTGTGAAAATCTGCTATTTTCCTACTGTTCACAAGATAATGATATTGGCTCTGCTGATGAGATCTAACTAGATTAGGGTACTGTTGCCCCCCTAGCTGTAGTTGTAGCCAGATTTTTACACATTTATGCTTATTTAAGATATACAAATGCTAAATAAAGAAATAAATCCTCACAATTATCCTGTTAAAATCTGGAAATTACTAGCTCACAGAAGAAAGTCCTTATGAGCAACCTTCAGATCCTAGCAAAAAATTCACCAAATAAATAAAGTCTTCTGTCCTATCAAAGGAACAAATTAAAATAGATGGCCCCACTATCCCTTTGCCTTCAGGAAGCATGTGTTTATTTGCAGTAATAGGATTCCATGAAAAATATTCCCTTCTATTTACTATTGTACGGAAGGGAAAGGATATTTCTTATTTGTATTGTATACATTGAAACTTTAGGATCCTGCAGGTGTAAAGCCAATTGCTTATTTTGGAAAACCTGATTTGAAGCTGCAGTTGCCCAGAGGACAGAGGATTAAGTTGCCTCGTTTTAAGAGAACATTTTTTAAAGAAAAAAATGTTGAGATGCCAGTATCTTGAAAAGTGCTACTCTTTGACAAATGGAACTTTTGGTGAACATCACCCTTTATTTTTTTCTGTATTGACTGGCTTCTCTGAAACAATCTGCTTCTCCCTGAGCTGCATCAGCTCCCAGCATTCTTCCTGATGGTCAGCTTATACCAATGAGATGACCAATTCCTGAAAGTTGTGTTGTGGAAGGGATTCTTCTGTGAGCCCACTCATAAAACTGTGATTTTTTTCCTTAGACGTGGAAAACTGCTTTTCGACTGCTTCTGCCTTATATAACTGTATACAGTTATTTATACTTTTGAGCTTTCCAAATTCCACTTTATTTTTAGGCTAATTCAAAATTTCAGGAACATGTATTCAGAAACTGTGCTCTATGTTTTTGTTTGGTTTTAGTTAGGTTTTTTAAAATACTTCTGTAACCCCTATGGTGATTCCTTTGTTCTTGGTATGCTTTGAAATTTGATTGATAGTTAATCCACTAATAATATTATTGATGTTGCTACTTCGTTTCACTTTGTACCTGCTGTGTTGATTATAGCGGAATGGGGGGGGTCTATAGCCTAAGCATGGCACAAAATAAATCACATACTATATTTTACTCCTGGGGGAATTCTGCACCACTATTCTGCAGGCACGGAATTCAGGTCCCTCTGCAGATTTCTTAGCTTCCCAGCAGAAAATGATGGGGAAGCAAAGGGAAGCCGCAAGAGTGGTCACATGCCCGCGTGTTTTCCAGCATGGGCGGTGGGTGTCATAGTCACGGGAAGGCATTGTCTTCCCAAACAGCCTGACGTCCCCCTGTCCATGCTCCACCCCCAGGCCCCATCGTGCCTGCTGTTCCTTGGGGCAGGCAGGCTTGGGGTCACGGTGTGCCCCCAGGGCTGTGCCGTGCCACCCATCCTCCTGGGGCTGGGGCCCGGGGAGGCTGGGGCATGTTGGGGGTCAGGCCTGGCGGTGCGGCCCAGGGAAGTTGGGTCGGGCCCGGTGGAGCGGCCCGGAGAGGCTGGGGCCGTGCTGCCCGGCACTCAGGGGCCAGGGGGCGCTGAGAGTACTAGCCTGAGGCAGGGGCCAGCGGGCATGGGGAGGACTAGGGGCACTGGGCAGGGGCCAATAGCCACAGTGGGGCTGGGCTCTGGTGGGCGTGGAAGGCGCGTGGCCGTGGGTGGAAGGGGTGGGGCGGGGCTGGGGGCTAGCCTCCCTAAGCCAGGGGTTCACCCACCTCCCATGCTTTCTGGCACCGGGAGCAGCTGGCCTGGGGATGCCCATGGGAGTAATTGGGGAGGCACTGCCCCAAGAAACAGAGGCAAGGAATGGGGGGGCACACTGGGTCACATGCCGCTGCCATTTCTGGGAATGCAGAGCTGCCTGGCTGAAGGAAGGTTCAGTTCCAGCTGTTGACTCTGCAGCTGAATGCTGCCTCCTGGGTCCTAGTGCTGGTCAAGCTCCTCATTCTCTGTGCTGGGAGCCTTCCTGTTTTCTGTACAATTGTGAGTGCTTGTGGTGGGGCAGGGCAAGAGGGTGGGGTGGAGGAAATGGGGGTTGTGTGCTGGGATGGGGGGAAGACGCAATGGGGAAAGAAGGGGGTAGGATAAGGGAGGGGGATGTGGGAGTGAGAGGAGGGGGATGAGGCAGTGGGGAGAGGAAAGGTGATGGGAAAGGGGGGAAGCGGGAGCCCGGCATGTGGTGCCACCCGGCATGCGGTGCCCCTCAGCAGCAGCAGCTGGGGCTCATCCGTTAAGCAGGCCCATCAATTCCCCCACCTGATGAGCCCCATCTCCCCTGCACCTGGACCACCCTGAAGAGTCCTTCCACACGCAGACCCTCCTGTCAAGCCCCAGACCCCCTCACCCATACCCCATCTGCCGAGCCCCAACCACCTTCACCCGGCTCCCCTGAAGAGTCTCATTTTCCCTGCACCCAGAACCCCGCAACGAGCTCCTGTGCATCCATCTCCCCTACTGAGCTGCCCATACCCAGATTGCCTCACACAGAACCCTCTCACCCCTCACCTGGATGCCTCGACACTAAGCCTATCCACGCTTGAATCCTGCTTGGCTGAGCCTGCCTGCCCACACCTGGTATGCCTGGCACAGAGGGCAGGGCTCCGGGGTGTTTCTGGGGTAGGCCTGGCCCTTGGGTTGTGTCAGGGTCCGGGTGCAGCCTTATCACTGAGTCCCTGTCCTGGGGGGAGGGAGGGCTGCAGGGTGATGTCCCACCTTTGTACAGCACTGGCCTGTGCCCTCCACTGGAGCTTCCACAGTTCTTTATTGACAAAAAAATTGCAGAATTTTAAAATATGCACAAAAAATTTATTTTTTTGGCACTGAATTTTTAATTTTTTGGTGCAGAATTCCCTCAGGAGTAATGTATTGAAGCTTCATGCTGTGTTAAGTTGTATAGCTAAGGTAATTTAAAAGGCAAGTAATTTTAATCATCCAAAGTGTACAGTGAAGCAGACTTCATTCTTTCAAATTACTTAAAGATTTAACTTTTTTCTTTATGTAAATATCAGAGGCTAAATATTTTTTTTAAAAGTGTTATTTTCTGCCAGATATTCCTTGAGCCATGCTCCCAAGTCTTATCCTGTCAGCAAGTAGAAGTGGAACCCCTCTCGGCAGATGATTGGGAAATACTGGTAATAAAAACATTTAAATTGCTCTCATACTTTTGTTATTCATGATAAGCATTCCCCGGCCCTCAACCTGTTCCATTTCTCCTCAAGGCACTGTTTCCTATACATGGGTGGTGTACATTGCATGTGTATAATTCAAATTTGATTTTATATAGGGATATACAGTTTGTATCTTAAAACAAATGCAAAATGTAATGTGAAGTATTTGATTTCTAATTATGCAAAGTTGTCTTTAGGAGCTGCATGCTTCCTCTCTTGAAAAGCATCTTCTTGACCAGATTCGAATAGTATTTCCAAAAGCCATCTTCCCAGTGTGGGTTGAGCAGAATACTCATATTTACATTCAAATTGGTAAGTGGTGATGGAGGCATTTCGTGCAATGCTACAGAGAGCCTTTATCAAAGGTAGATAAATGTACTGATGATTTTTGTTTAATTGCAGGTACACTAAAGCCACCTGCTTCTTATGGGAGACTAGAACCTCGTACACAGCTTTTCGTATGTCCAAAAACACGCCAGCTTGAAGAAAACACCACCAATCTGCCTTCCTCAAAAAGTGACTTTTTACATGAAAGATTTATTAAAAGTAACATGGATCAAGGAGAAATCATAAAGGAACCTTTGGCCAAAGAATCTCATTTAAATCCAGATGTCCTCGAACAGTGTAAGCCAGATGCAAAAGAGACATTTGGCTCAAATGTCCTGCCAAACGTATGGAATTTTATCGGGAGCATTTTCTCTCGCTCTCCTGAGCAGAAACAGGAGACTTCCTGTGGTACAAGTGAAATGAGTGCATTCAGGGATGAGCTGTTAAACTTGATTCACATGGACTCTATTTTCAGAGTATGTCAGTCCCAGCCTCCTAGTGTACAGAGCACATCAGCCACAAAGGCATTTCAGAAAAATACCATTCATGTTTTTCCATGGAATCTGGAGTTTGTTGATCTAGATCCCAATATTAAAGTGTCTTATGGGAAGATTAGTAAGCTTCGCTCCCTAAGACAACGCCATCGAGAAGCAAAGCAGAATCTACCATTTGAGAAGCAAAAGCAAATGTCCAGCACAGAAGACAGAAACCAGTATGGCTCTAATATCAGTCAAGAATCCAGTGAGATCTCTGTTGTGCAGATAGTATGGAATGGATTTGAAGATCTAGAGAGTGCCATAAAGCATAACAACAGTGTGGAAGCCATGCATGTTGGAAGAGTTTGGGTTAGTCTGAATATAGTTGCTTTTGGGGTTTTAATAAGATAACTTAGGGGTTGCTTGATTAGTATAAAATTGTATAGAGTAGATTTTGTAAACATTATTTTTTTAAGTAAGGTAGACTAAAATACAATACATAATATCAAGTGTAGCTGTTCTTTGCTAATTTGTCCTGTTCTGGACTACTCAAACCCAGCAGTAGCCCTCTGAAATGCACAGCATAGGCTGGGTCTCCACAGCTCTGTGGCAATTCTGCAGCAAAAATGAGAAAGTTCTCCAGCATCTTTGTAAAGATTTTCTGGAATTTGTGAGTTATTTATATTGAGTGCGTTAACAGTCTGCTTGTAGCTATAGTTTTCCAGAGACTCTGAAATTATCTATGTGTACATACATATTACATATAACAAGGTATGTGGTTACATCACATACTCATGCCTCTCTGGTGTGCTCTGGCCTCCAGCCTTCAACAAACTGAGGAGTAATAGTATTACATATCATATCATTGTACAATTGATGTATAATTTTAGTATTTTTTAAAAACTTTAATTAAAAACAACAAGGAGTCTGGTGGCACCTTAAAGACTAACAGATTTATTTGGGCATAAGCTTTCATGGGTAAAAACCTCACTTCTTCAGATGCATAGAGTGAAAGTTACAGATGCAGGCATTATATACTGACACATGGAGAGCAGGGAGTTACTTCGCAAGTGGAGAACCAGTGTTGACAGGGCCAATTCAGTCAGGGTGGATGTAGTCCACTCCCAATAATAGATGAGGAGGTGTCAATTCCAGGAGAGGAAAAGCTGCTTCTGTAATGAGCCAGCCACTCCCAGTCCCTATTCAAGCCCAGATTAATGGTGTTAAATTTGCAAATGAATTTTAGTTCTGCTGTTTCTCTTTGAAGTCTGTTTCTGAAGTTTTTTTGTTCAATGATGGTGACTTTTAAATCTGTAATAGAATGACCAGGGAGATTGAAGTGTTCA
The DNA here is from genome assembly GCF_013100865.1 of Trachemys scripta elegans. Taxonomy (NCBI): domain Eukaryota; kingdom Metazoa; phylum Chordata; order Testudines; family Emydidae; genus Trachemys; species Trachemys scripta. The sequence continues at coordinate 44,132,600 of NC_048299.1, read as the reverse complement.
CTTACTGGCTTATGTATGTTACCATTCCTGATGTCCGATTTGTGTCCATTTATTCTTTTGTGGAGGGACTGTCCGGTTTGGCCAATGTACATGGCAGAGGGGCATTGCTGGCACATGATGGCATATATACACCAACCCAGGAACCAATCCCTATAGCAAACCTCGTTGCCTACTCTGTCCCCATATCTACTCTGGCAACACCATCAGAGGACCCAACCACATCAACCACACCATCAAGGGCTCATTCACCTGCACATCCACTAATGTTATGTATGCCATCATGTGCCAGCAATGCCCCTCTGCCATGTACATTGGCCAAACCAGACAGTCCCTCCGCAAAAGAATAAATGGACACAAATTAACTATTCCTCTCCTGGAATTGACACCTCCTCATCTATTATTGGGAGTGGACTACATCCACCCTGATTGAATTGGCCCTGTCAACACTTGTTCTCCACTTGCGAAGTAACTCCCTGCTCTCCATGTGTCAGTATATAATGCCTGCATCTGTAACTTTCACTCTATGCATCTGAAGAAGTGAGGTTTTACCCATGGAAGCTTATGCCCAAATAAATCTGTTAGTCTTTAAGGTGCCACCAGACTCCTTGTTGTTTTTGTAGATACAGACTAACATGGCTACCCCCTGATACTTAACACCATGCAAGGCATTTAATTAAAGAAACTCCTTTATTTTAAAAATAGTTTGTTTAAAATAAATTATTTTATATTAATAAAAAGTAATTCACAGTTAAGACACTGAAAACCTTAATAGGAATCTCCAGCTGGATCTCAGGATACATACACACTGCAAAATAAATAAATAAAAATGCAGCTAAGAATTTCAGAGCCCAGGTCAACTGATTCAGGCTTGCAGTACTCACACTAAGGATAAAAATAGAGCCCAAGTGAGAATGTCTACATTGTTATTTTTAGCACTGTAGTGCAAGCCCAAGTCAGTTGACCCGTACTCTGAGACTAACTACTGTGGGTTTTTTGTTGTTTTTGTTTTTTTTATGGGGGGGGGGAGTATTTTCAGTGTAGACATATCATTACATGCTGTTTTGGAAGATGGCACTTGCAGGTCTCAGTTGGCAGCCACTGACATTTCAGTGTCCTGACAGCTCTGCTGCTAGCTTTTGTTCTTGGTTCCCTGGAAACAGCTGTTGGATCAATAAAAGAGATAAAATGCTTTTAAAATCACCATTTGGATGTTTTAAAACAGTGGATTCTAAGGCAGTTCCCACCAATTCACCATCCTTTTCAGTGGGAATGAGAATACCAGCCAATAGCAGAGTCATTACTGCCGTCTCTTGTAGACTTCAGTTTTGTATATCAGCTGAGAACTTCAAGTGCTATTTTCTAAATATGACTTACTGTATAGTCTCTTGGTGACAATAGGTTCTTCATTTTTGAGCTGTTTCAATTTAGGAATTAAATTAAATTATAATAGAGTGTAAGGAATATATATTTCAAATAAAGGAGGACAATTTGGTTAGTGTAAGCTATGAAAATTAAATTTTATCCTTGGCTTTGCCACTAACCTGCTGTGTCACCTTAAGATAGTCACTTCACCTTTCAATGCCACAGTTTTCTAATCTATAAAATAAGGTTAATGATACTTACCCTCTTTGTGTTCAGTGGATGAAAGGAGCTGTATAAGAGGATTGGGGGAAAGCTCAAATTCTTACTGCTCAGATTCTCTTAACAAAATGTTAAGAGATGTTCAGAATTACTAGCTAAGTTAGATGGCTTCTTCTGTAAGGCTGCCTCTCTGTCTACATTACACTCATGAATCAATTATCAAATGCATTACTGGTGGTTAAGACAGGTTTATATGAATTTTGTATTTAAAAGAAAAAAAGCTTTTTCAAATGGCTATTAAAACTGACAAGTATCAGAGGGGTAGCCGTGTTAGTCTGAATCGGTAAAAAGCAACAGAGGGTCCTGTGGCACCTTTGAGACTAACAGAAGTATTGGGAGCATAAGCTTTCGTGGGTAAGAACCTCACTTCTTGGTGCCACAGGACCCTCTGTTGCTTATTAAAACTGAAGCATTTTTAGGATAGGCATAAACTTTTAAAAGTTATATGGTAATATAATACAGACAGATTCGTCCTTCCCCCTCACTCTTTTATCTCACTTCATTTGTTTGTTTCTAAGGAGGTTAACAAGTTTTAACTGTTTCCACAAAGAACAAAAGAGGCAATTAGGAGGCGAGAGTGTGAGGGAAGAGGATTTGAGTCCAACTGGCAATAGAATGGTTTCCTCTTAAATTCTATTGCAAATTACAACTAGTAAAGTCAGGCTGATGATCAACTGTAATGGGAATGCTTTTATTGATGGATACACTTCCATGGATGTGAAGTTACTTGTGGGATGTTGTAACTAATTTCTGCTGTGTGACCATTTTTTCTTTTTACTTTTTGTTTTAAATTTATATATTTCAGATTCCAGATGGCCTGAGAAAGAGAATACATATAGAAATGCATGCAACGGTCAGAATTAAGTCAGTGGAATCAGTCCCTAAAATTCCAGCATCTCTTAGATTACAACCCAAAAGGAATTTAGTGAGTTGGTATTCTTAGTATATCATTCAGTCATTTTGCATATCTTTAAGCAATGATAGTGTTGCTCTGGTTAAGGTTTACCAGTGTTGTTTTGTTTTTTATTTGTTGGGTGATAATTTGGGAACTTCAAATCACATTAGACTAATATTTAAAATATACATTATTCCAAATGCAATTTCCCCTCGAATAAATACAATTTTATGATTTAAAGTCATATCTAAATCAGCGAGACACTTGTACCATCTGTATAAATGAAACTTTATACATAATATTACTTCATACTTCTGTATCACCTTTCATCCAAGGATTATAAATGTCAAGTAATTAAACCTCAAAACACCCTTTTGTGTTTGGGAGGTATTACAATACTCATTCTACAGTGTATTGAATACATATTTTCTATTTTATAAAAATAAAGTGATTTGCCCAAGGTCATACAATGGTTGAGGAATAGAGCCTATAAATTCGGACACTTAGTCTCTAACCATTAGACCGGTCTCCATACGTTTTCAGATCACATCTGTCTTCTCTTTTGCTTTTCCTTCATAATTTCTCTCTCCTTCTGTTTAACACATTGGCATTTTCCATGTTCATAATGTAATTAAATATTACTCATTTTGTGCAGGACCCTGAGCCACCTGGTGTACGCTGTGTGTGTGTTATAAATAAAAACATTTACTCTGCAAAGTGTGTTCTGACATAGTTTTAATAAAATATCGCTATGTAGTGTAAGGGGTAAATCCTACAAACCTATATGCCTGTGAGGCATGAGAAGTTAAAGGCTACTCACATGTGTTGGTAAGGGTTTACAGGGCCAAGTCCCAAAATTATATTTGAATATTGTTGTACATAATTACATATTGCTGCATTAGAAAGCATTACATAGCAAGAGTAGTATGGTTCTCACTTCATCTTAGGACATAAGCAACATTTTCTCCTTGACAGGGTCCCACATAGATAAGACTGCCATTAAAAAATAAAAGTGTTTACAAAAGAAATATTGGACCAGATCCTCAGCTGGTGTGGCTCAGTATAGTCCAGCTTTAAATCTACAAAGGCAAAGAAACCCAATGCTGAGTCTGAAACTCCTTTGAGAAGAAGGAGAAGAAGCTCTTATGCTCCTCTAGCAGGCAATACCTGGGGAGAGTTTCTAAATAAGATAGTTAAGGCATATTCATACATTTTAATGTGGTGTTTTAAGTTTTACTCTGAATTATCTTTGCTTTTTTCCTTCTGCTATAAATTTAATAGTGAAGTAAATATTTGAACCCCTCTATCCTCCCTCAACGGAGCCACACCCATTGTTCTCATTGCAAATCTATGCCAACAAAAACCTATTTAATGTCAGCTCTCACTGTCCATCAAGTGCTGCTCTTACACAAGGCAAATGTCTTCACTGGGTTAGTACATTATGGGCAGTATGTTTGTTTTGCTGTGACACTTGTGTGGTCATTTTGCACTTTAGTTGCTCCACAAAACATATAGTACTAATCTATAATAAGCACAGAGTTTTCATATGCATCTGGTGTTCTTTCTCCACAAACGGATTGAATTTTGTTTTGCCTTTTTACTATATTTTAAAATATACCATGGTTGAAATCTATCAGTTTAATAAATACAACTTTTTTCTGTAAATGGTTGATTGCAGGGTAGATGGTTGAACTAAGTAGTAATTAAACCTGAGGTTTTTGTACATAGGTGTAAAATAAATATCTTGAAGGCAGTAAACTAAAGAAATATAAAGTAATTTTATGTGATCTTATATAAATTTAATATGGAGTTCTTTCTTTCTTTTCTACTTCAGCTCAAGTGATTTTAGTTCCCAAAGGAAGCAAAGAGAAAGGTGGAAAATTAGGTGAATAATATGGTAGGATCCTCTTTTTCCTTTCTGAACAGAGCTTCCTCCCTTCCCAAAGAGATCTCTGTTGATCTCCCTTGCCTTTGAGAGGAAGGATGCTCCAGTAGTTAAGGGGCTAGCATGGCATTCAAGAGGCCCAGTTTCGATTCCTTGCTCTGCCACAGACTTCCTGTATGACCTTGGGCAAGATATTTAATTTCTTTGTACCTCAGTTCCCCATCTGTGAAATGGGGATAATAGAATTTCCCTGCCTCCCAGGTATGTTGTGAGGATAAATACATTAGCGACTGTGAGGTGTTCCAACATTATGGTAATGGGAGTCATGTCTGTATCCAACATAGATAGGTTGTGGGGATGTGACAGGACTTAGTGTTATGAATGAACAATGCCATTAGAACTTTTTCCGTCTGTGAGCTACCATTAGGAACAAATATATATATATACTGAACCATCTATACTGAAGGGTTATCATTTGGAAAGGAACAGCCGTAATAAAGCAACCCTCCCTCTTTTTCCCCCCATTTTCCTGTTTAGCATAAAGACATAAGTGAAGATGACATAAAATCTGCTTTTAGTTCATGGTTGGAGGATACCACTACTTTTGATCTTCCCTGGATAATGACAGACACACACTGCATACAACTAGTTGTTAAAGAAGGTAAGGAAAACTATGTCCTCTGCTATGGCTATGTCTGTATTCTCTCTGTATTATGAAGCCTCCTTAGGCAACATTTCTTTTTAAAAATGGTGTTTTTATACTGAGGGACATAATAGATGCTTCCCTCCATTTAAATTGTAGATGTAAGTCAATCTTTAACAGTGATCTTAGTTTAATTCATTCATTTTAGATTACATTTATTTAAAAAATATATATATTACTAGGTTCATATTGTGCTGAAGAAAAATAGAGTTAATTTGAAATCTTGATAGTTGTTCAGTGTGTTTCCACAGGAATGGAAGAGTTTGTCCTTAGTGTAGTACATCCTTCTCACACTGAAGAAAATAAATCGGAGAATATTTTTATGTTGGATCCCAGTTTGCTGCAGAAGACAAATATACAAGTAAATATCACATAGTATCAGGTATCAAGTAACTTAAATTCTGTTACATGTGGTGAAAAATAAAATTAACGGTGTATCATATGTGTCTGTTTCAATTACAGTATTAAGTAATTTAATGTTGTAGTGCCTGTGTTCATCACCATATATGCACATCTCATGTGTTACCTTATAGCATGAGGCTTTGCTAAGACTCCACATAGTCCATAGTATTTTGGACCTAAATTCTGTAGCAATGATCAAACTCCCACTAAATTCAATGGGAGCAGAATTAGGCCAACACTGAGCAATTTTGAAAATTCTACTCTTCATATTTAATTGCCTTAAATACCTATTTCACCATTTTTCCCGCCTTGGTACCCAAGACATTGTACTGTCTGGAACATGTGAAGTGGGGAGGTGCTAATTGTTTATTCCATCAAATGTGAGGGCTGCTTTCGATCCACACCTGTCCCAGTTCATGCCGTGCTCTTGCTCTCAAACTGCTTCTGTGTCCTCCGTCTCTCCCTTTCCCTGTAAACCCCCCTCCCCCCCCGCCACACACACACACATAGCCTCTTCTTTTGGGGCAAGTATTCCCTTTCCTAAACTGCTTGTTGAGTCAAGATCTGAGTCTCCAATGTTAGCATACCCCTCTATTGTTGCTGGTGATGAGCTAATTTTTTTATATTTATGCAGTTGCATGACAGAAGCAGTGAAGAAAACTGTTCTGTTGCTCTGCAAACTTGTTCACTAAAAGTAAAATAGAAGTTTATCCTTATTAATGGATTATGTCCAAGATTAGTCACTTTGGAGACATGTTAGTACTAGTATCCAAATGGGCCTTATATATTATATGAAGAATTTGATTGATAACTGGGAGATAATTACCCTCTTTAGCTAGTATGAATGAAGCTTTCATCTACACCATTTTATCAATATGTGAGTCTTTCATGCAAGTATAGTTTCATTAAAACATTTAGTCAGTGTTTTAGAATCATAGAAGATCAGGGTTGGAAGGGACCTCAGGAGGTCATCAGTCCAACCCCCTGCTCAAAGCAGGACCAATCCCCAACTAAATTCCCAAATCGCCCCCTCAAGGATTGAGCTCACAAGCCTGGGTTTAGCAGGCCAATGCTCAAACCACTGAGCTATCCCTTCATTTTCTTCAAACAGATTACAAAAAGATGCAAATCAGTTTTGTACTTTTCTTTTGTAAATGTATATGTATATTTGATTTTTAAAATATTGACTTTTTCTTTTTGTTTATAGGTTCTTATACATCCTATGCCTACAAAAGCTGATGATGACAGCACACAGTCTACTATACATGATACTGACCAGATCCTTCCTTTCCACAAACTAAACAGTTTAGGGTGAGATATTTTGACAATGTCAAATATGGGAAGAAAAAAAAAGAAAACCAGATATATTAGAAAATGCACAGCTTCTGGAAAACTAAACTAGCTGTTAAAAATTCAGTGAAAAATGTAACTAGACATCTCTTTGGACTGGGCTGGGCTGGGCTGACACAATACTTGGGACCTGATCATGTAATCACTTACTTATTTACACCTTTATTTTGCTCTTGTGAGTAGCCTTATTGTAGTCAATGGGATTACTTACACAACTGAAGTGATGTACATTCTAAGTGTTTGCAGGATCAGCTTCTTGGATGAGATGTCTTGAAGGACAACCTACTTTGACAAAGTCAGACCTGAAAATTATAGGAGAGTGGCAGAAAGCAGTTATATCAGCCCTAGAAAGGTGAAGGCCCTTTTCCTAATGAACTGAAAAGAGGTTACCACAGACTAAGTAGACACACCTGAGTCCAATGACCTTTAAAAATCCCACTTCTGGTGAGAGAGGAAGAAGGGATGAGAAACAAGCTGCAGCAGGGAGAAAAGGCTTCTCTTGGGTGGAAGGCTGCTCGCCTCCCTATAAGGGAAATGATCTAGTTAGCTGCTGTTTGTGGAAAGACTGGCATCCAGAAACCAGCGTAATAAGACAACACACAAGAGAGGGGCAGGGAAAGGCATTCCTTTTTGTGTTATAAATTTGGGATTTTGTTTGGCTTACGAGAACTACTTGGGCCTACCCAATATTGAAAAATAAACCAGATTGAAAAATTAAGTCTCTGGAAGGAGATGCCTTGCCATGCTATGTACTCCCAGAAGCTGTGTTGATAATTCACTAGGTGGCGCTCTTCCCTCAATCTGTACCAAACCGGGCCTCGCTAGTGTTAAGGGGTACTATACTGCTAGATGTTTCTTTTTTGTTGTTGTTATGTATTTTCTTTAAGTTGAAATCTAAAACTGCTATCTTTGTGGATCTTAAAGGCGTGCTGTCAGGTTAAAAGTGATCTACAGTTTAGGAAAGGAGGTGAATAAAAGTAGCTTTAAGTCAATTTTGTATTTCCCTAATTCTGGCCCAGGTCAAGGACCTACATTGTCCCCAGGCTGCTCTGAGTTATGCCAGCTTGTAATAGCTTTCTGTAGGCTATTACACCAATGTATAATAGCCAAAGTGTATTGCGCTCTGGCTATACCCTCTCCTGACCACACCCTTGGACACATCTCCTATGCCTGGACACATCTTCTATGCCAGAATAGGGAAGGCAGCTGGTGCAGAGCTTTTACAATAGTTCTTCACTGGTTGGAAAACCACATGTGATGGGGATATTTTGCAAGGGCTAGCTATGCCCCTTTATGCCACTTGTGTAGTGTAGAAGTTCCATGGCATCTAATTGAAGGGGGCCATAGATTTTCTTGAACATCTGAAGCACTTAGGATTTTTCAGTATGTATGGAAAGCATGCCATTATAAATGCAAATAGTTATTATTACCTAGATTGAGTGTACTGAGACAGCTGTAGCTTGTTTAATGTTTTATTTGGTTTGCCTTACTTTGCAGAGGAGTGGGTAAACTAGGAACATCCACCTTTGAGCACATAACCCACAGCCTCTTGGGACGCCCTTTATCTCAAAAGCTAGCTACCATAGCTGTGGGACTGCGCAGTGGAGCTGTCCTGCTCACAGGAACAAAGGTGCATTTCTACAACTCTCCTTACCTGTATGCCAAAATAGTTTTCTTGCACTAACTTAATTTTAATACTCCAAACAGGCATTGTAAACCTGTTTCTTTTCTGCTCCAAGGAATCAGAGAATAGAATTGAAAAAGAGCTGTTGGATTAACTAATCCACCTCCCCTGCCAATGCAGCATCATTTCCTCTGTTATATTTTAGTGTTTTTTACCATCTAAGTTTTAAATGCCCCTAACACTGGAGCGTCCATCATTTACCTTGGAAGATTATTCCACACTGTGTTTTTACCCTTCAAATATGTGTAGATACTTATGCCTCAACATTATTTAACATTTATTTTTAAATTATTTGAATTCAGAAAAAAATCATAATTTTTTCCCTAAACACTTCACACATTTTTTTCCCTAAACACTTCACACAATCACTGACTCTCAGTGATTCTCCTGTTATATTTCCCATGTTGTTTAATGGCAAATCCTGAACCCTTTAAAATCTGTGAGAATTTTATCACTGATTTCAGTGGGATCAGAACTGGGCCCGTACTAGGTACTACTATTGACAAGGAATGAAAATCACCCTCTATACAACCAGCCATCTATTTAGCATCTGTGTTTCCTGAGGATTAGTCCACAGAAACAAAGAAAGAAGTAGTTTCTGTTACTCTGGATGTTGTTTTAGAAGACTACCCAACATTTATTTTGTAGGGAAGTGGAAAGTCAACATTAGCGAAGGCCATCTGCAAAGAAGCCTTTGATAGATTGGATGCTCATGTGGAAGTAATTGACTGTAAGGCTTTAAGAGGTATGACTATGATCATAGTTTTTCACTCAAACGTTTGTTATAATGATAGGGAAGCATTCAGGGCTTATCATTTTCTTATGTTCAAATTATCTACAGTATTATAAAACTTTAATCTAGCTATTTATTTGGGCTGCGTGGCTTTTCTTTAAAATGTTTTGTATTGTTTCTATAATGCATTTTGGTGCCTGGAAGTAAGCACCTTTATAAATTCATTGCATTGTGCTAGTTCCATCATTTAAGCTTATTCAGAATGTACACTTTTCTAATTTTTTGTGCTTCTTCAAGTAGTATCCCTGTGGGTGCTCCACTTGAGGTGTGCATCCACCTTCAGTATGAGATTTTCATCAGTAATGTCCATTCAGCCAAAGGCATATAGGGCTGCAAGAGATGAACCGCCCTCTGTTCCTTCTCGACCACTCACCTGAGACAGTGCGTCCTATAGCATTCATTTACAATTCTGCCTGTTAACTAGTTTCTAGTCCATTTTTATTCTTTGGTAGATAAATGAAGCCTGTTTTGTCTTTGGGGTATGCTGGACAGAGGTAGAGAAGACTCTAACTAGGAGATCTGTGAAATCTCCTCAGAGAGAATTCTCCTCTAAAAGACGTATCATACCAGAAACTTTGTGCCCTTCAAAGGTTTCTGCGGCGGCTTCAAGCAGTCCTGGTACTGAGGCTTCCAGATTGAGCTTGAGCTAAGTCTCAGCTTGTCTTAAGTCTTGCCCCAGTGCCCAATGTACCGTTGAAGCATGAACAGAGTACTAGAGATAAAGACTTTGCACCTAAGAAGCCGGAACCATCCACACCAACTGTGCATCAGTATCTTAACCAACAGTTCAGCCAACATCAGTGCCTCAGCCTTCTACATCTGGAGCTCACCAAGTCTTTACACAAGCCTACCCAGTACTGCAGGAGTTCAGATTCTCCAGGGATTTAATTTGTCTCAGATGAGCCTGAGACTCCTCTGGTGAGCTCGTTTAGACTCCATGTACCACAGCCTGCATTATCTTTGATACCCCACCTTTCACCAGTACCTTATGATTGCCCAGTACCCACACAGCCAGACAAGCAGATCATCACTCCACTGTCATCTGCTCTGCTGTCACACTATGTAGACGAGAGCTCTTCAGACTCTCAAATATCAGCTCAGAGCTTTCATGTCTATTTACCCAAACTGATTCTTCTGAAGATGTTCAGTATAGGGACATTTGACTGCCTTCATGGTGTCAACTGATTCAACACCCTCCCTGGTATGATCCGTCCTGGATAACTCCCCCATTTCTTTACAGATCACTTCCATGGCCAAACGGGAACCTTTGGGCATTATATCACCAGCAGTTTTCTAAGGCACCTAACACTCATGTGGAACATCAGAGACAGTGTTCCCTGCTCCCATCCATCCCTCTTTAGCAATTCCTCCTGCAGGAGGAAACATTTGAGGAGCAAGAAAGGAGGGATGAGGAGGAGGCTACTCCTCAGGCAAATATTTTATCATTCTCTCCAGGTGAAGCAGTTATGCCTCCTCCATCTAACACGGATGACTTCAAACAGTTCCAGAACTGGATGAAGAGAGTGACAGATGCGCTCTGAATTCCAATAGAAAAAGTCCAAGAAACCCAGCATAAATTATGGGACATTCTACATACACCATCTTTATCACAGGTGGCCCTGCCTGTGCATGAGGTGCTGTTGGAACTGCCAAAACAATTTGGCAAACTCTTGCCACTGCCATCCCAACAGCTAAAAGGGTGAATTAAAAAATACCATGTCCTGGCTAGGGGCTCGGAATTTGTATTTTCTCACCCCACCCCCAACTCCCTAATTGCAGATGCAATCAGTGAACAGAACAGGCACACCATTGAAAGGCTACCCTAGATAACAAGGACCAAAAGCATTTAGATGTGTTTGTTCACAAGAATTACTCGTCTGCCACTCTGCAGTTTAGAAATGTGAATAATCAGGTGATACTCATGAAGTATAATCACATAAACTCTATGAAATCTATATAAAGTCTTTTACAGAGCATCTCCCCAGAAACACAGGCAGCAATTTCAGGCTATCATTAATGAGGGGTATCACTTGGCCAGGATGACTTTACAGGCTTCTGTTGATGCAACTGACATGGCAGCTCATTCCATCTACACAGCTATGGTGGCTGCAATCCTCAGGTTTCCCATGTGACATCCAAGACACTGTAAAGGACCTCCCTTTTAATTGCCTCAAATTATTCAGTGAGACCATGGAGGAGTCCGTACGTTCCTTGAAGTATTCTAGGGCAACACTTGACTTGTTGGATATGTGCACCTCCAAACAAAAGGAGGTTCAGTAGGTCCCAAACAGCTCAAGGGTACAACCTATCCCAGTTTTCCACCTGAGTACCTGAGCCATCTGAGAAGGAACCCAGACTGCAGAAAGGAAAACCCTACACAACTATCGGCCTGTTGACGCAACAAACGTCATCTGTGAAACATTCCTTCTGATGCGTTGGTTGAGGACCATGACATTCCCACAATCTGGACCAGATGCCACACCATCCTCCCCAGTCTATCCTTCTACCTTTGGGGGTTGTCTCTTCCATTTCTACCGTTCATGGGAGAAGTTTATTTCCAACAGATGGGTACTGGAAAAAGTTCAAACCTTAGTTTTAGCACCATCTCTCTATTTGCAAGGCTTGGTCTTCAGCTCAGCACCACAACATCCTTCTTCCTACCAGTACAGCAGCTTGAGGTTATTGGAGTCACTCTAATGCTACAGCATCTAGAGCCTGTCTACCAAGGAGCAGATTCCTCACCCTGACAAAACTAATTGCATGAGTTCAACTAAGTCCTCAAGTCACTGCTTCAGGCCATGGCAGTGTTCACCTTTGTCACCTTATATGCCTGCTTGCATCTGCACTGCTTCCAATCCTGGCTCAGGTCAGTCGATATCCCCAACAGGGACAGTATGAACAAGTTTAGCTCTGCCCCTCAAAGTGTGTTAGTCTCCCTTAACTGGTGGAAGAATCCGGACAAGGTGTGTTCAGGGGTTCCTTTTGTGGAAGCAGAGAAAGAACTGACAGGAAGGGGATGCAATGCATGACAGTTCTTTCTCTGCTTCCACACTTTCAAACATTGTCCTCTTGCCGTTACAATTATTTTGGACACGTTCTTCTTCATATAGAGAGTTCACCTACAGGATCACACTGTACAGAGAAGGTGGACCACACAGGAATCCACCATTCACATCAACATTCTATACCCAATGACCTTAGTAGACACTTCACGTGGGATCACACATGGAAACTCGACAAATCCATACTCAGACAGATATTTCTCTCACCTGGGGTTTTCCAGCGATAGATCCCTTTGCCATTGTTGCCAGCTGAAGATTCATGAACTTCTGCTCAAAGGGAGGTCTGGGTCATCATTCTTGGGGGGATGACTTTCTCCGCTCATGGTCGAAGAACCTTCTATATGTCTTTCCTCCAATGCTGCTAATCCTCAGGGACCTGAACAAAATCAGACAGGACAGAGCCACAGGCATTTTGATTGCACCAACCTGGCCAAGATAAGTATGGTTCCCTTATCTCCTTCACCGCTCCTCTCGACTGGCTATCAATCTACCATTGATGTCTAGCCTTCTCGTGTGGGACAAAGGGAACATTCTTCACCCCATCTCAAAACTCTGACTCAAAGCCTGGTACCTGGATGGTTGTCAGAGATAGAGCTCTCCTGTTCCAGGGAGGTGCAGGAGGTCCTGCTCAACAGTAGAAAGGAATCCACCAGGAAAACTTACCTTCAGAAATGAAAAAGATTTACCATTGGTGCACTCAGCAACACCTGTCTCCTATGGATTTTCCCATCTTGGAAGTTTTAGAATACTTTAGAGTACCCCGAAGAAAGGGAGGTCTCTCCTTGAGCTCCACTGAAGTCCATCTGGCAGCCACCACAGTGTTTCATTTGCCTGTAGAAGAGTCCTATGTGTTTGCTCACCTTGCAACTTCTGGGTTTATCAAATAGTTATCAAACCTTTTCCCACATGTCAGGGAGCCCACCCCAACCTGGATCTTGAACCTAGCTCTCAATTTGACAAAACCTCCCTTTAAACCAACAGCTACTGGTATGCTTTTACACCTTTCTAGGAAAATGCCTTTGTGAGCAAGGGGCTTCAATGGCTGACCCTTCTGTACTGTTTTCTTCAAAGATGACGTGTTCCTCAGACTTTCATATAAATTGGACTATTCATCTCCCCATATTTTATCCTAAACCCCATCAAACTAGGGAAGATGCTGCCCTCCATTCTTTGGGATATTAGGAAGATAATGACATGCTATTTGGACAGGACTAAACCTTTTTTGAACTTCTCTGAGGCTATTTGTATCTTTTGCAGACTGAGCTTAAGATACACCAGTGTCTACCGAGAGACTTTCTAACTGGGTTTCCACCTGTATTTTCTAATGCTAGGAAGTCACTAACATGCCATGCCTACTCATAATTAAGGCTATGTTTTAGTCACAGGTATTTTTAGTAAAAGTCAAGTAAAAGACAAGTCACAGGTAGTAAAAAAAAAATTCACAGCCCGTGACCTGTCCATGACTTTCACTAAAAATACCCATGACTAAAACTTGGGGCGCGAGCTGGGACCCCTGCTGGTTCCCGGCCAATGGAAGCTGCGGGAGCGGTGCCTGCAGGCAAAGGCAGTGACCACACCTCCACCTAGCCGCTGAGTGAGGGGTATGTCCAGGTAAGTGCTGCCCAGAGCCCACCTCACCTCGTCCCATTCCCCAATCCTGCCCTCTCCCACACCCAAAGACTGAAGTTCCCATCTCCTTCAGGGGGTACTGCTCAGGAGTCACCTTGAGTGGCGCAGTCATAGGGATGCTACTCGAAGAAGGAGAGGTTGCTTACCCTGGACAGTAGCTAGAGTTCTTTGAGATATGTGTCCCTATGGACGCTCCACTATTCACTCTCCATCCCCTCTGCTTCATAGCCCTGGTCTACACTACGAGTTTAGGTCGAATTTAGCAGCGTTAGATCGATTTAACCCTGCACCCGTCCACACGACGGAACCATTTTTGTCGACTTAAAGGGCTCTTAAAATCGATTTCTGTACTCCTCCCCGACGAGGGGATTAGTGCTGAAATTGACATCGCCAGGTCAAATTTGGGGTAGTGTGGACGCAATTCGACAGTATTGGCCTCCAGGAGCTATCCCAGAGTGCTCCATTGTGACCGCTCTGGACAGCACATTGAACTCAGATGCACTAGCCAGGTACACGGGAAAAGCCCTGGGAACTTTTGAATTTTATTTCCTGTTTGGCCAGCGTGGCGAACTCAGCAACACAGGTGACCATGTAGTCCCCCCAGAATGTTTCTATGCTCCCTATCATCTCTATCTCTGAGGTTACCGCAGATTAGAAGGCGAAAAAAACGCGGAGACTGCGGGAACTGTGGGATAGCTACCACACTGCATCACTCTGTAAGTCGATGCTAGCTGTGGTAGTGAGGACGCACTCCGCCGACTTAATGCGCTTAGTGTGGACATACGCAACGGCCTGTAAAAATCGAATTCTAAAAAATCAACTTCTATAAAATCGACCTAATTTCATAGTGTAGACATACCCATAGTCTTTTATCTCTGTGGGACTTTGTAATGGAGAAGGAACTGAAGGTAGTTCATCTGTTGCAGTCGCATATGCCCTTGGTATAGGGCACAAGGCTAACTATGGCACATAAATGAACTGAACGGAAACTGCTGCCAAAAATTTCCAAGTGAAGTCACATGTGCAGCTCAAGTGGAGCACGCCTAGAGACACACATCTTGAAGAACTCCAGCTACTGTACAGGGTAAGCAACATCTCCTTCCCAGAATTCAACCACAACCTCAATGTTTAGTCCCCATTACTATGAAATAAAGAAAGAAAGTGTGCAAATTGTACTGTGTATTTTTCTCTGTGCTGAATGGAACAAAAGTAGTTGAATATAATTATATCTATACTCTTTTTCTCATGGAACAGGTGAAAGTATATCAAATTAGTGAGAACTAATTATTTTTTGTATGTTAAGGAATATACAAACTTCACATTGTATAGCATGGCCTTTAGTTTCTAATTTCAAGTTTGGCCTAGAAATTTTAATATTTTTACAAATTTTATAGATCTAATGTAAATTACTTTGTCCATCTGATGAAAAATCACTTTTTAAAAAAGCAAACATTTAAAATAAATATTCTTTGTATATAGTTTCATTGGAAAACCAGGAATGGTAAATTATAAAACCTGCCATTCTTCTGAAGGTATTGTTAAATTTTCAGTGCTTGCTGAACTAGAGTAGTATTGACAATTTCTAATTGTTGTATGTACCAACAACTTCTTGATCTCAGATTGTGCTAGTTGTCTTTGTTGACATTCAGGTTCTCTTGTGAGTTCAAAAGTACTTAGGTGCAACATAAAGGGTAGGAGGGCAAATGTGGCTTTTTGCCACTTTTCCACTGACCATCCTTTCCTTGTAATTCTGGGCTTTATATAGTTCTGAAGCTGTTCTAGTTTACTCTGATGTTGTATAAACTAAAGATCCAGTTGTGTTGGATGTCTGTGTCTGGCCATTCCCCCTTCTGCCCCTGGCATGATCCCTATTCCAGGGGAGGAGGCGAGCATTCATATAGAACTGGCATAGCCAGCTGAAGGTTCCTCCCATAAAGGAGAATCTTTAGCTGCCCATTTAGAGTCATTTTAAGGCCCTTTGCATTGCCAGCACAAATTTTAATTTTTTCATGCTGTGTTTTGATACTAAGATTGTATTTTTGTTTTAGGAAAAAGATTAGAAAACATACGAAAAAAAGTGGAGGAAGTTTTTCTAGAGGCAGCATGGAGACAGCCATCCATTCTTCTGCTGGATGATCTTGATCACATTGTTGGAGTTCCTTCTACACCAGAGCATGAGAACAGCCCTGAAGCAGTTCAGAGCTATAGACTTGCACATGGTAATGCTATGCTAGAAGCATCTGGGTAATTTTTTCCTGTTGCTTCTTATGTGCCTGGATAAAAATGTATTGTAATTTAGAATTTCTTGTACCTGAATGACAGTTGTCTGGACAGTTCTATTTTCACCACCCCTACTTCTGGATCATTTAGCATTCTATGTTGTTCACACCTCAGATAAACTGCCACAGTTTACAAGTTCCAGATGAATTTTGATTATGCATAGATTATTATGCATAAGTAGCATTTTTTTTAACTGAATGTGTACCTTTCTTATCTACTTGGTGCACTTCATTGTGTGCAAGTCATCGGTTATTTTATTTAAATTTTTCCAAACCCTAGCCTTTAAGTGAAGAACTGGACAATGCATCCTCCATACAATCTTTTTCTCTGAAGTGCAGCCAACATTAAAATCTCTCCACGTAAACATTTTCAGTACAAGAGACTGAAATAACATAATATGAAATAATCAAGATCAATGTATTTTATTATTTTAACTGTGTTAAATTATGCCCTGGTAGGATTTAAGCTATAACAGATCTTCAATTTTCTAAGCAGTGTCAAAGGGAGATTGCAACTTTTTAAATTAAATTCCTTTTGTGGTTTCTGGAATTCACAGTGAGATTAAATTTTCAAAAATGTTCACCTAAATTGGGTAGTTGTATGTACAATTTCAATGTCTTAGTGCTTCATTTTTGTTTTATGCACACAACCTTGATACACAGTTTTAAAAGTTAGCATAAATGATCTGCCTTACTTATACACTTTATTTTTGTACATGACATCTAGAGATCTAAGTAGTTCAAAACTGCTATTTATCCTAAACTCTTAGTACAATGGCTTGGCACACAATACAGTTCAACACCTTAGTATTGTGATAAGTCATACAATAAACTATCTAAATTATATTATTATTTCAACTTTTTCCTGACTACGCTGCAGAGTTGGGATTATAGCTTTCTGCATTTTATTCATACCAGATACAACAGCAGAATTCACAATAGAGAAAATCATCTTTAATATCACAGGGTAGACCTCATCAATAACTATACAAGTTTAGTTCTAGGCAAAGCATTTCTGACAGTGTTTTCTTGTTGGAGTAGACTGTGCCTTGAAAAATAAATGCATTTGTTTAGATGATAACAGTTCTATAATACATTACAGAAAAGTTAGTGTAGTACTTGGTGTTATATAATATCTCTAGTACTGTAAAAATACTCAGCATTAATAAATGTATGAAACTTATAATCTTTTATTACTCATGAAACAATGTCTTCTATATCTAGTTTTGAAAGATGTGATAAAAGAAGTTATTTCCATGGGCAGTTTGATTGCATTAATTGCCACAAGCCAGTCTGAACATTCTCTGCATCCTTCCCTTGTTTCTGGTCAAGGAACTCATATATTTCAATGCTTCAAACATATCCAGCCTCCAGATCAGGTAAATGCAATAACTGAATAACTTGGTCAAAATGTTGGTTGTGACTTCCCTACAGCCTCAGATGCTGCACCAAAAAGGTAACAAAAAAGGATAGTTTGCTGCTGAAGTTGAGATAAAACAAAACCAAAACCCCAACAACACTATTGGGGGATTTTAAGAGGTCTTTTGTGATATTAAATAGCATATATCTTTTCTATATGTTATCTTCAGGGTTCCTTTTTGGGAAAAAAACACAGAGTTATGCCTAGTGGTGAGTCTGTCTCCCACCACCCAAATTAATAGAAACTTCAACATAATGTATACTTTCCCAAATTGTATTTGGGTTGTAAAATATTTAAAGGGTACTAGTTTGTTTTAATTCAAAAATTGGTTTAATTAATATATCCATCTACTCTTAAAAATAGACTGTATTGAAACGGTACAAAAGAAATGGCAACCAATGTATTAAATATAGTGTACTCTAAGGAAAAATCAAAAGATTTGCATTCTGTACTAGTGTGTAAGAGAATGCCCACAACACGTTGGAATCATACCCAGGTTTATGGTGCTTATTGTTCTCCTGTCATAAATGAGCCATTTAAAAAATCAAGGACTGCAGTCAGATCTCTGACTTGTGCTGACTTGTGGCAGAAGAAAAGACTTCCCCTGAAAAACTATGTTGTATGACAACTCTGTAATCTGAAATTACCCAGACTTGTTTTTTAACCAGTGTCCAAATACAAATGAAAATTTCCAGTATAGGCCTTATTCTACAAGGTAGTTGAGGGTACTCAGCGCCTCTCAGGATCAGGCCCTTTATACCTGTGTGATTTGGTCTGTTTGTTCCTAGGATTTCTCATTCTTCATTTCTGATTTGGAATTTATTCCAGTGCTTGTGATGCAGATATGACTGGGATAGAATAGAAAGATTGATTTCTGAAATGATCATTGCTGGGCTAGAGGTTACAGTGGTCAATTGGTCATTTAGAATTGTAAAGCTGGTGAACTCTTAGGAAAGGTCAGATTAAAATAATCAATTTTTCTTCAATTTGTGTTAGTATTTTTTATATATTAGTCACAAAACTCCTA
Source organism: Trachemys scripta elegans (assembly GCF_013100865.1). Lineage (NCBI taxonomy): Eukaryota > Metazoa > Chordata > Testudines > Emydidae > Trachemys > Trachemys scripta. The sequence goes on along the minus strand of NC_048299.1, from coordinate 44,113,830 downwards.
TGTTGAATGAAATGTTGGTATCTTTTCATTATCTGAAACATTTGAGTCTTCTAAGCTTAAGATAATAATTCATATCTGTATAAAACTATATATACATTCACTGTATATTTTTATTTTTCAGGAGCAAAGATGTGAATTACTGCATTCCATAATAGAAAATAAATTGAACTCCAAAATAAACAGATTCTATGATCTTGATCTCCAGCATATTGCAAAGGAAACAGAAGGATTTATAGCTAGAGATTTTACAATGCTAGTGGATCGTGCCATACACTCCTGTGTTTCTAATAAGGGAGCGTGCAACAAGGAAGGTATGTGATAGTCACCAAATCTCTACTTTGTTTTAGTTGTACCATATGGCACGTGTTTGCAATAATACAAAAGCAAGTAAAACTGTCTCTATATTTTACATTTAAAATGCATTTAACTGTTATTTAGAAAGTTTTGTTGTCTTGATATCATATGCATATATTCTTTTTTTCCCCCACCATAAGGCTAAATTGATTTTAACTGGAGTTTCTTTTGTTCCTGGGGGGGTTTTTTTTCAACAGACTTGAATCTGTCAACCTTAGACTTTCAAAAAGCTTTAAAAGATTTTACTCCTTCATCTCTGAGAAATGTTAACCTACACAAACCTAAAGACTTGGGCTGGGACAGGATTGGTGGCTTAAAGGATGTACAGCAAATACTCATGGATACCATCCAGTTACCCACAAAGGTACCCTTTTCTTTTAAACCAGGAACAAATGCTTCAGTACTTTACAAACCATTGTGTTTCTGGAACTCTGATTAACAATTTTACTTTGTGGAACAGCTACTCTTAGAAAAAATGGACTCTTACAGGTACAGCACAGAACTTGCAATCCTGGTAGAGGGAAGACTAAGGTGCCTTTAAGACATTTTTGCACCCTCCCTTACCTGAGATGTTCTGAAGGCTTGAGAGGCCTAGAGAACATAACATAGGCATTCCAGGCCTATGCGCCGTAGCGCTGCCAGGAAGCTCTGCAGTATTGCAGCCTTGACCTGGACACATTCCTCCCAACCCCAGGCTTGTCTTCTACTCCTTGGCTTGTAAGTTGGTCCTGAGAAGGTAACATTATTACAGCTATCTTCTGCAGTGCCTGAACCAGAGGACTCTTCCCTTTGCTGATTATGGAGCTTTTTAGTACGCTTTTACATCAGCCTGGCTCTCTTACCCAATGTAGAGGTACCAGAGTAAGGGTGAGAAACTCACCATAGAGCTTTTCAAAGAAATGGTTTTGAACTTTTTATAATAGGCTACTTTAATATAACCCAATTATATAATTATAATATAACTGATAATATCAGTTGAGATGAGCCCTTCTGGTCATAATGTGGATGAAGTAAGTAATCTCACAAGAATGTCCATATAAAGAAACACTCGTCAGAAGCCAATTATTACATTATGTTACCAAATAATTACTTATTTGGAAATAGGTATTACTCTTGATGACTCTGTATTTTCAGTATCCAGTATTATTTGCAAACCTGCCGATACGACAGAGGACAGGAATTTTGTTGTATGGTGCTCCTGGAACAGGAAAAACTCTGTTAGCAGGTGTAGTTGCCCGAGAGAGTGGAATGAATTTTATCAGCATCAAGGTAACAAAATTTTGATGGTTTATTAGTTCTTTGTATTAACACAAAAAATCCCAACATAGTTACTTTGTCTAATTGTGTGTGTGTGTGTGTGTGTAAAATATATATGCAAAAACAAATACCAAAATAAGAAACTCACATTTAAAATGTAGTCATTATCATGACCACAAAGAAACTGTTACAACATTTAATTTTTCCGGATAAATACTTGGATAAATTTAGTCATTGTGGGGGGGGGGGGGGGGGGAGGGAGAGAGAGAGAGTGTGTGTGTGAATGAATGATGCTCTAGTCTAGAGGTTAGGGCACCTGCCTGGGATGTGGGAGACCCAGGGTCCAGTCCCCCTGCTCCAATCACTCTTTTGTTATTTATCCACAGTGGAACAGGTTCAATAGGAGAGACTGAAGGGACTCCCCCTCCCCCCCATCAGAATATCCCATAGCTCAGTGGCTAGAGCAGTCTCCTGGGAGGTGGGAGTCCCCTCTTCAAATCCTTCTCCCTCCATGAGAGGGGAATATTGAACCTGGCTCTCTCATCTTAGGTGAGTGCTCTAACCACTGGGCTAAAAGTTATAAGGTGGGCACTGCCAGGGCAATTTTGAATGGGGGCCAATCCAGTAGGCTTGCTCAGCAGCCACCTACCGGGTTGAGCCCTGCACACAAGATAGGGAGGCAAATGCCTATTTCTATCTTTCCCCAGAATCAAGCCTGGTCTACACTGGGGGAGGGGCGAGCTAAGTCGGTCTAAGTTACGCAACTTCAGCTATGAAAAAATGTAGCTGAAGTCGACGTACTTAGAGCTACTTACCGCAGTGTCTTCACTGCGGTAGGTCGATTGCTGACAGTCCCCCATTGACTCCACCTACCCTTCTTGCTCCGGTGGAGTACCGGAGTCGATGGGAGAGCCCTCAGCGGTCGATTTATCACGTCTTCCCTAGACGCGATAAATCAACCCCTGCTGGATCGATCACGCCGGAGGTAAGTGTAGACATGCCCTCAGTCTGAGGCTTAAGTGGGAGACAGGTATCTGGACACCAGTCCACTTGCTCAGAGGCAGAAACATAGGCACAGAGGGAACTTTTATCCTGAAAGTTTAGGCACTGAGTGGGTTTGGCGGGAGATTTGTGAATTGCAGTGGAGCCAAAACTGGGATTTAGGCACCTAAACCCAAGACTTAGATGTCTAAGTACCTTTATGGATCTGGCCCTGGCTATCTAAGCACCACTGAGTGACTTCATGCTGTGGCCACACAATGTTATCTCTGAGAGTTTGTAATTAATCACTAAGTATTTTTTAGAAAATTTTGTTATGTATTCTTAATTTCTTCTTCTTTATAAAAGGATTCTAACTCAGTGGGTAATGCAGCTAGCCAGAATAGTTTAAATGTATCTTCAGAACACAATCCTCAAACTTGTGATACTGTAACACATTTCCCTTTATAGCAGGAAAACTGAGAGCCAATGAAATTAGCAATACCTGGCACAGTTTATCTACTTTTTTGAATCACCTGGGAACCACTGCTTGCCCGTTACTTTGAAATTCTCTAGTGCTTGCATAAATAACCCACCTTGCTAGTAGATTCCAGTGATATGGAATTAAGAAAAAACACAACTCCTGAGTCTTCTCATTTTGCTATTTTACAGGGACCAGAGCTCCTCAGTAAATATATTGGAGCAAGTGAGCAAGCTGTTCGAGATGTCTTTAACAGGTTGGTTCTCTAAGAATAAATGTTGTTGTAAATAGATTCCACTTTCATGGCTGATACTAAAAATAATTATTTGAATTTCCTAGTCAGCAGTCTGAAAGAGCAGGCTTAATGGGTCTTGATCATTAGGTCTGAAATATCTAGACCTGCTGAAACCACATGTTAAAATACTGACAGGGTCAACTTAACCTTCATTCTTCATAATTTGATAAATTGAGTTCCTTGCAGTTTATTGTGTAGGCGGCCTTTGGATAAGACTTTACAAACATGTTTGCTTGTATTGATATTAAAGTTTCCATAGTATTTTAACACCATAATTGTGAACTTCAGAAGGAAATAAACATAAGTACAAAATAAAGTATAAAATATTAATGGTAGTTAACAGGAAATCCTGTTCTTCAAAGCAGTTAATTTCCACAGGAAACCATAATAGTTGCTGCCTTCTATAATTAAATGTAACTATATTAGGACTTGTCTACCTACTGCGTGGGGGCCATACACAACCCACCAGAGCATTTCATAAGGCCCACTGTTTGCTTTGTACAATATACTAATGGCCGATTCATTAGCGTTTTGTCGTCATGTTTACATATTTTAGTTTACACAAGTGTATAAATAAACAATACTGTCCATAGGTTGTTTCTATCTAAAAATATACAAAACAAGCTGAACTGAAAATATAAACCAATACAGGTGATTTTAAATCTTATTAAAATCTGTAGAATCTGTTTGGCCCACACAAGGTTGTGCTTAGGTTACTCCTGGGGGAATTCCTTGCCACTGCACGTGCGCATAATTAATGAGCCACACATCATTTTAATTTTTTGCGCAGAAAAAAGCGTCTGCTGGAATGTTGCTGCAGTTCTACCTTTTGCTCACCAGAGGGCACTGTGGCGATAGAACACAGCAACCGCTCCCAGCCTGCTAGGGAAGAGAAAGAGCCTGCCTTCTTTGCAGCACCTGTCAGGCCACGTCAGGAGATGGGGCTATGGGGAGATAGACAGCGTGTGGCTGCTGGGGGGTCAGACAGGAGCTCATAAGGGCTAGTGGAGGAGGACAGACTGGGGCTGAATGGGAGTGGAGGCCCAGGGTCACAGGGGGAGGGAGGTGCAAGGCCACCTGGGCAGAGCGGGAGGGGGCGCAGAGCTACAGGGGGAAGGGGCTGGCTGAGTGGGGGCACACAAACACATGGGGAGAGGTGCAGGGACACAAGTTCAGGGGAGTGGCTGAGTGGGGGCACAGAGACACATGGGGATGTGGGAGGGGATGCAGGACCACACAGGAATAGGGGGATGTCTGAGTGGGGGTAGAGGGACACATGGGAATGGGGGGAGTGGGTGTCTGAGTGGGGATGAAGAGACATGTGGACAGGGCATGCAAGGATACATGGGGGTACAGGGACACATGGGGACACAGCAGATGTGCCTGACTGAATTGGAGAAGCTAGGGGTCAGCCAGGGTCTGCATGGGGGAAGCTCCCTAACAGTCCCTCCCCACCCCCCAAAAAAACTGTTCCATACTTTTCCCACTCATACGCAACAACCCTCCAAGTTCACACCCAGACTCCTTCCCAGCAATTACTTCCCTCTCCCTCAGCTTCTCCATTACCTCCCTGACTCCAAGGGGTGCAGGAAATATGGTTCTGTATTGAAGTTTAAATGAATTATTATTCAGAGTTCTGTATTAATATCCCTAGTAAAGAATCTGTTTGTCAAAAAACATTTTCTGAATCTTTTTTTATTGCCTGTATTGTTACAGACATACTTGCTGACAGGTATTTTGAAATAAATGACCAAAAATAATTGAAACCAGTGTGATTATATTGTGTTATTTTGACAAATAAAATATGCAGAATTTGAAAATATTGTGCGCAGAATTTTTAATGTTTTGGCACAGAATTTCCCTAGGAGTATTAGGTTTATGTGGCTCACCTGTGTAATAAGGTTGCACTCGACAGGCCTGCATGAACACTGAGTTCATGGCAAGCTGGGATGTAAATGTACCCTGCAATAGTCTGCCATACAAGGGTTCTTAAGCTGGGGGTCGGGACCCCTCAAGGCGTCATGAGGTTATTACATGGGGGGGTCGTGAGCTGTCAGTCTCCACCCCAAACCCTGCTTTGCCTCCAGCATTTATAATGATGTTTAAATATATAAAAAAGTGTTTTTAATTTATAAGGGGGGGGGTCACACACAGAGGCTTGCTATGTGAAAGGGGTCACCAGTACAAAAATTTGAGAACCACTGCACTAAGGGCTTACCTTCACAAACATTTAGGCTGCGGCTAGCTACGGTGTGAATCTACCCCGCACTACTCTGCCACGGTCTAACAGGTCAAGCATAAACAGTTTGGTAGAGCACTTTAATCTAGTCCTCTTTGAAACAGGACTAGATCAAAGCGCATTAGCGGATTTTTAATGTGCATTAGCTGGGTTCACACGAACAGTTACACTGTGACAGACTAGTGCAGGCTAGATTCACACAGCAGCTTGCTGTAAACTAAATGTTTGTGTAGACAAGCTCTTAGCGTCTGTGTGAACCTGCTTCTGCACACCAGAAGTTCCCTACTGTGCTTCAGTCTACTCCTTTTTCAAAGCGGGGTAGATCAAATACTACAGAATTTTTAGTGCACACTAGTAGGATCCCCACTAGCACAGGGTAGATTTACACCCCAACTTGCTACAAATAAGTGTTGTGTAGACAAGTCCTTACAAACCAAACAGAACACATATTTCACATCTCTAGGCAGATTTATTTTACTTAGCTTAAACCTAAACTGAATTGAAGGATTGCATTTTGTTCCAGAGCACAGGCAGCCAAGCCTTGTATAGTTTTCTTTGATGAGTTTGATTCCATTGCCCCTCGACGAGGTCATGATAATACTGGAGTGACAGACCGAGTGGTTAACCAACTGTTGACTCAGCTGGATGGAGTAGAAGGCTTACAAGGTAAATAATTTAGCTGTGTCTTTTTTTTTATTTTTAAAAGGCATGAGTTCAACACATTAATGATAATCTCTTACTTTTTCTAAGGGGTTTATGTGTTGGCTGCTACTAGTCGTCCTGATTTGATTGACCCTGCTCTGTTGAGGCCAGGTCGACTGGATAAATGCCTGTACTGTCCTCCTCCTGATCAGGTGAAGAAACAATATACTACACCATATATGAAAGGAAAAAAATTAGAATAATGAACAGGATTCTCCATTGGCTTGTACTTTGTTTAGTCATGTACACCTGAACAAAGTGGACTTGGTTCACCATTGCATCACTTCAGTTTTACACCTGTGTAACTTTCTGGAATTGTATTGGTATAAAACTGGAGTAATGCAGAGTGGATCAGATGCAATGAATGTAAAATGGGGATAAAACATGACCAAATCAGAATTATGGAGTTCTGCGCCCGCTTTGCACTGTGTAACTGACTATGCAGTGTTCAAGCAGTGTAGAATCAGGCCCAGTATTCTTAGGTCTTGTGTTTGTAGAAAGAATGTAACCCTTCAGATGTTTGTAATCCCATTTAGTAGACAGCCAGATTTGATTTGATTTGACTGGTAGTGTTATTGTTTATTTTCTCCAGATATTCTTCCATTGTTTTCCACAGATGTAGAACCAATCATGATCTTGTGGACAAAGCCCACATAAAAGGGGCTTTGCTTACAGGAAATACATAGGAGCAGGGATTGTGGAGATTGAAATTTGTCATTTTCATCTGCCAACAGGGCCCAGGTCACCATTTCACCTGCTGTTGCAGGGCATGATGAGGAGTAGAGTACATGGCCTTTTGCTTCCCCATGCAAATTAGTGACCCAGTGTTTTCCAGAGCAGGTAGGCATGGAGTCCAGCTGTTTGGGCTTTCCCTTACCTGGCCTGCATGCAATGGAAACATATTTAATCAGCATTTGGACAGTTATGTACAGTCATAGGACCTGATCCAACATTCACTGATGTAAATGGAAGGACTTTCAGTGACTTTAGTGGGTTTTGGATCAGGCTAGTAGAGATTGCAGGATTTGTCCCTTTGATTGCTCCTAATTATAATGGAGAATATTCATTAGCAATTTACATGGCAAGTTTAACAGATATCATCCCATTTCATTCTCACATGCACAAAGATAGATAATCCCATGCACTAAGAATGCAAACACATTCTATCCAAATATTTTTCATTGCTATTTCCATAGGACAAAAAAATGAGCTCTTCAGGCCAACAGGGTCATTTCCTTTGTCTGGACACTTCTCTTCTTATGTTTAGAAAGGTGAAAACTGGTAAAAAGGCAAATCCCGTTATATTTATAAAATGTGCATGAGAGTTCACATTTAATGGTGTATTTAAAAATCTTGGATATTGATAATATAATTAGAGAATGCGCTCAGAGAATTCATGGCTCACTGGATATTTTGTTTGGCGGTATTTTTCTTAGAAAAATTAAGTGATAGTAGTAATAAGCATATGCTGGTATTTGAAAATAGATTGTGCAGTATTTTCATATATGTACTATTTTAATTATACAAGTATTCCTTCCAAAACTTACATTTCTGTAGATTAGTTTGACTTCTTGAGAAAGTGCTTGATAGAATTACTGTCAAAGTACTGAATAGCAGTTAGAAGCAGGAAACAGATGATGTTACCTTTTTTTTTTTCTTTTTAGACTTCTCGTTTTGAAATCCTAAAAGCCCTCAGTCATTCTCTGCCTTTGGCAAATGATGTGGACTTTCAGCATTTGGCAGCAAAAACAGAGCACTTCACAGGAGCTGACCTAAAAGCTTTACTGTACAATGCCCAGTTAGAGGCAATACATGCTAGCTTGGGTTCAAGTTTACCACAAGTAAGTGCACTTAAAGTATTTAAAGTATTTCCTTAATTACTGCGTTGTGCTACAAATATATTTTAGAGAGGTTAACTTTACCCAAAATAGATTTCTGCCACTTTTGGAAAAATTATATTTAAATAAAATGTCTCCTTTTCCTATAATTTCTGTGATCTGTAAACTCTGACAGATAGTTTAAATCTTATTCTATATTTGTAGCTTATTAAAATTGTAATAATTTCCCTGTGACAAAATTAGTTTTTAACTTTTTAAAGTATATTTGTCATTTAGAAAAGATGTTAAATTGATTTGTTTTGGTCTGAACCCATGCATATTGAATGAGAGGAGTGACAAGATAGAACCCAGTAGCCCCTCATCTGAGTGTCTTTAGGGTCAGTGAGCATTTTCCCAACATTAGGATACTAAAAGCAGTTGACATACCTAATAATATCAGTGTGGACACCTGATAATTCTTCGTTGAGTAGTGTCCCCATGGGTGCTCCACTTCAGGTGTGCTCATGCCCCATGCATCTTTAATCGGAGTATTTTGGTAGTAGTATCTCTTTGGCCTGCGCATGCATCATATAATTCCTCATGCCCCACTCCACGGCTATATAGGGGTGCACGGGCAAGCCACTCTCCATGCCTTCTTTTCAAAGTTGCTTAGCCTAGGTACCCTTCTTTAGTTATTACATTTACATTTTATTTAATAATTTAGGGTGACTTTTGATCTCTTTCCTTATTGGGGAGGGGGACTTTCCCCTGTTAGATTCTGTTGCCTTGGGGGTAGGCCAGGCTCTCTGGGCTTCAAGTGGTGAATTTCTTGCTGGGAGAAATGCTGGGAGGCATTTTCGTTGTGTCCACCGCTTGGTTGAATCTCATATCCCCTGAGAATGCTCCATCTGCTCCATCTTTAAGGGTAGGGTAAGAAGAAATCGGGAGCTAAAACTGACTCTTAATAATGGAGAGTTCCCTCCAACAAGCCTCAGCTCCAGGCCAGGAGACCCTACCGGACATTGGCAGCTCAGTGAACACAGGGCCCTGTCAACTTCAACACATTCACCTATGTCTACCCAAGGTAAATCCATAGAGAAAACCCATAGAAAATGAAGTCATTCTCCACAGAAAGAGTCCACCTCAAAAATACCTCAGTTCCCATGGATCAAAACTGCTTTGGAGATTCTCGAGGAATCTACTGGTTTTGCAGGAGCTGGAGTCTCCCTTGTTAGTCAGTACTGCAAGGTTATCGGTACTGCGACAAGCACGGTCACCAAGGTTAGACCTTTCCCTGGTGCCACTTGGCTCTCCAACACATTCAGAGTGTGTTGAGGCTCCCCCTCTTGAAGAGCAGGAATTTTCCTTTCATTCAAATAGTTTTATCCAGGATTCCCTGACACTTCAGACAAGAGATTTCCATCCTGACACTTTTGACAAGAGTGGGATTTGCACCAAAGATGGGCCTGTGTTGCCCTGCCTATTAATGAGGCCCTGTTCAATCTTGCCAAAACCATCTGTCAGACCCCTGCAACAATTCCACCGACGTGTAAACAGGACGATAAAAAATATTATGTCCCAGCTAAAGACTCTGAATTTCTGTTAACCCATCTGAAACTGATCTCCCTGGTTGTGGAGTCAGTGAACAAATATGACGGAACATCATGCGAAGGCCACACCATCTGATGAGGACCAAAAACGCCTTGATCTATTCAGCAGAAAGACCTGCTCATCCAGAACACTTCAATTTAGGACCGCGAACTGTCAAGCTCTCATGACTAAATGCAATCATTCAAATTACCACCTTTATTGAGCATCTGCCGGCTGATCAGTGTGACCCGTTTCAGGTTGCTATTAATGACAGTCAGCTGTTAGCTACAGTCCTTTTTGGACACAGCCTACATTGCCGCTCGATCCATCTCTATGGCAGTAGTCATGCATAGGGATTCCCCTCTGGATTCCTAGTTGAATACCTTCCCTTTGATGACTTCATTGAGTCCACTGGTGAATCACTGAATACCTATAAGGATTCCAGAGCCACATTGCGATCCCTTGGGATTTACACACCTACAGACAAATTTAGTAGATTCCAAACCACTCAAAGATCCTACCCTGCTTCATTCTCAGGATTGCAGAGACCATATGAACCACCCAGGAAAAAGTTGAGGGACCTGAGAAAGAGACCACCTGCTCCCTCTGCACATGCTACTGAAACACCATAATCTAAGCATCAGTTTTAATGGGCTGGTTGAAGACCCGAAACTATCCCCCCCAACACCCAGCTGTATATACACCATTGTACCCTCCTTCTACTCTTTTTGGAATCTCTCTCCCACTTTTTTTCTGCATAGGAGAGAACCACATCAGACAAATGGGTCCTGGAGGTTATAAGATCAGAGAATGCTATTTATCTTACTTCCCTCCCCTACACCCACCCCCTTCCCCGTCCCTCTTCATGGACCCGTCTCACAAGCACCTCTTAAAGCAAGAAGTGGATCTGCAAATGGACACTGGAGATGCATCTGCAGAAGTGTTTTTTTTTTACCAACAAAAGCTTATGCCCAAAGAAATCTGTTAGTGCCACTGGACTCCTCATTGTTTTTGTGGATACAGACTAACACGGATACCCCTCTGATACTTGGCTGTAGAACTAGTTTCTATTCTGCACAGAGGGAAGGGATTTTATTCCAGCTACTTTCTGGTCCCAAAAAAGAAAGGAGGATGGAGACCAAGTTTGGATCTAAGACTCCTAAACAACATTGTCAAGTCTCAAAAATTCAGGATGGTTTCTCTTGTAGCTATAATTCCATCATTACAACCAGGGAATTGGTTTTCAGCCTTCAACCTTCAGGTTGCTTATTTTTGTATCACAACTCACCCATCTCACAAAGATTTGAAATAGGGCAGTAAGTAGCCGCACTGTCAACATCAACTGATGGTTTCTTGAGGAAAAGGCATACACAAACCTCTTTAAAATTTAGCAGCATCTTTCCCTCTTAATAGAAACATTGACAAACACCACTAATAATGGACCAGTTACTTTCCAGCAGTCTTTCATCAGCCCGGAAGGATATGGTACAGTACAGGTTGCATTTGAAGTTCTGTTAACATCTCCATATGCTTAGTGAGTGACACAGGCCACGAAACAATGAAATAAGACATTATATTTATCTCCCAAATTATTGATCTTCTGTCTGCTACAGAAGCAAAAAGTTCCAGCTAAATCTGAAGAATTTTCTCTGCAAAATATTTAGAAATTTCCTTACAGTGGAGGAGGGATTGCTAGAATCATCAACCAAGGAGAAACAACCCAAATTAAATTGTTTGTTAAATATCAATTTTAAATGAAATAGCAAATTGCTGTTACGTGTGACTAAATTAAAGCCTCTGGCAATGTTCTCATTTTGTTCTTGTTTTGTCTCAGGATATCGGTTCTAGTTCAGACAGTGACCTCAGTCTCTCTTCTATGGTTTTCTTAAACCATAGCAGTGGTTCAGATGATTCAGCAGGGGATGTAGAAGGAGGGCTGGAGCAGTCTCTTATTTCCCTAGAGATGTCCGAGTTGTTTCCTGAAGATTCAAGGTCCAACATTTATCGTCTTTACTTTGGAAGCTCCTATGAATCAGAGCTAGGAAATGGAACTCCTTCAGAACTGGTAATTTGCCTCTTTTTCTATAATTGACATTTATTCTAAACTTTTTTTTAGGGGGACAATATAAAAATGTACAAATTAGGATATTTTGTGTTTGAAAACAGATACAGTGAATTTAAAAGACAGGAACAGTTACAGTGCTTTATCTCTCAAACCTTCCCAGGCCATCTTCTCTTGCCATCTCCCGAGAGGAGAGAGGAAGGCTCACTGACAAAATATGATATTGACTTCTCTGCAATTGGACAGCATCTTAGACCAAGATATTTTATAATTAAGTAAACCATGTCCTAACTAGTTCTTTTTATGTAAACTATCTGTTTTTTCCCGCAAAAAATTCTCCCAAAGTAACCGAGGCAGAATAGTACCATATTACAGAACCATTTCAGTCAGCATAGACTGCTGGAGAGCCAAGTCACAATCAAAATGCTGAGAATGCCAGCATCTGGAATGTGGCAGTTTCCAATCAGCTATTCCATCAGTGCACTAGTTTTGGCCAAATGGGTTGCTTCTGTGGAGTAAGAAAATCTTAGCTGCAGTTATTGATTAGAAATTCTGGTTCTTAAGTCCATAGTTTTGTTGCCACCGCTATTAAACAAGTCACCTAAGGAATTGATTCCTTTATTCCTTTACTTGTGCCAGACTCAGGATTTCACCATAATGGGACTTCAGCAACTATGGATGGGTAACTTATTTTGTTAATGCTGGTCCTATTGATGCCATATATCCAAGGGCTTGTTTGTTACAATTCACGTCAGACACACATGAACAGGTTCAACGTGTGTTGAAAACCAAAGAACAGAAATTGTAAAAAAAACATTGAGAATATATTTAAGAACTTATGTGATGCAGTGAACAAATGAAAAAGTAAATTTCATTTTTGAAACAGGATCTTGCATCTCTATGAAATGCATTGGTTTATAAAAAAAACATTTTAAATCCTGAAAAACTTTTTTTTAGGCTAAACCATCTCTTACTGATAAAATCATACTTTTTTTCTTATCTTCAAATTGGCTCTAGATAATAGGGTTTTTCTAAAAGTCCTATTAGAAGTCTTTGTACAGAAAATAAATATTAATCATTTTGAAGAAAGCTTGGTGATTTGAAACTGTAATAGCCTGTTGTCAGGCTGAAATCCTAACTGGCTAAACAACTTTCCTTTAAATTCCTACTAAATCATTTAATGACATTATAATTCAGGTAGCCACTTCTTCCCAACAGGTATAACTAGATTCTCAGGGTTGGCATAGTTCTTTGGCAGCTCTTTGCTTCCATTCATTCAAGGTCACATGAGGTATAATTTTAATTATGTTACCATAGAAGTAATAATATTATCTTATAACAAAGCTTGGCCAGTAATATTCAAAGCTGTATTCTCTATTTTTTATCCTCAGGGAATAAATTTTGTTCATATTTACTGAAATCATAAAACCCCTCAAAATAACCATGTCTCTTTCAAATACAGTAGAGCAAGTATTACACTACTTGCAGTAATCCCACAAGATCTAGGTGCATCAGGGAAAATTAATATCAAGTATTTAGAAATAGCTTATAAATATAATGTCAGCTAGTCAGTAGAATAAACTGCCAGAGGCAGCTGTAGAATTACCATTACTTGAGGTATTCAAAGATAGACTTGCCACAAGGCTAAATTTGACACCTGCCTGTTAAGGGTGGTTTAGAGATAATAAATTCAATCTTGCTATGATACAGGGAATGGATTTACATGATACAATACACAAGAGGACCCTTCCAATCCAAATGCGTCTATTCCAGATTTTGGAAGAAGTTTTAACATGAGGGAGTTCAAATATTTTCCCAAAACACAAAGAAAAAAACCTTTTTTTCTTTTTTTTTTTTTACTTTTTATTATATCAAAGTTACAGTAAGACATTAACATACTTCATTGTACATTACTTATTACTTATTCAGGATCATGTTAATATTCAAAGAACCTAGCTAAAGATTCTGGCTTGCTGGCTAAGGAGCCCTCTTCCTCTGAGTATGCTAAAAAGGGTGACCAAATTTCTAAATAACTATCCTCTTTTTGGCACTTCTCTTGTATATGTACTTGATGCGAAACCTTTTCCATTAATAAGAGACTCCATATTTTACTATACCACAATCCCATAGAAGTCACATTTTTCCAATACCATGCAATACAAAATCTTGCTAACAATAAAAAAGAAATGAATTTGTTATTCTGTTTAAAATGTAGCTCCTTTACTGGTGCATTAAGTTAGCAGGTCAGGGTATTCCTGGGAAGCTGGCATTTTGTTATAAGATGAATTTCTTTAATAATTTCCTCCCCAAATCATCTCATTCATGGGTGCCACTGCCACATGTGCAACTGTGTCCCCCTTTCTCCGCATCTCCTCCAACTAAGTGCATCTCTAGTGTAAAAATACAATGGATCTTAACTGGAGTCAAATGTCATCTATACAGTAATTTATTTAAAAAAAATAGTTTTGAGCTACACATATTGAAAATGTATATCTTGTTTCTCATACAGAGACCCACTCATCTAGATGAATTTTTGTCCAAATTCCTCTCCCATCTTTTCTTTTCTCTGTTTTAAATATTGTGATCATTCTGTCTTTGATTTACCTTAATCTCTTTAATTGCAATATTACGTTCCATATAAGTTTATTTGGTTTGACCTTTGATTTTTTCACTTTGTAGTGCCTATTGTTTTAGTCCAGGGATCGGCAACCTTTGGCATGCGGTTCGCCAGGGTAAGCACCCTGGTGGGCCGGGCCAGTTTGTTTACCTGCCGGGTCCGCAGGTTTGGCCGATCGCAGCTCCCACTGGCCGCGGTTCGCCGCTCCAGGCCAATGAGGGATGCGGGAAGCGGCGCGAGCCGAGTGATGTGCTGGCCACCGCTTCCTGCCGCCCCCATTGGCCTGGAGCAGTGAATGCCACAACAATACATATACAATTGCATTTTTAACACAATGTATTCCAAAGATATTAACCATCATTCAATAAGGTTTAACTTAATTCAATAAAGTTTAGGATATTACAGTCTCTCACAACATCATATTAAATTTGTTATCAAAGTTTAAATCCTGGTGGATGGGTATCCAAAGTATTAATATCAAGAAAAGTTCAAATCTTATGTATGGAATTTTTATTATTCCCAGTGGTCTTCCAGGTATCAGAATCTACTTTAGCCAGCCTTTTTTGCACCTAGAATTCAGACTGGATTCTCAGGCAATCCCTCATGTCATTTATTCTTAAAGTAGAACTTAGCTCAATTCTACATCACCACTACGTTATTCATGGGGAGCTGCAAACAAAATTATTTTCTTTGAGATAAGATATTGGGACAAATGTCTTCATCCAGGACCATTGTTACTGCAGCTCTACAGTTTCAGCTAGTTTGGTGCATCGTGTGTTCATCTCCTCTCTGGTGTTTTTTATATTTACTTATATTAGAATGTAAAGTCTTTGGATAAGGGACTATATTTTTGCATAAATCTGCAAACAGTATACACACTTATAATGCTATATATTAATTGTGCCTGGCATTCTTCAGTAACCGTGACTAAGACTATATCTTTATCACAAACTTTTTTTTAAACACAAAAACACTAATTTAAGGTTTTATTAGCAATAAGTAATGATCTTGTAACTTTCTGAGTAAAACTCCTATAAGTTTTTTTTTTTTTTTATAAACTTGGCTCTATATGTAACTGGATAACCTGATTTTTTTTTTAAACAATTATCATTAAGCAGCTTAAAATATTTTAAATTACGAAATAAAGTGCTCGGTTGACTTTGCTCTTCTTTAAAACAAAATAAATGTGTGCCCCCCCCCCACCAACCTTAACCATGTCTTAACCATGAGATGACAGAATGCTATTAAAGATATAGGTATTAATCTCCGATGATCACTTTTGAACCCAGATCTCCATTGCACTAGGAAAATGTACTGCTGCTGTTTATTACCAGGCTGGAATTTTTTTTTCTCCTTTAACAGAACTCCAACAAGTTTGTCAAGCTACTGTAACATGTTTCACTCTTCCACTCTTGTCCCTAAAAGAAAGCTGTATATTCATAATGTTTCCATGTTAAAACATGGATGAATGTTCAAAATATTTTAATATGTCAAATATCATCTACATTTATAACAGTTTTTAAAGCACAATGGCTAGTAATGCAGTCAGTATCTTACAGGAGGCAATTTCAAAGGCAGTTCTCTGTGTAGGGAAATTGATTTTGTTCTGCATTTCTAACACAGTAAATTGAAATGCATTTAGGTTTTGATTCAGTTCAGTAAAGTCAACAAGAGTCTTGATTGGATTCAGTGGTTGTTGGATCAGAACATTAGAGATTAAGGCCCCAATTCAGCAATGTACATAGGTATATGAATAACTTTAAGGATATCAGAAGTCAGTGGAACTAGTCATATGCTTAAAGTTATGCATGTGCTTAAGTACTTCTCTGAATCAGACCCTACAGGATTGTCAGAGACTACATGCTGGGAGAATTTCTTTAACAGCTTGGCAGACATTCCAACAAAGACAATCTCTAAGTAGCACGTCTGGTAGTCCTTGTCAATACTGTGGTTAAAACTATGCTTAAATATGATTTTTCTAGTGCAGTTCTAGCATGTTTGGATATATGGGGATTGTTGATGTGTAGGTAGAAGACAGATGTTGATATAACATCAGAGTTAGGTTGTGTAACCTATGAACTTCATAGTTTTCCATAATTGTACTTTAAACTTTAACATTAATGTAGACTCACCTGTCTTTCAGATGTTATTTTTGTAATAACTGCAGTGTTCTGATCAAGCTCTTGTATTAAAAAGTTGATATGTGTATTCAGACCCTTAATTTTATCTTAATAAAGAATTTTGTCTGAGAAATTCCTTTAGTTTTATGATGAAGTATCATGGTAAACATCGATAGCCCTCCAATGCAGACACCTTTATTCTCCAGTAACTGTATAAATTAGATTGGGGTAAAATTTTCAAAAGTGCCTAAATGAGTAACTTAGGCACCTATGTCCCATTTTCAAAAATGATTTAAGGGGTGATTTTTAGAGGCACAAATGGCAGTTAGGTGACCTTCAAGGAGTTTTTCAAGAGACTTAGGAGTGTAAATGCTTAAGTCACTTTTGAAAACTGGACTTAGGAACCTAAGTCCCTGAGGTGCTTTTGAAATATATCATAGATGACAGTTGTATTAACATACCTTTGATACTTCAGAGTTCTTGAACTTCCTAATATGCTTCAGCTTTGGGCTTTGGAATGATATAAATTTTCTAAAGTCTGCAGAGAACTCACAGATTGCTGATGTTTAAATTATCAGAGTGAATAGTTTCAAAACTTACTATGTAAACTTTCTCAGAATTCAAAGCCCCTAGTTCTTCCTACTGTTGGGATGTGCCAACCAGTACAGCTTGGACACACCATCCAAGTTGTACTGCTGTTGCATCCCTAAGAGTCTGAATATTCAGAGACCACCTCAGAGAATTCTGGTTACAAATAAGTAACCTTCATTTCTTCTTCAAGTGTACTCTGTGTATTCACACTCTTGAAGTGCACCAGCTGGTGCAGTTTGGCCTCAAAGAACTCAGAGTACAAGTAAATAACCTTCATTTTTCATTCATAACTAAAACCAATTTGGACTTATTAGACCAAACTGTTTTTGAAATAGGGCATTCCCAAAAAGTTAGATTTTTCTAAAAGTGAAATACCTTATTCAAAGTTTTGTATGTTGTTTGCGCCAATGTGTT
Source organism: Trachemys scripta elegans (assembly GCF_013100865.1). Classification (NCBI taxonomy): domain Eukaryota; kingdom Metazoa; phylum Chordata; order Testudines; family Emydidae; genus Trachemys; species Trachemys scripta. The sequence goes on along the minus strand of NC_048299.1, from coordinate 44,096,313 downwards.
GGTGCAATGGTGCCCCCTCTGGCCAGCGGGGCATTGGCACTTGAACTCATTTAGCCTGGTGGGCTGTTAGTCTATTACTGGTGCCCAGGGATCTGAAGACCCTCCCCACTCTTAAGTCCATCAGGGGGTTGGTGGGGAAATCCATGCCCACCCACTCCACTGGGTTCCAGCTCAGGGTCCTCAAGCTAGATAAGCTGGATCAGGATTCGTTGTCTCCAGCTATGCCCTGAGCTCCTCCCTACTTCCCCCGGGTTTCTGCAGACTCTTCGACCTGCTGTTCTGGCTGTCTCCTTCCAGGGTGTTGTCCCTGAGTGTCTCTTCAGCAGCTTGCTGGCAGGAGTTCCCTCCTCCAGGCCTTCTTACTCTTCTGATGGCTGCCCCGCCCTGCCCCTTTGCTTCCCAGTCCTTTTATCCTCCCAGCTATGTTGAGACAGCTAAGGAGCAATGACCAGCAGTGCCTGTGTTAACCTTTTGGTTGCTGGGCCAGCATGGGGTACATATACCCCTTGACAATGTCCAAAATAGCTTGTCTGGTTAGCTAGAAGCTTTTGTGAAGGGATGTCAGTATAAATGACACATTTTAGAAAAAAAGGATTTTTATTGGTGAAGAGAGAAAGCTTAGGTACACAACTGTGGTTAAATGGAACGAGTATTAAAATCTTAACTATGGAGTTGCTGTTTTGGATTAATAGTAACTTAGTGTTTTTCCCCCGTCACTCTAGAGCTCTCAGTGTTTGTCTGGACCAAACTCCATAACCCATGATTTAACTGGCATTACTTTGAGAGATATAGTATCGTCGCAACCCTCCATGCTCAGAACCGCCTCACAAGAAGGTTTCCAAGAACTTAATCAAGAACAAATAGAGCAACTCAGGGCTGAAATCAATGCAATCAAGGCCAACTACAGGAGCAAGAATGGAGTATGGCAGTTTTTTCATATTATTCAATCCTAACATGTTTCGATTAGTTTTCACTCCTTGTCTGTATTTTTTCCTGTTTATAAATTATTTCTGTAGTAATATTAAACTGAAACAGAGTAAAGCTAATGTGTAAAGGTCGAAGACATAGTCTGACAAAATATGCCAGCAAGTTGACTGCTTCATATAGCTACATTATTCCTGTGTTTTTAATGTTTAAAGATAAGCTTAGTACTGTGTGTGTAGTACACTTGAGATAAAATATACTTTAGAATAATACTGACAAATGTTGGAAAAGATCCCAAAGTTATTACTATTTATTTTCTGTTTTCAAGGAGGATGTTGCCCCTAGCCAATCAGGATTAACCAGGAACACTTTAATTATTAGTCAGTCCCACTTAATGGCTGCACTTGAGGACACAAGACCATCTGTAAGTCAAGATGACTGGAAGAATTTTGTTGAACTGTAAGTAGTAAATTATGTTACTAAATTTGTTTAAATTTCATGCATGAACATTACATTTAGTTCAATCTTTCAAGAGTTGTTTAATATCAGTGTTTTGCAAAATAACTGAATTATATTATAAATTATATAATCCCCACAGCAAAGTTCATCTTTTCAGCACTTCTGAACTATTAAACATTAATAAAATTAAATATGCATAAGGGAAGCACAATTCACCAGTGTGTTGGTTTGAACATTTGCATTATCTTCTCTGTTGTTTCTCCTTGTAGTTATTTTGATTGCATATAGATATTAACTTGCTTAGATTTAGCTATTCCATTATTTAGACTACTTTATCTTATGGTTGATAGCAATGATGCATGCTAGTGGCTCATTCTTACTTCAGCTACATAATTGTCTACATAAATCCCACTAGTGCTAAAGGAAGTTACCTATTTGCCTGAAGGGGAAAAATGACCCTTAGAAAATCAAGGCAATTATGCACCTGATCCAAAGACCACTGAAGATGATGGAAACAATCCCATTTTTATCAATGGGCTTTCGGTCAGACTCAATTTCTACTGCAAGTACTATCTACAGTAGCAACAAGAATAATTAAAAAATATTCAATTAATTTAATCTATCTTTTTCATATGAATAGAACACGCCTCAGTATATTGCGGAAGCTCCATATTATAACTCAGTTTTCTCAATTAGATTCCAAGTTACAACTACATTATGTATAACTATATTGCTTTCTATAGCACCAAGAGATTCTTGGATCCCTGAGATGGCATGTTACATGAGCAAAGTGTTAAATTTCTTTGCTCATGAAAGTATAAAATGTTCACATGTTTAGTTGTATTCAGATTTTTGTTTGCAAAGTAAAATCATAAATAATTTAACATGCAATTAAATGCTAATGTTTCAGAATACACAAGTAATATTTTAAATATTTTAGGCCCATCCTGCATCTATACCAGACAAACAGTGGTTTCAGCTGCTTGTTTCAGCAATAAGTCAGGTGTTTTGGTTTGGGGGGTGGTATTTTTGTCTCTAAATTTTTTGTTCTTTTGAGTTTAATAACTTCTTAAAAATGAGAAAAAAAAATAGAGAAAGGGAGCAGTTAATCTGAGGCAAAAGTTCGATAACAATTTTTAATGTTTTAATCTGCATTTACCATATTCCCATCCATTGACATGGCTATCATTGCTAAGTTAGACCTAATTTCATAGTGACCTGAGAAAGCTGAAGCTCGGAGGGGGGAGTTTTTTGTTTTGTTTTGGGTCTGGTTGAGGAGGTGTTAAATTCAGACCTTTTTGGTGGGCTGCCTAGCACCATACTTTGATCCCTGAGTTGATTATCTCTTAGAGAATAGGCCATGGCTACACTTGGGAATTCCCAGCGCTGCCGTGGCAGCATTGTGAAGCGCGAGTGTAGTTGCGTGTACTCTCCGAGGGGAGTAGATTGCAGTGCTGCAAGCGAGCGTGCAGCGCTGCAGGCGGCAGGTGCTGATTACACTGGCGCTTTACAGCGCTGCACTTGCTCCGCTCGGGCGGGGGCGTTTTCATACCCCTGAGCGCAGCAAGTTGCAGCGCTGTACAGCGCCAGTGTAGCCAGGGCCAGAGTGTCACTGCTTTTCAGAGCTTGGGAGTATAAGAATTTCCTCTCACAATCTGCTGGGAACTTCACATGGATTTGGAATTACAGTAAATGAAATCTGTTGCTCTAGCTAAGGATTCTGTGTAACATACATTTTGTTCTATTAATCTTATATATCTGCAGTGTTGCTAATAAGGAGTAAGAATGTCCCATCCTGCAGCAAACATTTATTGGAAGGGTCTTTATAGGTATAAATCTTTCATTAATATGAATCTATGACCACTCATAGTTTGTTCCTAACATTGTGTAAAGAGGGTATTCTCTAATATGTACAACTCTTGCGTTATTCATACAATCACACACAACTGGTTTGGTCTTCATTGGCATTGATGTGTAACTAATGAGGATTTTGAAAAGAATGATGGCATCTTATACTAATATGCTATTACTTATTCTTGTTTCTAGCTATGAGAATTTTCAGCATCCCAAGAAGAGGAAAGGGCAGAATGGAGCAACTTTCAGACCAGGACAAAAAGTGACTTTAGCATAATAATTTTTAATGTGATTGTAATCACTAAATTGTAGCTTTAAATGTTAGATGTTTAAATTATAAGATCAGAATAAGATTTATATTCATATGGGTTTATTATTGCAGTGACTGAATGACAGGCTTCTTTGAAATTAATTTTAAGGATTGTAAAATTATTTGACATTTTATTTTGCAAAAATATGTCTTCCTACAAATTGGTATTAAACATTTTGAGACAACATTGGTTACAATGTATCTAATTGCTTATCTGCCAATGAAGTCCAGGTTTTGAACTTATCGTGCAGTTTTTGGAAGGAATTGATGGTTTTATCAAGCTTTCTTCTTTCTCACAACAAATATAGGTTGTTTTCTTCACAGCTGTTCTACAGTTATATTTCTATAGTTGTAATGAAAACCAAATGGCATCCTAAGGTAGATTTACCAAAATTCTGTGTTCAGGAGAAGCATGGTATTTATACAACTTATATGGATAAATTTTAATAACTAACAACACTGGAAATATACAAATATATTGAGCTATGTATGTTATGGTCTTTATAAGTCTAAAGGGGAAACATTCTGCATGTTTATTGGTAGGTAAGTAGTCCAATATATTCTTTCAGATCAGCTACAGATGAATAGAATTAAAAACAAACCAAAATCTAAGCTTACCTTCTAAAGTAAGAAAATAGAGACAGGATAGATTTATTTTCAAAAAAGGGAAAAGATGTTTTCATTTTCCAACTAAATCATCTGAGAAAGCATTGAAATTTAAGTCTGAAGGGATGACCAAGTGGAGAACTAGGATATTGATAAGCATCAGAACATAGTAAATTGTCAGTAAAATACTCTGTGGAGTCACCTTCATAGTCAGAGTATGTGTGGTTTTTTTAAATAGCATATTGTATTTCAGTGTCAAAAATTGTACTGACAATCTTAAAATGAAAGCAAGTCTCCATCAGGCTCCACACTGAGATCCCCGTTTACTCTGCAGAATGAAAGTAGGATTACATACCATGGCTTGCAAAACTTTCATGAAAACTTAACAGTACATACTCCTCTACTTCCTCCTCACTCTTTTCAATGAGGAAGTTAATACATATAATAATGGTATTTTACTACTTCTCTATCCTCTTCCCCCCCCCCCCTCCAAAAAAAAAATTCTCTGAGCAAGAGAGTAAGTAGACTGTTACAGATGTGCTGTACTAACTGATGTAAAGATGGTAGAACCTTGATTGGGGCTGTGGGTAATACTTCTCAGCCAGAGGTCACTATTAGCAATTAGCGGATATGAGATAATCTCTTCTTCACTAATCCTTCAATAATAACTAAAAACTAACAGATGGAATGGCGCATATCTACAGAATGTTTTATTCAGGTGTATGATTATGGTGTACAGGGGATATAAGAAACCCTTAGCCAGCCTGGGGAGAATTCCTCTGGTTCAGGACTGCATACCAGTCATAGGTAAGGCTAAGATTTAGTCACAAGTATTTTTAGTAAAAGTCATGGACAGGTCACAGGTAGTAAACAAAAAGTCAGGGCCCCTGACCTGTCTATGACTTTTACTAAAAATACCCCTAACTAAATCTTAGGTGCTGGGGAGGGGGCGCTCCCAGGTATGCTTCTGCTCTGGAGGGGTGCTCTGAGGACACTGCTGCTTCTGGGGGGGCACTCTGGGCCCCGCCACTGTTGGGCAGGGCCCCACTGCAGCTGCTCTGGGTGGGGGGGCGGCCTGAGGCCCCGCCACTGTTACTCTCAGACTGCTGCTGCTCCTGGACTACTACTACAGGGCAGAGCCCAGGACCAGCTGCCTGGGGCTGCCCGAGCAGCGGCCGGTTCGGCTGGCTCCGGGCCGACCCGGCTGCTCAGGCGACCATGGAGTCAGCCGCACCGGCTGCTGCAGAAATCACAGAGGTCCTGGAAAGTCACAGAATCTGCAACTTCCATGACCTCTTTGAAAGACTTAGTCATAGGCTGCCCTGTGCAAGCCTTCTCACAAGACCCAGCATATGAGGTATGCCAGGAATAAAGGGGGATAGGAGGGAAGCATAAACTGCTATGAAGATTCTCAGCTGCTGTTGGTTGTGAAACTACCCACAGGCACCCCAAGAATGAGCCCATATTTTTTAAAGCATCTCTTTGCTGCTCTATTTTTCTCCAGGAGCCACACCAGATTTGTTCATGTTCCCCCTATAGAAGTAAAATGGTGAACAAGGATGCCAGTTAGTGACAGGTGGGATGGTAGTGTTTGTGATGTGTTCATTGGAACTAGTCTGAGATCACGACACTAATTTCAAGTAGGCCACCAAAAGTCACTGGATAATAATGACATAATTAATCTATATTTGAACCACTGAGCTAAAGATGAAAGGGTCTGTGCCTCAATACTAATCCCTTATGTCACCCTGTGCCCCTAATGTGATATATAAAGCCGTGAAGTCAATTTTTTTCTGGGTGCTTATTATAAACTGTGTAAAAGTTGACTGTAAAAGTTAGGTTATCTTTTTAATCCTCTATCATCTGTCTTGTCAGCTGCAACTGAAATGTTCTCAATTGCCAGCCATTCTTTCTTAGTAGTTGATGGGTATCTAAAAAAAACAAGAGCTAAATATAGACAAGGTTACATAAGTGCAAGGGATTTTGTTTGTTAGGGAAGTGGTGTTTTGAAAGTCCAATGCAATTATGTCAACACAAGACTTCCAATATGATCCCCCCAAAAAGAGAGCCATCAAACTAAATCCTTCATAGAATTCTTTGCCGGAGTAACACTCTGACTTAAGGAGAGTGGATTCTGGGAGTGGTTTAGAATCTAATTTATTTCTTTTACAGAATATTGATGATCTCAGCAGTAAGGGAATCTGTCAGTCATTCAGCCAAGGACTGTGTGGCCTTGATCTGTATTTTAAAAAATCATTTTTCATATATAAAAGCTTGTGTGAGAGGTCAATTTTCAGTGGGTCACAGCAGAATACCTCTTTTGTTACACATGTAGCTAAACCAATAAGTACCAGTCTCCTCAAAAATTTGCAACGAACAATAGGTAAAATGCAGGTCTTGTCCCTGTCTGCAGTATAGTTCCAATGTGACTTTCTCCCCCATGTTCCCTCTGCATTGGTCAAGAAACCTTAGTTGATTTTCAATGGATTTGAGCTATTTGTGTTTTTAAATTCTACTCTGTTTTTGGAGGTTAATCAAAGACAGACAGCACTGTTATGTGTAAGAGATCCATCCCGTGCTGTTGTTATCTAATAGCAGCTGATCCCACACTCCAGTTATATAACATTTCCAAGGAACTTCTAGGAAGTCACAGTAGCCTCCAAGTACTATGTAAAAAATATGTAACTAATACAGCATGACCTTGTTTGGATAGTAGAGAGTTACAACAAGCCTCTTTGATGCACAAGCCTATTAGCTGCCAACAGCTCAGAAAAGTTACTCTTAGATAACTGCAGGGACAGAATTTCTCTGACACCCATTTGGATAGCAGTCAAAAAACACGCCCGTATTCTAACGTTAACAGAAGAAAATTTCCTTAGCAAAAAACAGAGGTAATTTTTAAAAAACAAACAGAAGTAGTTTAAACCAGATTGAAAGTCTGTCTTCCATCCTGTGGCCTCACAGAATTACTCGTCTAAATGCAGCAGTGTGCACCCCTAAGTGACCTTAGCTCTGCATGATACTCCATGCAGCACTGCCTGTGATCAACACTCCAAGCTTGCCTTGTGACATGTATGCTATATGCAGAACAGAGAAACAAGCACAAATCAAAGACAGTGCGGCAAGGCAGCCCTACTGGCACTGGAGAAGCAACAGCAGCAGCCCCTTCAGTACCAACGTTTACAACAGAACACATTGCTGGACATTTTAACTTAAAACCAACATCTTGTGACCCTCTAATGTACATGAACCCTTGGGAAATTATTCCTATCTATGCCTTGTTGAATCCTGGTAAACCCTCCTTGTAACTTCCATCACATTAAATTTTTCTCCTGGGCATGACAGTGTGACGTTCCTCACATATCCATCCTCCCAATGCACACTGACAGACTCACAGAGATACCTGTACCTACCTCCAAATTAATTCTGGAAAAGCAGGGGTTAATGTAGCTTAATAAATAAATACGTATCCTGTTTTCTGATACATGGGGCTCAGCAGATATGAAGGTAAAATCTCTGTATTGACAAGTGACACTCCACATTTTAAGCCACTCATCTGTTCTGGAGGTACAGAGCTCTTTTTCTAAGACCAGTAATAAGGATGATACTCAATCCAAGGTTAAAGTATTGATTAAAAAAAAAGAACATTATGTTGTGGTCTATCCAGATCCTAGGGTTTTCTTCTCCATGTCAAAAATACCATTGTCTCAGCCCTATATTAGGTAAGATGCAGTCAGAACAGTCTGCTCTGCACTTAGTATGCTTTACATAACCAACGCAGAATTCAAATATTAACACAGGCATGGTTTTTGAAGTTAGACACCCTAATTCTCACAGCTGTCTGAAATAAGTTAGAGAATTTTTCACTTGACCACAGCTCAAAGAGTACTCCCATTGTGCAGAAGAGGAAAGCAAAATAGAGATTAAGTGACTTCACCTATTTTGATTTTGCTAAAACTGGACCAAAATAGGACACTTACTCCATAACAAAATGTGTGCATTAAAACAGATTTAGTTATTTCCGTACAAGTTTGGGTGTAGCCGAACCTTTGTGCAGGAAGCTCTGTCCTTCCTGTTTGCTGCATCAGGTCTGAAATGAGAATCTCTGTGACGCTGGGCTAACGTCTCCCTAGCTGCACTGTAAGGCGGAAAGCACATTTCCTGTCACTGTGAAATACTGATAATGCTGCGTTCCAAAGCCTGTATTTAATCTCCTAACATACCAGATCAAAACCAACCCCGGGCGTTTTGACACAATGCCATCTGGGCTTGACACACGTACGGGACCAGCTCAGGACGCGGCGATCTCCCTGGGCCCGCCAGAGGAGAGGGACTGTGCGGGGGGAAGAGGGGGTGTCAGCGGCTTCTGCGGCCCTGCGTGTCCCGGCTCCCGGGCGGCGCGGCAGAGCCCCAGGGACGGGACCTGACCCCCGGCGATGCGCAGCGTCCCTTCGGCTAGCGCACGGCCGGGCCGCGGGAGAGCCCCCGGGGGCTCAGGCCGCGCAGCGCCAAGGGCGCTCTGGCCTGGGGCGGGGATGCAGGGCCCTGCAGTTTCCGGAAAGCCGAAGTCTGGGCAGGAAACTGCGAGGGGCGGTCCTCACCTCAGGGCACCCCGGGCCGGCGCAGCCAAGCTGAGGACGGGGGTGGCTCCAGTTGACGGGGCGGGGCGGGGCGGCTTGTCCCTCTCAGCATCCCGGTCTGGAAGACGCCACCTCCACGCTCCCTGCGTCCGCCGCCTCTGTCCCCGACTCCTTCATCCTTTGTCTTCACTCCGGAAGGGCCGCGGCGGGCGCAGGATGAGCAGCGGCGGCGCAGGCAGCAATGGCCGGGCGGCGGCTCTCTCTGCCCGGGGCGCCCGCATCGCCGGCGGCGCCCGGGGCTTGCTGGACAAAGGCTTCGACTTGTACATCGCGGACCCCTTCGACCGGGACCGCAACCCGCGGGTGAGGGGAGCCGGCAGGGCAGAGCCGGGGGGCGAGGAGTCCCGCAGGTTTGGGGGCGTCAGTCCCTCCGAGCAGCAGGCCGGGGGGAGGGCGAAGGGGCCCGCGCCACGGGGATGGGCGCTGCGGAATGCCCTGGAGCAGGTGCCGGGGCGGGTGTCGGCAGGCGGGCGGGGGTTGGGGAGCAGGTAGAGGACGAGCCATCCATGGGCGCTGCCCCCATCGCCCTGATATCAGAGCCTCGCACGGGAATTAATTCCCCCCCCCCCGCGAGGTACCAGTTCCCTTATCGCCCACACTGGGAACCGAGGCACCCCGGTATGTTCAGCCCGCAGGGGGAGATGGAGTGACTTGCCCAGACAGCAGGGCACTGAACTGGGGGCTCGAGTCCAGCACCCCAATCGCTGGAGCCTCCTCCCTGTCCCCCTGTGGTGGTTGAGCGGGGCGGGGAGGTGGGGTGCGGGCAGTGCTCAGTTTTTGCGGGGCTCAGCCCTGGAACCGCTAGGCTTGGCAGTTCATAGTCCCGGCGCCTCTGGGCTTGCTGTGTCAGTTATGAAAGAAAAAAAATGGCTTGAGCCCCAGCACCTCTTTCATTACAAATGAAGCAGTGTGTGTCTAGGGTTCCTCGAGATTCCTACGCAGGACTTTAAAACAACCCTCTGTAAACTGGGCTACTGCAGGGTGACTAAGGAGTAAAGACGCAAGGCGGGAGGGGAAGAGTGAGACGCATTGTTGTTGCTGATCCCTGTAGAGGATGGTGCTGCTGAGCCAGTCTGGGTAAGGTGGTTCAAGCTGGTTTGTGCCAGTAATACTATGATGACGTTATTCCCTGATCCGAAATCACCCTAACAAGGAGGTGCTGGTGCTGCTGCCTTTCTATTTGCATAGTGTCTGACGAACATGAGCATGTCTGCTGTACGTTGGATAATGAGACCACTTCCCTGCCCCGGCAACCAATGTTATGTATTGTTTGATGTTATATTCCTACAGGAATAGGAATAATCCGTGTTCTATACTGTGAGAGCATTCATTTGCCAGAGCACAATTGGATGCAAGCAAACAATTCCAACTCCTTTGATCCCATTTCCAGAGGCTGGTGGTTTTTCTGATACAAACAAGGTTTCTTGTTGTCCAGACCAGAGTGAAGTGTGTCGGGCCTTTGGCACAGTTGTCAGCCCCAATTGATCAAAAGCAGGATGTTAACTTAAAAATCATGAGAGCTTAAAAAATAACATTTAAGGTTCCCTTTATTTGCCTCCTAGTTTTTGAGCCTTTAGGAGTAACATTTTCAAGCTTTTCTCCACAACTAGGAGGACTAGAAACTTAGTTTAATTTTAAATGAAACTGAGATTCTCACATCATCACCTGGCTTCAGGAGATGAGGCTTTAAGAAAAGCACTAAATACCCCAAGGCTTATGATAAAATAGCCTGTCACAGTTATTCTCAACTCTGGCAATCTTTCATACTGGCCTCTGGCTAACAGGTTTGGGCTACTGAATTGGAGATATGGTAGTAAATGTTTCAGGCCCTTCTTATAAAGACAAAGGGAATCCAAACTGGATTATTTTTAGATGGCCTTAATTGTTTAATATCTGTAATTTTCTTTCAGGGCATTTTGAATTTGGGAACAAGTGAGAACAAACTTTGCTATGATTTAATACAGGAAAGAGTAAGTGGATATGAATAATTTGGAATGATGGATTTTGACCTATAGAATGGTATTGCAGCTGTCAGTTGAATTTTAATAATGGTGAGGTGTTTTACCGATGAATAATTTAGAACAGAATAAATAATGCCTTTAATTGTCTCTAGTGAATTGATAGCGTTATGACAAAAAACTTTTTAAAACAACCATGTTTTATACTTAATATTTGTATATCAGTCAGATACACTTAACAAAGTAATATAACAATGAAAAGTGTGGCTCTGGCTGAGAGCCAAAACCATTTTCTTTGAAATTTGCCTAAGCAACATCACTCAGATTTTTAAAAAATGTTCAATCCAAAGTGTTCTTTATGTTTAGATAGAAATAATTTAAAGTACTCTTCTCATTTAATAAAAAAAAAATATTTGGAGATTATTTTTTTCTTATGAGAGAAATTACCAAGTACTCTATCATATTGTTTGATTCTCTCCTGGTGGAGCCAAAACTCTTACCTAGAATGGAAAGCATTCTTTATGTTGGAATTATGCATTGATTTTAAGCAAAACTATTTTAAAAAAGTGAGTAATTTTTGTATACCAGTCCAGATGTCAGGCTGCAGTGCTGCACAAAGGCAATTTCTATTATCTGAAAAATGATAATATAAAAATGGCACCTTTTTAAGTGAGAAAGTAATTTTTAAAGCTGTGGAAAAATAAACTAGATTTTATTTTGGGTCACACAGCAGCAAAATTAATTTCCAATTGTAGGGCTAGCTTGTGCTTTCATGTAGACTTGTTCACCCCTACTAAAAGTCACTGAAATTGCACGGATGCAGTTTGTTCTGCAGAATCTTTATTACTGATGTCAGTGCTTGATTTGTAGATCTCAAGGTGAGTTGGCATGCCTGACAATTTGGAAGAGGTAATGTTTTTTTAATAACGTGAGATCTGTGCAAATTTTAGCTGGAAGTAGTTAGCCCAGTAAATATGGAACTGCACATTGTCTTTATTAGTCACTTTCAGACTAGATCCACATTTTAAAATAATAAAAATCTAACCCAGTTGCTTCGGCTATTTCTTAACTGTACCAGGTAAAATTATTAGTTCCTTCCCAACCAACTGAGAAGCTAAGTTCCCTATAAGCTGCGTGGCTGCGCAGCAGCCTATTTAGCACCGCGCAGGTGCTCAGGGAACCAGCCCAGCCGACTGGCCGAGCGAGGGGCGCACCATAGGCTCCAACTTCCCCTCTAGCTGGCGGGGGGTGCTCGACTCTGCTCAAGCCCCGCCCCCACTCCATCCCTTCCCCCAAGTCCCCACCCACCCTGACTCTTCCCGCTCCGCCCCCATCCCACCTCCTCCCCCAAGCGTGCCCCATCCCTGCTCCTCCCTCCCGGAGCTTCCTACATGCAGCAAAACAGCTGTTCGCAGCGGGCGGGAGGCACTGGGAGGAAGGGGGAGGAATTGGTCAGTCCGGTGGGTGGGAGGCACTGGGAGGAGGGGGCAGGTTGGCTGCCAGCAGCACCCGTTAGTTTTTCTCTGAGTCGGCGCCGATGGGGGCGCCCGGCCCTAACTCAGCACCGGACCTGTCGCAGCTAGGGGAGGGGCTGCCTGAAGCCAGCCCAAGCCCATGCCTGCCGCGACGGGGGAGGGGCGTCTATCCTCCAGCCCAGGTGCTGCAGAGGAGAAAGAGCTGGGGGGAGTCCCCTCTCCCCGCCTTAGCCCCAGAACACCCTCCTACACCCTAAACCCCTCATTCCTGACCCCAGGCAAAGCCCACATCCTCATCCAGAGCCCTCACCCTATGCACCCCAACCCTCTGCCCCAGCCTGAACCCCCTCCCATACTCCGAACCCCTCAGCCCCACTCCACACCACTAATGAATTTTGTGATGTGACACATCACCTTCATATTGGTGCACATAACAAAACTCATTCCGCACATATGTGGGAAAAATTAGAGGGAACACTGTTGAGAAGGTAATTTAAACACAATTGACTTTTAATTTTTAAAATAATACTCTACCTTCTGTAAATATTAAAAGAAAATGGTGGGGATTTTGGTGTGTCCTCAAACAGTAATTATAGAATCTCTGAGATTAGTTTTAGTATATTTTCACTCAACAATGTGTTGGATTTAACCAGGACAGAACAGTCCATAAATAACTTTTTGCTGATCTGAAGAAACTGCTGATGAGCATCTTGCAAATAAAAAGATGGAAGTTTGAACTGGGAAGATGGATCTAACTCTTGAATATTAAGATTTTCCATCTCCCCATTGTTACAGAATGGTATTATGTAACTACATAGATTGTCATGTGGTTCAGTAGAACACAAGCTCATAAGTAAGAATATGTTTTTCTACGCTATGTTTTTTACGTCTTTCTGTTTTTTATGTTAACAGCTCACAAGACCTGACATGAACTATCTGGAACCTCACCTTTTGCAATATTCTGATACACAAGGCATTGAAAGGTATGAAGTTATTAAAATATTGTCTCCTTTTCACAATTTGTTGTGGTTTCATTTAATCTACAAACCCAGGAGTTTATACCCAGTTTAATATTAGCTGCTTGCTCTGAAGATGTTTTTCTGTTTCCTGTTGGTTTTCAAGAGTTACTTTCCTATTTTTTTTTCCAGCTCCTACGACCTTTACCTACCACCTCCCCCGCAAAAAAAAGCATGACACCTTGCATATAGGCAGGGGAGAATGCTGTAGAGGTCCTTTCACAGCTAGTAGCAGTAGTTCTCACAGGCAAACTCTGGCAGTGAACAGTTAAGCTAGAGCTCTGTGTTCTTCAGAGACAGGATCTGGGTAAATGCTGATCCTGTAAATATCAATGGGAATTTTGCCATTGACTTGAGTCGGGCCCACCTGAGAATATAATCTTGATCTACTCTGATTTCACTGATTTTTGTTGCACCAATTCTTGGGTTCCTTCCAAAACCAGGTCCCAACAGTGGAGTGGGTGCAAAGATGCATATGCTTTTTCTAGTTATTTTTTCATACAGATATAGTTCTGGGGTGGCCAAACATACTGACCCTCCAAGCCACATACAATAATCTTCAAAAGTTTGAGAGCCAGGTGTGCCTGCTGGGGCTCAGCGCTTCAGCCCTGCAGCGGGGTGATGGGGCTAGGGCTTTCTGCCCTGCAGGGAGGGAGGTCTTGGGGTTTCAGCCCTACTCCTGCTGAAGCCCCCAGCACCAGCATGTATGTCCCGTGGGGCTGAAGCCCTGAGCCCCTGCAGGGATGAAGCCCCTAGACCAGCGGTTCTCAACCTGCGATCGCATGCAGCCCAATTAGCACACATCTGGGCCACAGCTCTGTGCTATAAGAATTAAAAAACTTGCCGCTCTGGTCTGGCAGGGGGCGGGGCTGGCTGAGGTTGCGAGAGCGTAAGGTAGCCTGCAGGAGCGCTTCTGCCAGCAGGGGGCTGGCGAGTACTGATGGGGTGGGAGAGTGGGTCTCTGGGCAGGTTTGTAGGGATGCTGCAGCACCCCCAGGTTTTAGGTAGGGCTCTGCTCCTGGCCCGGTTCCTCTGGTCCTGGCTGCTAGCCTGTACCCAGTGCTTCACTCCTAGCTGCCCAGCGCAGCGGGACTTGGGTCCTGGCTGCTCGGCCCCATGTGGCAGGGTCCAGCTGCCCAGCCCCGTGCCCAGGGCTCCACTCCTGGCCCTGCTGTGTGGAGGGGTCTCTGAGCGGGCAGGGGGGCACTGGGCATAGGGAACTGTGGGGCAGGTATTTGTGGGGGAAAGGGGCACTGTGAGCCGCACTTTAACTGTAAAAGAGCCACATGAGGCTCACGAGCCACAGTTTGGCTTCCCCTGTCATAATTGATCCACCTTTATTAGAATTCTGCACCAGACAGTTTTAGTGGGAAAGAGCCTATCCAAAGCAACCTAAACTGTGGAAGCTACATTTGCTGGCTGTCCTTCACACCAGCCTGTTCATTTTGGCCTACTGCATGTCTCCACCTCAAGTACTGTAACCAAAATGTGTTCATCTTTCATGAGAGTAAAAGTGTATCAAGTTATTTTTCCGATTCTAAATAAAGTCTATTCTATGTATTTTGGTCTTTTTGTAAGAAGAATTATGTAATGCAAAGTGTTTTAATTTTGCATTTCAGCTTCAGAGAAGAAATTGCCAAATTTCTCACTGAGTATGCCAAAGCTCCAAAAGCACTGAATCCAGAGCATGTAAGAAACGAGTGCTTCATCTCTGCATCTTGCTTTTTTTAGCTATAGATATTTTTTGTACAGATTTGCTTATCTTTTAGAAGGTATTATAAAAGCATTTCCAGATGTCTCATCAAATTTAAAATGTTCTGGATTGCAAACAACACATGAAACTAGTTACAAACCCACTTAGTATGAAGAACTTATGCTGTTGTTCTTTGATCCTTAACTGATCTTAAATTCATAAAGTTCTAGGGCCCATATGCTCCAGATTTATGTTGTAGAGAGGTGCTATAACCATGAGGAGGAAAACTGTAGGTTGGGTTCTGAAGGGGTTAGGGAGTTATGGCTGTGTTCTTCCCACCCCCTTCACTGCCATGGAAAAACGGTGTGTGGAGACTATGAATAGGGTAGGAGGGAGGTGGTTATGTCTCCCCAAATCATTTGCATAGGTTTCAAATGTAGAGTAATAGCTTGTGTATTTATGTATAACAAAATGAGCACTAAAATTCTGCTAGTGGTTATTATGTAAAACTCTTATTGACTTTAGCTGGGAGTGCCATATGCACAGTAACAAGATGTGGCTGATAAAAGCTTCATTTACTTCCGGACTCTGATATTGTAGGCAACAATATATCAAGACTTTTCTATCCATCTCTGGATAGTAGGTGTGTAGCACTTGTGATGCCTCAGTTAACCCACCTCCAGCTGTTGGGAGGTAGAAGGAGCTTTCTGTATCTTCACCTCTTTCTTTCTCACACACACCACCATTGAGCCGCTGGGCTGTTAGAAAGGAGGCATTATTACAGGACTGCATATTTTGGAAAAAAACTTTCCAGACAGTGGTTATAAATCTTTCCTCTAAACCCAACTTTAGGCCTCAGTGCTGCTACTCATGTGTGATGTGCATGCAGGTTCAATTTAGAAGGCTATTGACTTTTTTTAAACCAGTAGTGCAAACCACCTTTATTTTTTTTTTAATTTATTTTCAAAATATTACAAACTGTGAAGCTGGGGTTTACAATGAAATGCATTAAAAAACCTTAACTGTAGCAGCACGACCAACATAGATATCATATATAATGCTCTAGTTTGCAAGATCAGAATCTTGCTTTACAATAATGGTTGCTTTTTAATAAAGTTAAATCCAATCTTGCATATTCTTTACTTTTCTAAGTATTACCTTCTAACCACTCACAAAGGTGTTGGTAGTTCTGTTGATATCATTTTGTCTACTTGTTTCAGATAGTTGTTATGAGTGGCTGTTGTGCTGTCTTTGCTACCCTTTCAACTGTATTATGTGATCCTGGAGGTAAGCTTAAAAATAAATTTTCTTAATCTGAAAGCATTATATATACAGGTGAATTTAATTTTTTTTTTTGTAACTTAATGAATGTGTGTCATCCACAGTGGCAATAAGTAGCCTTTGTATTTATTTATTGTATTTATATTAAAAGTGATAAAAGACACCAATTCAAGGCTCTAGTTGCCCTGATATATTAATTACAAAAATCCCAGAAGCATTAAAATAGTAATTCCAATAGAAATCCAACTAGCCACCTACAGAGATTCGTTTTCACCGCTTCATTATTACAGAAAGCATATCCTTAGTCCTCTCCGAAATCCCTGTCAAAGATCTCTTTCAGTATGCCTGAAAGGTCACAAAATCTGGGCTAAAATTTGGATAATCAGAGGGAGTAAATTCCAGAGTCTCAGAGCCCTCACAGCGAACACCCGGCCAGTCCCCTCCTCTCTGTTATAGTGAGAGCACCCCTCTCTGGCACCTATAAAGATGTAAACTTTGGGGACAAGCACTGTTGCTGAAGTGTTGTGTTGTGTTGTGAAAATGTATGGAAATGTAAGTTTACAGTGTTAAAAGAAATAGTAGTATACAGATTAATCAAAATGGCAAGAGTTACTTCTGAACTTTGTTTACATGAATCACAAAAATATTGACTGCAAATGATAAATACAGATATAAATTAAATCATGATATGAATATGTTACCCTGAAAATACTATAGTACGTAGGAATAAGTAGATGCAAGAAGATCTACTTATATCATTGCAGCACCTAAATGAGGATGGGGAGAGGGAGGAGGGAATGCAAATCTTGGAGTCAAGCCAGTGGCCATGTGTATGTTTCAAACCACTGGTTGTAAAGTTCTGAGTGTAGAACATCATGACAGCAATAAAAACTTAAATAATAAGGGAGCTGCGTGGAAGGAGCTACCTTAAAAGATGGAAAAGCAAGAACATCCATTTGAAAAGGAAGTGACTGTAATTGTATCTGGCAATACACAACTAAGATGCTTGGATACCACAGTGAATGGTGCAGTAAAAACCTATATACTGTGTAAAAGATCAAATGGGCATTATAACATGCGGGATACTGGCAGCTGAGTATAATACAGAAAAAATAATTAAGATTCACAGCATTTACCTGAAGAAAAGATGGCAACAGTTGAATATTAACAAAATGATAATTTAAGCACACACTAGTCATATGCCAGTTTTGATATTAAGGAAACACCCAGTGGGTCAAGTCACCTTCAACTCATGCTTCATAAGTGGTTGTCAAAATAGATATTGAACTAAAAACGCAAAGGGAAAAAGCAGAAAATGACTCAGCAAATGGAACAAATTGCTTTATGCTGGGTATCCGTAGCCATTCACTTTAGGGTGCAAAGTAGATGGTGAGAATAGATTGGATATAGATCTCTTGGAAAACAACAGATTCAGTCTGTAAATGTATAGTGAAGTAATTGATAATGGGAATATTTACTGTTACCTCTTATTTGCATTTTTGGTTTAGATGGGTACCTTATTCCTACTCCATATTACGGTGGAATAAATTCAAAAACCTGGCTGTATGGTGGAATACAACCTGTCCATGTGCCCTTGTTTAGTGAGGTAAAACTTCAGTCTATTAAAGACTGTATTATATGTATGTACAAAAATGTATGTTAAAGAATTTGAATGACAGTTTCACAGGGAGCATCAAAGCAACAAAAGACCACAGATTAAAGCAGGCATGGAAACTGCACTAGCCTCTTATCTTTTGATGTTTGGAGTGTTGTTGTAGCCGTGTTGGTCCAGGATATTCGAAAGACAAGGTAGGTGAGGTCTTATCTTTTATTTAACCAGCTTATGTTGGTAAAAGAGACAAACTTTTGAGCTTACATATAGCTTTTCTTCAGTTCTGGGTTCTGTGTAAGCTCAAAAGTTTCTCTCTTTCACCAGCAGAAATCGGTCCAATAAAACATGATCTCACCCACGTAGTCTCTCATCTTTACAGGAAAACTATCTTGTTCAGGTTGCAGCATATTGGTAGGATGGTGTGATCAGCTTTGTACTTCAGCTGTCTACTGTACCTGCTCTGTTTACATGCAGAATAAGTTTTGCAGAACTGGCAGTTCACCTTTCACAAGCGTTAAATTCATCATTTAAATGTTTATTTTCTCTAGCCCTGGAATATGTATTTCACCTTCCCACGATGAACCCAAATGTACTGCTTGAGAGAGAGAGAGCAGTCTGGGATAAAGATAACATTTAAAAACAAAATTATTGATGTGTGGACAGGAGTATTCTTGGTTATGAATTTGGAGATGGACCTTGGTTTTGTTTCTGTTAGCTTGTTTTTCCTCCTCCCTTCTTGCACCATTGTTTTTGAAAACTTGCTTTGCCTATGCTATTCAGAAGTCACACTTAGGGTATGTCTATGCTGCAATTAGACAACCACAGTTGGCCCGCAGCTCACCTAGCAGGGCTGTTTAATTGCGGTGTAGGGGTTCATGGTCAGGTTGCAGCCTGAGCTCTGGGACCCTTCCACCTTGCAGGGTTCTAGAACCTGGGGTGCAGCCCAAGTCTGAATGTCTATCCTGCAGTTAGACAGCCCTTTAGTCTGAGCCCCGCAAGCCCAACTCAGCTGGCATGGGCAAAGCAGGGGCTTTTAATTGGAATGTAGACATACCCTTAGAAGGTAAGGGGAGCAATAGTAACTAAAGTCAGATACTGCTTTCTTCCAGAAATCACTTCTGCAAATACATATCAGATACATCCCTCTCCTCTTTAAAGCTCCCTTCCATTTAGACAGGATTATTTTAGAAACTTTAACTACTATTATATTTGCTTTATTTGGAAGTGATTTCTTAACTGTTTTTTGTTGGTTTTGTCTTGCACAGGTGACTGATGAAGAAAGTCATCCTTTTCAATTAACAGTTGAAAAATTAGAGACTGCCCTACAGAGAGCTAAAGAACAGGTAGGAATGGTATTAACTGATCACCAGGACCAGCTGTGTGTGTTTTCTCTAAGTACAATGTTAATAACTCAGTTTTGCTCAACATTGGAACGTTATTTTATCTGGCTTAAAACCCAACTGCTTGAAATCTTACAGAAGTCTGAATTCATGAACTATTACAGGCATGCACACAACTCTGGCAACAAAAAAGACTTAAATTTCCCATATAAACCAAACAGTGTGATAATGTATTGCGTCTGCATCATACTACTTTGTACAGAATGAGTCTTAAAATGTATGTTTTTGCAGACTTAATTTCTCATTCACTGGTCTTACACAAGTTTGGAGTGTAGTACTGACTATACTTTCAGGGATCATTTCTATAGTTTGTAACTAGAGAAGTGTAGCCGAAAATGATCTGAATGTGTTGCCTTTAGGAAGAGGAAGAGCATTACTTGAGTGGCCTGTTCAATTAAAAAAAAAAAAAAAAGTCTTGTCAGATTCTGAAGGGAGTCCTGTCAATTTCCACCTAGCCAAGAGGATTGGGAACCATGAAACATGGCTTTGGTGATGGGAGATGCAACAAAACAACAAGGGAAGACTCCTTGCAGAAAGTTATCTTTCAAGGATTTTGCCAAAAATACGATCTTAGTTTTCTGTTGAAGTTATATTAAATTGTCTTATTCTAAGCATTCTTGCTTGAATGAATTCAACATGGTTGCACAGTTTGTCTTGTACTCTGGGTTTCTTTCATCCTATTCTGTTTCATATATTCATAGAAAAAACATGAAAGCATTATTTATATTGAACCTGTTTGTGGTGTTTTGCTCAATCATCCAGAAGAGGGAACACATGATAACTAGCAAATCTTGTTACCAGAGCTGTGGCGGTAGCATTGGTAATACTGGTTTCATAACAAGAAAGTAAACTAAGTAGAGTTACTGTTCTGTGTTTTCTAATTAACACAGGGTGAAAAGTAAGGTTTGATAAAAGGTAAAGGACATAGTTGCAGTAGGGAAGAAAATGTTTACGTTTCGAAGAGAGTATTGCAAACGATCAACAGTAAAGCCTACAAATAAAACTGCAAAACATTTGTATCTCTTTATAGTAAATGTGTTACAAACAGTTAGAGTTAAACAACCTGCTGAGAGTTGCTAGCTTGACTTCTATATACATGAAACATTTATTTAATCATTTTCAGAATCTATGTCAAGCTGTGGGCATGTTACAGTTTAAAATAGATCATTATTATTTTTTAAAAATTTGTAGTAAACTTAAACAAAGTCTCTGTTAATATTTTTGACTATCTGCTTCCTATAGTCACTTGCATCAATGACCAGTGAAGTCTCTGTCTTCAAAAGACTTATTTTCCACAATTAACTTTCTCTGTATTAAGTGGCCACTGGTAAAAAGCATTTTTGGCGATACTGAGATGGACACTTCCACTTTATTTGTATTGAAACTGTCCAACTTAAGTTGTAGGAAGAGCAGTTCCAACTATAGCTGGGGCTTGGATTCACCACGTAGGTGCAGTAGTACCAGATCCTAACAAAGACACTTTAGCTAAACATCCCTGTGTTAGCTGTTGCCACAGGTTTTGCTATATTAATACAGTCACCTATCAGTGTTTCAGCAGACTAAGCAAAACTAAGGGACCACAAGGTGAATTTAAGAGGTTCTGTCACTTAAACTGAGAACATGGTCCCTTAAGAGTAACGTTCCGACATGTATATGTATCTATGTATTAGACGTACCCTGGGTTTTGTCTCAAATAAAATTTCAGTATTTTAAGAAACTCTTAAGTAATCCCTATGGTTGTTCTAGTACATGAAACTGTCTCTCTCTTTAACAAAAAGTACAGTATTGGAAATATTCAATTTAATGATCTGATTGACTAAATAGCAAGGGCTTTGTAGTATCTTGAATGCAATTTTATGCAACATCTGCTAATTAATCTTGTGTTACAATATTTTAAAGTCTTGAATTTTACATTAACTACCCTTCAAATTATAACATTTCAGTGTACTATCTATAATTCCCTCCTTCCTATACACAGAAATAGCTGTAAAAATCACGACTTGAATAGGACACTGCTTTTTGTGTGGAAGGATACTTAAAGTGCACTGGAATCATATATTTTGAAGGGAGCGGGGGGAAGTTTTAGTTGTTAATTTATTATGACAAGGATCTTTCCCTTTTAGATAGTAAAGATTGTAGGATTTGGCCCAAACTTAGCCCAAAAGTCCCATAAAATCAATGGAAAATTGTTGATGTTGTATCTTAAAGGCAATTTTGATCTTGCATGTTCAATTTTTATTTGGAAGCTTTACATTTAATGAACTTTAACTTTTAGAGATCTGTATGATTCAATCCTTGTAAAATTGAAACTGTTTTCAAGAATAATATTACAAATAACCACTTTGGGACAATTGTTACTGGAAGGCTCCAAAATAGATTTATTTCTAATTCAGTTCATGCTCATAACTCCTATTAATGTTAATGTAAATTACATATATCAAGGGGAGAATAGATTTCAGTGTTCCCTCACAACCGAAAATACATTTTCCTCTTGTTTTTTTGTCTCACATGTGATAGAAGTTCCTTGGATTTTTGTCCTTAAAAATAATTGCCCTCCTTTTGAAGGTTAGAGAGGGGTGAGAAAAATCCTCAACCGAGCAAGTTCACTAAAAACTAAATGGGGTAAACTCAAAATAGAAGTGTGGCATAATTCCAAATTTATCCTGTACATCAATTAGTGGATGACAATTCCTCCTATTGACATAGTGCTTGAATATAACAATTTATATTTCTTGCTATAATCATTGTAGTATTTGGCTATGTATGCAATATAAAACTTTTTGTTAGATAGAGAATATGTTAAATGTGTGTGTTAATTAGTACGTATTGCATTAGTATACAATGGATGAGTTTTTCCTGAGTGTCCCACTACATTCTGTATAAAAATATAATATAAAAAGAGTATGAAGTTGTGTGTTCCTAGTTGTATAACTGAATTTGTGTGGGATTGTTTTCTCTACACAGTATTTACAGCCTTTTATAACTGGAGGAGAGAAAACTCTCTAATCTCTGCAGAGTTCTATTTCAAATGTACTTTCCTCCATGGTTGAGCAAGACAGTTGGATATAAGTAATTATTTACTTCAGTGTTTGTTTTAACTTTTCTAAATTCCTTTTAGGACACCAAGAAACTTAAATTTCATACTTCTACTGCCTTAGATGCTCTTAATTTTGTAAGGCAGTAAGTTAAAAAAATTTGCTCAAAAACTGGTTGTGAGATATGAAGGTCCAAATTCTGCTCTGTCATGTCAGTCTGTATCCTTAGTAACACCGCTGAACTCTATGGAACGATTCTAGAAGTGTAAATGAGAGCAGAATTTGGTCCATACTGCATTATAATCCTGCCTGTTGGCATTCATATTTTTATGGAACTAGGACTAGCTCGATTTACATTTGCCAGTAAATTATTTAATGTATTTCTTTGATGCTATTAATTTAAAAGGTTGGGTAAACTAGAGAACAAGTTGCGTAGCCGGAACTTCCTTGTGTTTTAGTGGTTTATTATTAAAGAAGGATCATATGTGCTCATGTGCAATCAAGTAAATATTTAATAACTTTTTATTGAAGGGGTAGCAGCTTTATAGCCTCGCTAGTCATTTGTTTGACGTCATGTTGGCGTCTCCGACTATCAGTTTTTCTTTTTTCAGGGCATCCGAGTCAGAGCATTAATCCTGATCAACCCTCACAATCCATTAGGGGACATTTACCCAGCACAGTTACTGAAAGAATGTCTAGAGTTTGCGCACAGGTTTGAGTCCTAGCGCTATTTGTTTGGGATTTAATTTCCATGATGCAATATGCTAGTTATAAAAATCACCTTTGGTAATCTTATTTTGTTCCATTGGGCATATGACCTGTGGGAGGGGTGGTTCCTTTAGAGTTTATTATCCCATAACTATCCTTTCTATGCGGCCTTTCTGGGGAAATTTATAAGTGAAATTACTTAAAGTGGGACCCAAGATGCTATTTCTGAATGAATAGCCCTATGCTGAGAGTTAGCTCTTTGTGCAACTAAACAAAAAGCTTTCTTGTATGCATAGCATTGTTTCTGTGTTTAATGCATGTGTCAAAAAAATGAAAATTGGTAATTATCAAAGTCTTTAGGAGCGAGAGTGTATAATACAGATAGAAATTTCATTTGAAAAATTACCAAAATAATGTTATAAAATTGGCATTGTGAAAAAGGCATCTAATTGGCTAGGGAAGGTTCCAGGTATCAAGGTATCCTCTATATTTACCTAGTTTAAGATTTATAAGTCAATTTACTCTTCCTCAAAGAAGGAAGACCCCAATAAAGAAAGTATTTTCTATTTTGCTTTTATTCTTCCTCTGACTCAGAGTTCATATTCTAGGATCTAACAATCTCCTGAAGCTTGGATGGGGGAGCATTTGCCACATTTAGCCTTTGCAATTTTTTACGCATTCAAATTCAATGTAATATCATTGGGAGTTTTACCAAATAAGGACTGCAAAATTTGTCCTTATGCTATTAGTTTCCAGAGCAGAAGCAAATTTCGGATGATCTAAAATATAACTGGTTGGTATGCATTGATCAGTACATACCAAAAATATCCTGTTTATTAAATTATTTTCACTTTTGAAGCAAATTAACATAAAAAAACTGTATAACTTCTGATGATCTAGTGGCAGTTAGAGTTCTCAGAACTCTTGTAAATTGTCAAAGCTGAATTCTGCAAATTAGGGCTGTCAAATGATTAAAAAAATTAATCGCTATTAATTGTGTGATTAAAAAATTACGTGATTAATTGCACTGTTAAACAATAATATAATACCATTTATTTAAATATTTGTGGATGTTTTCTACATTTTCAAATATATTGATTTCAATTACAACACAGAATACGAAGTGTACAGTGCTCACTTTATATTTATTTTTATTACAGATATTTGCACTGTAAAAAACAAAAGAAATAGTATTTTTCAATTCACCTAATACAAGTACTGTAGTGCAATCTCTTTATCATGAAAGTTGAACTTACAAATGTTGAATTGTATAAAAAAAAAAACTGCATTCAAAAATGAAACAACGTAAAACTTTAGAGCCTACAAGTCCATTCAGTCCTATTTCTTGTTCAGCCAATCGCTCACACAAATAAGTTTGTTTACATTTGCAGGAGATAATGCTGCCCACTTCTTGTTCACTATGTCACCTGAAAGTGAGAATAGGTATTCTCATGGCGCTGTTGTAGCTGGTGTTGCGAGATATTTACATGCCAGATGCGCTAAAGATTCATATGTCCCTTCATGCTTTAGCCACCATTCCAGAGGACATGCTGATGACGGGTTCTGCTCAATAACAGTCCAAAGCAGTACGGACCAACGCATGTTCATTTTCATCATCTGAGTCAGGTGCCACCAGCAGAAGCTTGATTTTCTTTTTTGATGGTTTGGGTTCTGTAGTTTCCGTATCAGAGTGTTACTCTTTTAAGACTTCCGAAAGCATGCTACCCATCTCATCCCTCTCAGATTTTGCATGGCACTTCAGTTTCTTAAACCTTTGGTTGAGTGCTGTAGCTATCTTTAGGAATCTCACATTGATACCTTCTTTGCGTTTTGTGAAATCTGCAGTAAAAGTGTTTTTTAAAATGAACAACACATGCTGGGCCATCATCTGAGACTGCTATAACATGAAATATATGGCAGAATGTGAGTAAAATAGAGCTGGAGACATACAATTCTCCCCCAAGGAGTTCAGTCAGAAATTTAATTAACATATTATTTTTTTAATGAGCATCATCAGCATGGATGCATGTCCTCTGGAATGGTGACCGAAGCATGAAGGGGCATATGAATATTTAGCATATCTGGCACGTAAATACCTTGCAATGCTGGCTACAAAAGTCCCATGCAAATGCCTGTTTTCACTTTCTGGTAACATTATAAATAAGAAGGAGGAGGAGGAGCTCAGTGGTTTGAGCATTAGCCTGTTAAGCCCAGGGTTGTGAGTTCAATTCTTGAGGGAGCCACTTAGAGATCGGGGGCAAAATCCATACTTGGTCCTGCTAGTGAAGGCAGGGGGCTGGACTCGATGACCTTTCAAGGTCCCTTCCAGTTCTAGGAGATAGGATATCTCCTTTAAAAAAAAAAAAAAAAAGTGGGCAGCATTATCTCCCGAAAATGTAAACAAACTTGTTTGTCTTGGCAATTGGCTGAACGAGAAGTAGGACTGAGTGGACTTGTAGGCTCTAAAATTTTGCATTGTTTTGTTTTTGAGTGCAGTCATGTAACAAAAAATCTACAGTTGTAGATTACACTTTTAAGATAAAGAGATTGCACTACAGTACTTTGTATGAGGTTAATAGAAAAACACTATTGCTTTTGTTTATCATTTTTACAATGCAAATATTAGTAATCAACTAATTCTATTAATATAATATGAGCAATGTACACTTTGTATTCTGTGTTGTAATTGAAATCAATATATTTGAAAATGTATAAAAACATCCAAAAATATTAAATAAATTTCAATTAGTATTCTATTGTTTAACAATGCAATTAAAACTGAGATTAATTGCAATTAATTTTTTTGAGTCAATCATGTGAGTTAACTGCGATTAAGTGACAGCCCTACTGCAAATGTATTTTTTTGCAGCAGGACCCACAGACTTCAGGATGCAACAGTCTTCTAAAGTCAGTAGTAAAACAGCATTTTGGAGGGGGGCAAAAAGATTCCTTCCTCCTCCTCCCCACCCCACACCCCGAAAAAAGCCTTAAATTTTCAAACAGAATACTTTTGTATTCTGAAACTGAATTTTCTTTTTTAAATTTAAAAATGAAGGGTTCTGTTACACTGGAATACCTGCACTGCTTGGGTGTTTAAAGGCATCCTGCCATTGATTCTGTATTTCTGAATATACCCAAAGCATGCTGGTATCAAGTATAATCACAGAACTTGCTGTGTATTTGTGGCTTTAACTTTGGGACAATAATAGGGAATATATATTAAATAAAACTCGCCATGCACTTATCTAACAGAACTGCACCCAGATTCATGTCTTGTTGCAATAAGTTCTGCATGGTAAACTACAATGTGTTGCTACATTTTGTGTTTTAGTTTTTAAATAATTGGTTGTGGGGAACTATATCTGTCCTGCAGAGATATTCTTAGCACTCAGTAGAATTTTATTTTAGACATGCTTGCACCTAGTTCTGCTGGGAAGTACAGATTTATATAAAAATGGATGTTGGTAATATGTAAGTGCTTAAACTGAACCTTGTAATCTTTAATAAGAATTGATATTTTGAGTAAAACTTCTCTGGGGTGAGTATAATTATAAATAGGAAATAATTGTGATAATTTATATGTGGAAATTTGTTAAAGCTTTGACTTTTAAATATTTCTCTAACATATTTATTTATTTCTATACATAGATATCAATTACATGTAATAATAGATGAAATATATATGCTGTCTGTGTACGATGATACCACCTTCACCAGTGTTCTTAGCTTAGATTGGTAAGTGTTGTAGCTTTCTACTATCATAATGCCAAATAGAATGAGAGCCATCTGTTCAGATTTCTTGGTGGCTAATCTTTATATCTCCACCTTTATAACTGAAACTGGTTAATGCACAGTGCCTTATTTTGGGTGCCTACAAGATTGTTTGCTTGCTTGCAACTAGTGCAGATGCATCAGCGTGCTTATCAGGAGTGGGGAAAGGAGTTTATCCTCCTAGTTGCTTCATTTTCTCCAATGGCTGCTGTTGCCACACAGACTAAGCTTAAGGTTTTCATTGGAATGTGTATAGCCCTTAATGGACTCTTTCTATATAAGATGTCAGAAGTCCTGCAAGTTATCTACTGTATCCTCTCTCCATCTGGGAATCAGATATTTTGGAGCGTTTGGGTTTCCTGGGGCGTGTGAGGGAGAACATATCCCCCCTAAAACATGTAGGCATTTTGGCAACTTATAAATTTTTTCATAAAATACAGAATGTTCATTTTTAACTCTGTATTTAAGCACTTACTGAAATGCACCTCATACAGTAACAACAAGGAGTCTGGTGGCACCTTAAAGACTAACAGATTTATTAGGGCATAAGCTTTCGTGAGTAAAAACCTCACTTCTTCGGATGCATAGAGTGAATGCATCCGAAGAAGTGAGGTTTTTACTCACGAAAGCTTATGCCCTAATAAATCTGTTAGTCTTTAAGGTGCCACCAGACTCCTTGTTGTTACTGTATGAGGTGCATTTCAGTAAGTGCTTAAATACAGAGTTAAAAATGAACATTCTGTATTTTATGAAAAAATTTATAAGTTGCCAAAATGCCTACATGTTTTAGGGGGGATATGTTCTCCCTCACACGCCCCAGGAAACCCAAACGCTCCAAAATATCTGATTCCCAGATGGAGAGAGGATACAGTAGATAACTTGCAGGACTTCTGACATCTTATATAGAAAGAGTCCATTAAGGGCTATACACATTCCNGTCAAGTATCAGGGGGTAGCCATGTTAGTCTGTATCTACAAAAACAACAAGGAGTCTGGTGGCACCTTAAAGACTAACAGATTTATTAGGGCATAAGCTTTCGTGAGTAAAAACCTCACTTCTTCGGATGCATTCACTCTATGCATCCGAAGAAGTGAGGTTTTTACTCACGAAAGCTTATGCCCTAATAAATCTGTTAGTCTTTAAGGTGCCACCAGACTCCTTGTTGTTTTTGTAGATACAGACTAACATGGCTACCCCCTGATACTTGACTCATACAGTAGTAATTCTCCAGGTCAATCCAAATGTGCCTAGCACAGCGAGCATCTGGTTGTTCTCTTATAATCCGTAAGAAAAATTGGATAAGGGCCAAATTTTCGAGTACAGAATGAAGTCTGTGGTAAAAAAATTTTTAAAAGAGGCTTTTCTCTCTGTGCAAATTCATCCCAACATTATTGAGCTAAAGGATACAATCATCAGCCTCACCCTGTAACAAGCCAGGGCTACTAACCAAGGTGTGCAATGAGCTGTAGATGTAGCCTTCTGCTCTGCATTCTTCTTCCTTTATGAGGCTGTGGCTCAATGGAGTCACTGTGTGAGGGTATGCCCTAAATAGGTCCCTTTCTCCACTTCATGATTTAATATGCAGAGTCATCACGGAGCTCAGAACACTATGAAGTGCAGAAGGTATAGAGGGCCCCCTTGTGGATTTTGAGCCATTTACAGAAACACTCTATTGTGCTATTTGGGCTCCAAATGAATAGAATATCTTTAACAGGCTCATGTGTTTCAGCCTCTGTCATTTGTTTTTTATTAATACCTCAGCATTTATGTAGCTGCAGGATATCAATATTCTGCAATAATGACCTGTTACTAATTAGAATATTGAAAGCTATGAAGAAAAAATGGTTATATTCTTTCTACAAAACAATGTTGTAATTTTGAAAATCACTTTTATTGTATTTAGTCTGAAGGAAGTTGTGGTAATCTTCAAAAACATGAAGTTGTAATTACATCTGTAAAAGTTTTGTTTTGTTTTGCTCCTTCTCCAGTTTACCAGATCCAGAACGGACACATTTTATGTGGGGCTTTAGCAAGGTAGGTCCAGAATGTTGATTATATCTGAGTTTAGTTTTGAATCTTTCTCTCCAAAATAACTTAGAGTATAACTATAATCTTTTAAAGGAATTGCTTATTGCCAATTTGAAGCATTAGGACACCGTTTTGCCAGTTTACAGTGACAAAATAATGGAAAGTCTTTTCAATACTTGTGAAGAGCAGCACAAGCACTTTGCAAACATTTTGCTTTTAGGAGAAATTTCAGAAAATGAGTATTTTAGAGCACTTTGGGGAAATTATATTTAACCTCTATTCCAAAGATGTGCAGTCTACTGGTGGTATCATTCATCTGTGGTTTCCCACTTCCTCTGTCTTCTAAAACAGAAACAAAGCAGAATCACTAACAGCAGCATGGTTTAGTAGACAAAGCATGGGATTGTGGGCCAGGGACACTTGAGTTATAATCCTTATTCTGTCATTAATCTGCTGGGTAACCTTGGTGAAGCTACTTTATCTCTCTGTCTTAGGCCTGGGCTACAGTAGCGGGGGGGAGGGGGTGCGTTTGAACTAAGATACGCAACTTCAGCTACGCTATTTGCGTAGCTGAAGTCGAAGTATCTTAGTTTGACTTACCTGGCCGTCCTCACGGTGGCGAGTCAACTGCTGCGGCTCCCCCGTCGACTATGCTTACTCCTCCTGCCAAGGTGGAGTACGGGCGTCGATTCGGGGATCGATTTATCGCGTCCAGACGAGACGCGATAAATCGATCCCCGATACATCGAACACTACCCGCCGATCCGGCAGGTAGTATAGACGTACCCTTAGTCTTTTCCATAGGTGCTGGAACTAGGGTTGCTGCTGCACCCCCTGGCTTGAAGTGGTTTCCATCATATAAAGATTTACAGTTTGATTCAATGGCTCTCAGCACCCCCACTATACAAATTGTTCCAGCACCTCTGGTCTTCTCCATCTCTACAATGGGGATAATAATTATGTACATGAATATTATCAGTTGGTCATCTAGTTACTTTGTATACAGTGTTTTGAAAATATATAGTAGTAGTGGTGTTTTAAAATTCTATATAACTTTGTACGGTTTCAGGGCTATATGGGTTTATCACATTGGGATAGAATTAGCTAATATGGACAGAGAGACATAGTTTGCCATCATGGTTGGAAGTGCCCAATGTACTCTGCATCTTGTAGCAACAGGCCCTTCATTTCTTTAAAATGTAGGTGTACTAATAAAGCTACTGAGCCAGTTCCATAAGAATGCTAGAAAATGTGTGTGATGATTAAATACCAAATTACCAAATACCAATTTAAATAACAAATCTTCAAGGCAAAAACTCTTAACTCTTCCATCCTACTTCATTTTTGAAGGAAGGATGCACTGTTCAAATATTAATTTGTGGTACTTTTGATATGTGTAAAATATATAGCATTAAAAAAACCTTACATTTGTAGACCTCTGACTTGTTTAAATTCTCAAAAATCAGGAAATGCCAACATCACAGTTGTACATGCAACTTTAACTCTGCCCCCGTGGGATTACATTCATGATAGTCTTTAGTTACCTGAACACGTATTATTTGTCAGATACAATATAATATCATTCAGTATTTTTTCTACAACCTCAGACCAGTGTTCTTCTGTAATAATTGGGATCTGAGCCTCTGGATTCGACTATAACTGCAGATATTTAAGGCATGCAAAATGTATTTAATATTGCAAAAATCCCATAAACTATGTGTTTCTTTGCTATGACATTATCTGATACAAATGTAACGGACTGTAAAACAAAAAGTTCAAGAAGAAAGGGAACAATCAATTCATATAATCATGGAACGCCATAGCTCACCAGTTACTCAGTTTTTTCATTGATTGAGCAGCAGAGATGCACAGTTCTGTGGGGAACAGTACCACGGGTGGTCTGATAGTAGAATGAGCTCTCAGCTTCTGAGTAGCTTCATGCTCCCAGCGGCTGACCAGGATTTATTTGGAGTTTTGTTGCAGGAAGTGTGTGTCTCTAGTTGGTTGTTGGATTTTTTGTTTTTGTTTTTTGTGTTGTTCGGTGAGATGGTCATTTCCCTAAACATATTGGCCCACAACAATGTCATTTGCAGTCTTGCTTATGTATATTTGCACTGGGCTTGTGTGTATTTTAATGTGACTAGTGCCATGGGATTGTCAACTGAAATTCCTTGAGCTTGATCCTGCATTCTCTACTCAGGTAAAACTTCTATTGATTTCAGTAGGAGCTTTGCCTAAGAAGGAATCTAGGGCTGGGTTCATAAATTGAAAAAATAAATACACAGCACTTTTTCCATCAGTACTTAACAAAGGTAGGTAAATATAATTATCCCCATCTTTCAGGTGGAGAATCTGAGATACAGGCAGGTTAAGTGAGTTGCTCAAGGTCATATCACATTAGTGACCGATCTAGGAATAGAACCTAGGTCTTTGTGGCCTGTCCGCTGAACCATGTGGCTTCCCAGTTAGGTATGCAACAAGTTTACATAAATATAGTATACACTGTTAGCTACACAATTTTGGAAGCATTCATTAAGGCAGGAACTAGTGTTAGCAAGATCACCCACACCCATTTCCAGGACTGGCATTTCAAACTCATTTCTCTTCAGTTCTTACCTAGTTGTCCTATATACTGTAATTCTAGGACACTTATCTCTATAGTATGCATCTCCTGTGCGCATCAAAATGAGAAATGTTCTCCCTTCCTTCTAACACATGTATTTATCCCCTGAGATAAGAGGAGCAAAACTGGCAGTGTGGTCCAATTATGGTCTTTAAGTATAGATGTAGAGTGAAATTGCTGCCTTCAAATGTACACTTGGATTTGGGAATAATCTCTATGTAACTTTTCTTTTTGCCTTCCAAGGATTTTGGTATGTGTGGTATCAGAGTTGGAGTGTTGTACACCAGAAGTCATGAAATTCGGAAAGCCGTGAATAAACTGGCTGTTTTTCATGGATGTCCTGGGCCTGTTCAATATGTTCTGAGCCAGTTTCTTAGTGATAGAGGTTAGTAAAACAAAAACATTCCCATTTTCATTGGTTTTTGTTTCATGATAGTTGGAAATAAAATATAACAGAAATATGACAATTCTTTTTTGTTTTGATAGATTGGCTGGATAATGTGTATTTTCCTACCAACAAAAAAAGACTTAGAGAAGCACAAAATATTCTTGTGGATGGTCTCACAGAGATTGGAATACCTGTTCTCAAAAGTTCAGGAGGATTATACGTATGGGCAGACTTCAGAAAAGTATGTTGAAAGCTTGGGAGGGGATGGGAAAGAGGGTTTGAAAAATTAATGCTGCCAACAGTTTATTTTTATATGAAGGCCTCAAGGCTTGTGGTAGAATTTTTAGACAGATATTTCTGTCTTCTCATATTGTCTATTTTTCATTTTACATTAGAAATGATATTGCAATTTGGCAAATGCGAAAAAGCCTACTGGATGGCAATTCAATTTAACACATACTATAAAACTATGAAATAAAGGAAGTTTCCTAAAATGTTCTATTAAATATAGAACATGTAACTTTAGAAGGCTTCATGTTCTGATAGATAAGGTGCTAGTCTAACAGTTGAGCCATGGGGTCTTGTCCCACATGTCCACAGCTGTGCAAGTGACCTGCAGTGTCCTTGGGCAAGTCACGTAACCTCTTTGTGCTTCAGTTTACCCATCAGTAAAATGAGGAGGAGGAAGATATTTGCTCATCTTTGTAAGATTTACAGACAAACCTCACTATATAAATGTATGCAGTATAAATCACTCTAAAACCTGGCTACAGCAGATTGGTGGAGAATCTTGCTTTACCACTGACTGTGCTGTACCTGTTCTGCAGATGGATATGCATCTCTAGCACTGTTAATAAATGGTATATTCACATAAAACATTTAACTGGAGGACTCAGAATAACATTTATAACTAACAAGCCACAATATTTTGAGATGTGACTATTTATCATGTTTATTATAGTGGTGCCAGAGGCCAGCCAAGAACGGGCCCACTTGTGCTAGGCACTGTACAAACATAAAATAAGAAACTGTCCCTCACCTGAAAAGTAAACACTGTACATAGACAAGATGAAGAGTAGGGAAAGGGATATCACATACAAGCAGAGTAAATAATACGATGGTGGCAAACATAAGAATGGCCATTCTGGGTCAGACCAAAGGTCCATCTAGCCCAGTATCCTGTCTTCCGACAGTGGCCAACATTGGGTGTCCCAGAGGGAATGAACACAACAGGTAATCATCAAGTGATCCATCCCCTGTCGCCCATTCCCAGCTTCTGGCAAACAGAGGCTAGGAACACCATCCCTGCCCATCCTGGCTAATAACCATTGATGGACCTATTCTCCATGAACTTATCTAGTTCTTTTTTGAAATGTTATGTTCTGTGATTTTTGTGGTTTAAATCCATTCAATGAGGTTATGTTAAGAGGGGATTAGCTAGATGGAAAGACAGAGATCAGAGGGCTTAGGAGGGGTTGGTGATTCTGAGGAGGGAGTAGAAGGAGCTGGAGCAAACAGCCTGTCGGCACAGGGGAGAGAGAAAGTTCATAGTGAAAACTGCAGAAAGCAGTCTGATATCTTTAGTATCCTTGTCCAATCTCTGCTTGAACTGCTTTCTGCAGCTGCTGTGCATGCTTTGGTCTCCAGGGGGTAAGTTTTCACTACAGAGTTAACTCAGGCTCTGATTTTGGTATTGCCCCTCACCCCCATGTCTATCCACATATAAAATCCTCTCATCCAGATTTGGTGTTTTCAACTCAGGCTAGCTGGCCCAGCTGGCATTTGGCTAGAGTCCGCATGCTGCTTTCACTCAGACTAGTAACTGCCCACTTTACAATGAGGATGCAGGCTAAATCACTCAAGTGCTGATAGTCTTCTAATGCCTTTCCACAATTCCCTGTTTTCCTAGAAGGACAGACACATTCCTCCACAATTCACTGGGAAAGAATCACAGAGCAGCTTAGTTTCCTGCAGCACAAAGAACCATAGGATATGGCAGAAGTCTTAGTGACACGGGTGAGTGCAGCACCAGTCAGGACTCAGAAACTCGGGTGTGGCTTTGCAGTGTTGCTGCTCACACCTGAGCTAGACTAATTTGGGTTCTCGGACCCTGGTGCCAAACACCTGAGTTACTTCTGCATTGAAGACATACCCTGGCTCGCTCCTTCTTGCTGTTTCTTTTTCAAAGGCCACGTGGCTGTGGGGAGATGCTGCATGGGTCATTTTGCCCCAGATAGCAGTCTGGCCTACACAGTATGAACATATAGAATGGATCTCACAAGTTTATGCAGTATAATGGGCAAAGGAATTACTAAGAAGTAAGCTTTTGACTTGATTTTCAGAATTCTTGAGCACCCAAAACTCTAAGATAAGTTGGTGGGAGCTGCAGGTGTTCAGTAATTCTGAACATTGTGTCCTTTTCTGCTTTAGCCTTCATGTGGAGTATACTTTGTTGCAGTAGTTCATTAATTTAAGATTGTATTCCAGTTTTCTTAATGCAGTTTTTGTTTTTCCTCTTTTAGTTCCTAAAATCACAGACATTTGAAGCTGAAATGGAGTTATGGTGGAAGTTCCTTGATAAAAAACTCCTCATTAGTCCTGGAAAAGCCTTTTGCTGTTATGAGCCTGGATGGTTTAGAATGGTCTTCTCAGACTCTGTAGATAAGATTTACTTGGGTAAGTTAGGTGTTACTTTTTATCATAAAATAATATGCATGTTCTAATAAAAGCAAACAGCATTCTGGGGTGTTAGCAGCAGGAGTGTTGTAAGCAAGACAGGAGAAGTAATTCTTCCACTCTATTTTGCACTGATTAGGCCTCAGCTAGTGTACTGTTTCCAGTTCTGGATGCCACATTTCAGAAAAGATGTGAACAAATTGGAGAAAGTACAGAGGAGAGCAACAAAAATGATTAAAGGTCTAGAAAACAGGACCTATGAGGAAAATTGAAAAAGTTGGGTTTGTTTAGTCTGAAGAAGAGAAGACTGAGGGTGGGACATAACAGTTTTCAAGTATATAAAAGGTTGTTATAGGGGGTAGAGGGTTGAAAAATTGTTCTCGTTAACCTCTGAAGTTAGGACAAGAAGCAATGGGCTTAAATTGCAGCAAGGGAGGTTTACATTGGACATTAGGAAAAACTTCCTGTCTGGGTAGTTAAGCACTGGAACAAATTGCCTAGGGAGGTTGTGGAATCTCCATCATTGGAGGTTTTTAAGAACAGGTTACACAAACACCCATCAGGAATGGTCTAGTTATTACTTAGTCCTCCCTTGAGCGCAGGGGACTGGACTAGGTGAACTATTGAGGTCCCTTCCAGTCCTATACTTTTATGATTCTATAAAAAGGTGATACATCTCAAATGTTGGGTTCAAAACTTCTATTTCCTACTGACTTGTGAAGGCAAGAGGTTTTGGGCCATATTCAGATCTTGTGTAAGATAGTGCTGGTCAATTAGTCTGAATTTGTAGATCCAATTTTAGCATTATCTAAGTGATTTTTGTTCACAGTTTTTAGGATAAGTCTACATTTTTAGTTTATAATTGGTAGAATATAGTTACTGAAGGCATTGAGCATTTTCCTCTGTGAGACTAGAGTAATTTATTTTGTTGTTGTAACATAAAGCCAATTTTGAGAGGACTGGAATAATTTAACAACCAAAATACAAATTAATAGTTTTGAAAAATCCAATAACTCTGATTGAATAAACACATTGATGTCTGATAGCATATTTAGGTAAGCACTTTTCCCTGAACTATTGCTATCATAAAGGAAAAATTACATACATGCATGCGCGCACAACCTAAAGTTTTTGCCAAACTGTGTTACTAATTACACTTTAGGTCAAGGGTGGGCAAACTCCGGCCTGCGGGCTACATCCGGTCCAGCCCCGGAGGCCCTCTGGGTGGCGGGGCTGTGAGCTCCTGGGGCAGCACAGCTGCAGAGCCCAGCCTGACCCGGTGCTCTGTGCTATGTGGTGGTGGCAGCGTGGCCCGGCTCCAGCCGGGCAGCGCGGCTGTAGCACCGCCAGCCACCGGTGCTCCAGGCAGCACGGTAAGGGGGTAGGGAGCAGAGGGGGTTGGATAGAGGGCAGGGGAGTTTGGGGTGGTGGTCAGGGGGTGTGGGTGTGGATGGTGGTGGTTTGGGGGGGGAAACAGGGGGTTGAATGGGGACAGGGGCCCCGGGGGCCAGTCAGGAAGGAGGGGGAGGGTTGGATGGGGGGGCAGTCAGGGGCAGGTGTTCCAGGGGCAGTCAGGGGACAGGGAGAAGGTTGGATGGGTCCCGGGGGGAGGGAGGCATCAGGAATGAGAGGAGGGGTTGGATGGGGCGGTCAGGGGACAGAAGGAGGGGGTGTGTGGATGGGGCAGGGGTCCCAGAGGGGCCGTCGGAACAGGGGGGGTTGGATGGGACAGGAGTCCCGGGGGGGTGGGGAGCAGATAGGAGGAGGAGCAGATAGGGCCGGGCCACGACCCCCTCCCCTAACCGGCCCTCCATACAATTTACAAAACCCAATGCGGCCCGCAGGCCAAAAAGTTTGCCCACCTCTGCTTTAGATGATTGTTTAAACTGAAATAATTTTATAAAGGTAAATTACTTTTCACTTTTTATGCTCATATTCTTAGAGTTTAAGGCTAGAAGGGACCACCAGATCATGTAGTCTGACCTTTTGTTTAGTTTCTGCCTTTAACTCCGCTTGATAGATTAAATTAAAGTTGCCAGTCTTATTTCTGGTAATTGTGCACTAACATGATTCTGTTGTTTGGGTTTCTAGCATGCCAGTGGAGCATATATGTCACGGTGTCTGATATGTGGCTCACTACTGAGAGTGCCAATCTTAGGTCAGACTGTCAGAAAACAGGGTAGACAGCCCATGTGACCCAGGGTGCCTGGTGTAGCCCTCACTGAAAATGCCAAGATCAGGGCAGGCTGCAAAAGGGAGAGCAGATACTCCCAAGACTGGTGGTTCACATTGAAGTAGACTCACCAACCAGTCACAAACTGTGGTCCTGATAACCAGTGTAGGGAATCAAGAAGCTAAAAAAGAAATCATATAGCCCCCTTTATTGCATTCCAGTTTTCTGGCTCCCAAACAAGGTGCAGTAAGGTGAGGAGTTACTTAAAAACTCTTCTCACTATACAAAATATTCTTCTGAACGCCAAAGGGCCAGCCACATTGCCAGCCAATCCTTTAGCATCTAAAACTAAAGGTTTATTACAAAGAAAAAAGAACAAGAAGAGAGTTGTTAAATGGTAAAGCAGTCAGATACGTACAGAGACTTCAAAGTCCATATACAGTAACTCCTCACTTAACGTTGTCCCGGTTAACATTGTTACATCGCTGATCAAATAGAGAACATGCTCGTTTAAAGTTGCGCAATGCTCCCTTATAACATTGTTTGGCAGCCGCCTGCTTTGTCCACTGCTGGCAGAAAGAGTAGCCCATTGGAGCTAGCTGGTGGGGGCTTGGAACCACGGTAGGCCGGCAGCCCCCCATCAGCTCCTCACTCCCCTAAGTTCCCTATGCATCAGCTACCCAGCAGGCTATCAAGTGCCGGGCAGTTCAGTTGTCCCTTCCACACGGCAGTGTGCTGCTCCTGCCCTCTGCCTTGGAGCTTCTCCCGGGAGCCTCCAGCCTGCTGTGTGTGTGTGTGTGGCGGGGGGGGGGAGAAGGGTGCTAATGTCGGGGTGTCTCCTTCCCCTCTGCTTCTTTTCCCCATCTCCACTGAACAGAGCGGGGGACACGACAGGGCTCAGCACAGGACGGAGGGAGCTTGCTGGCAGCAGCTGCCTCTCAACTTGCTGATCTACTTAAAAAGACATGTACTTAGAGTGGGGCCAGTGTACTTAAAGGGGCAATGCGAGTGTCTCTGTCTCTCTCTCACACACGGTTGTCTCTGTCCCCGTCTGCCATGCTGTCTCCCCTCCCTCCATTCATGCTGCCTTGTAGAGTGTGAGATTACATTAACAACAATGTGTTAACCCTTGAGGGCTCAGCCGAATGCTAGTTCATCATTTAGCAGTAAGGCATTCCATGGGCAATATCCCACCCTCTGACTTCACCACCTCAACCAAGCTTCACAATCATCGCTGCTGTGTACAGTATTAAATTGTTTGTTTAAAACTTAAACTGTGTATGTATATATGTGTGTGTGAATATGTAAA
This sequence comes from Trachemys scripta elegans, assembly GCF_013100865.1. NCBI lineage: Eukaryota > Metazoa > Chordata > Testudines > Emydidae > Trachemys > Trachemys scripta. The sequence goes on along the minus strand of NC_048299.1, from coordinate 44,058,373 downwards.
ATATAGTCTTTTGTCTGGCAAAAAAAATATCCCTGGAACCTAACCCCTCTCCCACCCATTTACATTAATTCTTACGGGGAAATTGGATTCGATTAACATTGTTTTGCTCAAAGTAGCATTTTTCAGGACCATAACTACAATTTTAAGCGAGGAGTTACTGTATCAGGTTCTTAGCAGTACTGGTGAGTTTGCTGGTTTGAAAATCTCTCTGGAATACATCCACAGCTTGGATGGATCATTCAGTCCTTTGTTCAAAGCTTCATTTGTAGAAAGGTTACTCCAAGGGAAGAATCAGGAATGAAGACAAATGGAGGTGATGCAACTGCCTTTAATATTCTTTTGCCATGTGGCTTGTACTTCCTGTGTCCACAAACACAAGCTTTACAGCACATAGCATGGTAGAGTCTTAGCATTCTTTCCATAAGCATACCACATGCCTTGCTGACTCGTAAGGTGTATCCGCTGGTTTCTTTCAATGGGTTAATTGCACAGTTGATGACCCTTGATGGGCCATCAAACAGGCTAGGCAGTGCCCTGATGCCAATCTGTCTGGGGGTATCACAAGTTTGGAAATACAGGTATACCATACATATATATAACTCGTAATACAAAGGTGATACAAACATATAAACAAGATTATCAAACTAGGCAATTTATAACATTTTTGCAGATACCTCAAACAACATATCTGGTCAGATTGCTTAAAATTTTATAATATTGGTATCAATAATATCATAGTGTCTCCCGTATTCCATACAGCATCACAGCCCATACTGGTGATATATTCTATAACACTGGTCTACAATTTTTGAGAAGTCGTCTGCTTCAGAGATAAAATGTGCTATTTATTATGTATTTTGATGTGCTGAATTCAAATATGACAATTAAAACAACTGATTGGCTACTGTTTCTAAGATATTTAAGTTTTTACATTTTATGTCTATGTATATTGTGTAGATAGTAGTTTTAATCATAAATTGGAAACCTAGGTCTTTTCATGTGTTTATGGTTGCTTTACATGATAATATTTCACCTGTCCTGTTTATGTAACACTTTAAAAATCAGCAAAAGGGTTATATAAATAGAATTTATTATGAAACAAAAGGCAAAAAACTATTATGTACATAGTTTAGTCCTATTCAGTGTCTACTCGGCGCTTCTTGGCTTGTCTCTTGTATTCATTAAATGGAGCATCTCTTGTCACTGTCCAGCAATAGTCTGCAAGCATTGATGGGCTCCATTTGCCCTGATAGCGTTTCTCCATTGTTGCAAAGTCCTGGTGAAATCGCTTGCCGTCCTCGTCGCTCACTGCTCCGCAGTTCGGTGGGAAAAAAATCTAGAGGAGAGTGCAAAAAATGTATCTTTAGTGACATGTTGCAACCAAGGCTTTTGTATGCCTTGAGGAGGTTTTCCACCAACAACCTGTAGTTGTCTGCTTTGTTGTTTCTGAGAAAATTTATTGCCACTAACTGGAAGGCTTTCCATGCCGTCTTTTCCTTGCCACGCAGTGCATGGTCAAATGCATCATCTCGAAGAAGTTCACGAATCTGAGGACCAACAAAGACACCTTCCTTTATCTTAGCTTCACTTAACCTTGGAATTTTTCCACGGAGGTACTTGAAAGCTGCTTGTGTTTTGTCAATGGCCTTGACAAAGTTCTTCATCAGACCCAGCTTGATGTGTAAGGGTGGTAACAAAATCTTCCTTGATTCAACAAGTGGTGGATGCTGAACACTTTTCTTCCCAGGCTCCAATGACTGTCGGAGTGGCCAATCTTTCTTGATGTAGTGGGAATCTCTTGCACGACTATCCCATTCGCAGAGAAAACAGCAGTACTTTATGTATCCAGTCTGCAGACCAAGCAAGAGAGCAACAACCTTCAAATCGCCACGAAGCTCCCACTGATGTTGGTCATAGTTTATGCACCTCAAAAGTTGTTTCATGTTGTCATAGGTTTCCTTCATATGGACTGCATGACCAACTGGAATTGATGGCAAAACATTGCCATTATGCAGTAAAACAGCTTTAAGAATAGTCTTCGATGAATCAATGAACAGTCTCCACTCACCTGGATCGTGAACAATGTTGAGGGCTGCCATCACACCATCGATGTTGTTGCAGGCTACAAGCTCACCTTCCATGAAGAAGAATGGGACAAGATCCTTTTGACGGTCACGGAACATGGAAACCCTAACATCACCTGCCAGGAGATTCCACTGCTGTAGTCTGGAGCCCAACAGCTCTGCCTTACTCTTGGGTAGTTCCAAATCCCTGACAAGGTCATTCAGTTCACCTTGTGTTATGAGGTGTGGCTCAGAGGAGGAGGATGGGAGAAAATGTGGGTCCTGTGACATTGATGCTTCACGACCAGAAGTTTCATCCTCTTCCTCTTCCTCGTCTGACTCAAGTGAGAATGATTCTGGTGCATCAGGAACCGGCAGTCCTTCTCCGTGGGGTACTGGGCGTATAGCTGATGGAATGTTTGGATAATGCACAGTCCACTTTTTCTTCTTTGACACACCTTTCCCAACTGGAGGCACCATGCAGAAGTAACAATTGCTGGTATGATCTGTTGGCTCTCTCCAAATCATTGGCACTGCAAAAGGCATAGATTTCTTTTTCCTGTTCAACAACTGGCCAAGATTTGTTGCACAAGTGTTGCAGCATATGTGTGGGGCCCACCTCTTGTCCTGATCTCCAGTTTTGCAGCCAAAATAAAGGTGATAGGCTTTCTTAACCATAGTGGTTATACTGCGCTTTTGTGATGCAAAAGTCACTTCACCACAAACATAGCAGAACTCATCTGCACTGTTCACACAAGTACGAGGCATCTCTGCTTGGCTAAACAGAAATGTGTCTCTTTGCAAAATCAAACACTGACAAATAAGAGAGCACGACACTGTATGATTTCTAGAGCTGATATAGGGCAATTTGTTCAGCAGAGTGATGTAAGCTTTGTTATGATTGCATCATCCATGACTTCTAGGAATAACATGATGCAATTCATATCATGTATGATGCAATACCAGCTTCAGATTGCATCATTCACTGTTTTGCCTAAAAAGCAAGTACTGTCCAAACCCCGTCATAGATTTATTCATAGATCCAGTCAAAGATGTATTTTAGTCATTTCTGGTTTAAATTGAGATCCCTTCCCTTTAGAACTCACTTATCCTCCGCCATTCCCAAGTCAAGGGTCGTATATACTGACCCAATAGCATATCTTGAAAACTAGAGCCAATCAACAATTTTAAGCATCATTTTCGTTCTCAGTGACCCAGAATTAGTAAAGTTTGACTACATTTATTTCAGAAGCATTTTGGCTGTAGAGCAGTGTAATTAGATCTTACCAAACCAGTAACAAGCATGCATTTCTGGAGTACTATATTAGCTTTACTGTGGAGCCAGCAATAATCCCCTTAGGTTTTCCAGCATATCTTGGCACTCAGACAAACTGGACTTTGGTTTTAATAAGCTTGTATTCAAAAATCACTTCACATTAGGATCTTCCAACCCCAAAGGGTTGGTCACTTACTCCAGGTCAGTGGATATTCTGGCTCTCACACCAAAAACAATGCTGATAGCCAATCCTTTAGTAAACTAACTAAAGATATATTAGTGAGAAAAGAATGGAGAGTTGTTGAGAGATTTAAATCAAATAAAATACATAACAGGTGAGTCAAAGTTTTAAATCCAAATGATAGCCATGATGTGATATCTGCTAGTTTCCCACAAGTCCCTCAGGGTTGCCCAAAATGGCTTTGGGGACCTGTCATGCATCTGGAATGCCCCCTGACAGCAACTAAATAGATCAGAGATGCAGAATTGCTCCCAGGGTGCCAGTCTGACAGCACCGCACAGCTCTTGCTTTGTTGACTAAATGCAGACAAAGTTTGTGGGTTTCCCATTGTTGAATGTAAAGACGCATGCTTTGAAGTTAATGTTTCTTCATTTACAGTTCTGAGGCTTTCAATCCCTTTTAATGGGCCATTCAATTGCAGAGGCACACATAATGCATTTACAACGAGGTGTCCTTGTGGCACCTTAGAGACTAACAAATTTATTTGGGCATAAGCTTTCGTGGGCTAGAGCCCACTTCTTCAGATGCATGAAGTGAAAAATACAGGAGCGGGTATAAATACATGAAAGTATGGGGGTTGCTTTACTAAGTGTGAGGTCAATCTAATGAGATAAATCAATTAACAGCAGGATACCAAGAGAGGAAAAATAACTTTTGAAGTGGTAAGAGAGTGGCCCATTACAGACAGTTGACAAGAAGTTGTGAGTAACAGTAGGGAGAAATTAGTAATGGGGAAATTAAGTTTAGGTTTTGTAATGACCCAACCACTCCCAGTCTTTATTCAGGCCTAATTTGATGGTATCTAGTTTGCAAGTTAATTCCAGTTTCACGTTGGAGTCTGTTTTTGAAGTTTTTTTTGTTGACGAATTGCCACTTTTAGGTCGGTTATTGAGTGAGCAGAGAGATTGAAGTGTTCTCCTACTGGTTTTTGAATGTTATGATTCCTGATGTCAGATTTGTGTCCATTTATTCTTTTGCATAGAGACTGTCGAGTTTGGCCAATGTACGTGGCAGAGGGCATTGCTGGCACATGATGACATATATCACATTGGTAGATGTGCAGGTGAACGAGCCCCTGATGGTGTGGCTGATGTGGTTAGGTCCTATGATGGTGTCCCTTGAATAGATATGTGGACAGAGTTGGCACCGGGGTTTGTTGCAGGGTTTGGTTCCTGGGGTGGTGTTTTTGTTGTGTGGTGTGTAGTTGCTGGTGAGTATTTGTTTCAGGTTGTCTGTAGGCAAGGACTGGGCTGTCTCCCAAGGTCTGTGAGAGTGAGGGAAAAGAATGGAGAAAGCTTATGCCCAAATAAATTTGTTAGTCTGTAAGGTGCCACAAGGACAACTCCTTGTTTTTGCTGATACAGACTAACACGGCTACCACTCTGAAACCTGTCATAATGCATTTAGTTGAAGCATTGCTTCTGGATTGCTGTATTATTTTCATGCAGTTTTACATATTAAGTAGTAATTTCTCATCTAAAAGTTAATACATTTTGTGATTAAAGGCTGACTAAGTACAAAGATAGTAACCACAGGAAACAGGTGAAGACAATAACATTAGCATTTCACTAGCTTTCATGCATTTAGAGCAAAGGTAATTCCTGGCATATGCCATGTACATGTAATGGGATAACATCCCCCTTTGTTCTATCCTAACCAGTGAATTGGTACACTTAACATTTCCTTGAGGTTGTGATCTGAGTTGGCTGGCTGGCTGTCAGCACCACAATATAAATAACAGAACTACTTTTCATAGAAATGACGTTTCCTAAACATGATTTCTCTCTGTCATGGAGGAAAGCTGGTTTGATATGAAGATATGTAATGAGAATTGTTGGGACGCTTTGGCATTAGTAAACATCTTATCTGTTGGTTTATGTAAATTAAGGTCCTGATCCTGCAAATGCTTAAGCACATGCTTTGCTTTATTTATGCATGTGAGTAGCATTTTGAAGACCTTAATGTGACTGTTGTTACATAAAATTAAATGTATGTTTGCAGGATCAGAGCCTAACTCTGTCCTTCTAAATTTTCATGATTAAGGGCCAAATCCTGCAATTTCTTTTCTCAGACAAAACTCCTATACAATCTGAGTAAGATCGTCTCTGCACAGTAACTGGAACTGAAATAACTACATTGGTTGTAATTCAAAGTGTTATTTCAGATAATGCCCTAATTCGGTAATTCTTAATTTGGTTTTAAAAAATCTATTTACAGTAGACATTTTTATTCTGAAATGAGTATTGACACACAGACTTGCATTGAAATAACTAAAGGTGTGAATTACAACAGAGTTTAGTGATTTAAATTGCAGTTGCCACATAGAAAAGAAATGCAGGACATAGATATATGGATTTGAAATCTGTTGAAGCTTTGCAGCTGGCCACATCAGCTTGTAAATTAAAAAAAACAACAACTTTGTTTTGTAAAAATAATCTTTTCACGAACTGAAGTCAAATAGAAATGTTCTCTTGACTTTTTTTAAAGTTCCAGTGGAAAGTTATTACATAAATTTTTCCTGCAGAATTTGCAACCCAACGGCTGCATTATTTTGATCATGCATGAGAACCAACTTGAAAATGGATGTAACTTGAAAATGAAAATAAAAAACCCTGCAATTAACCTATTTATCCAATCTGAGAAATGTAAAAAGATCATTAGTGGAAAAGTAGTCCTGCATTCTGCATCATTTGTGGAAAAGTAATTTGGATTTTAAAAATTCTCTTCCAACAATCTAAGATGTTTAAAGTATAGCTAAGGACACTTTCAACACCACTGCTTCCCTTGAGAAGAAACTTATACTGATGTGTCTTTCTTTTTACAGGTATACAGAGACTTGAGCAAATGCTGCAGACTGAAACTGCTGAACCAGTTGCAAACAAAAAATCTGCTGTAGAAGATGAGTTATCTAATTTAGAAGACGAAACTTCAGTGAATCACGCAAATACATCATTAGATGAAGTTTCAGAAGCATACTCGGATATGAAAAAAATTGTTGTCTATTAAAATCTTATATGAAATTGGAGACTAAACAAAACATGATATAGCATGCGTGTGTTTACTAAAATTGTTACTTTGACTGTAATACTTGAGGACAGTCTCACTTTGCTGTAGCCTGTGGTTACTAATTTGCAAGCTGGACTCCTAGAATATTAGTAACCTGGCCCCTACCCTGACTTTAGCCTCTGTTCTGCAAAGCACTAAAGCCCACTTTTTAAGCATGCTGTTAAATACCATTAAAGTCAGTGGGTCTTAAGCATATGCTTAAGTGCTTTGTTGATTAGGGTGGGTTTGCTTACTCAGGGCCTTAATGAATCTTGAACACAATATTTTATATTATGGAGTATATATTTTAATCAGAAGACTGAAAATGTTGTACTAGCTGATACTGGTTGTCAAATTTTACTAAATTTGTCAGTTGACAGACAGACATGTGTATATATAAAATCTACATGGGAACTTTTTATGATGGTTAAAATAATTCATACATGAGCTTTCTGAATATGCACATCAGTGTAAATACTTGTTTACGAAATATTCATTTTTTTTTTGGCTTTCTGGCTTCCTTTCAGATGTGTAAAAACGCTTATTTGTATATTATAATATTTGCATCTTTTTTTGCAAAAAACATCAGTTTTTCTCATAAAATATAAATGTAAAGAAATTTAGAAGTATGTCGTATGCATTCATTTTGACAGGTAGATGTGTGTTGGACCAATGTTTAGACCTATATTTGTAGATTTAATTCATAACTTTATTTATTTTAGGCATGGGAAGGGGGCAAATTTAAATTGCAAAATTAGAAGCCTTCTCTTTTACAGGGAATCTCAATATGAAAAAAAAAGGACTTTCCATAGCATTTAAAATACCGTTAGAGGTGGTGGTTGTCGTGCTACCTATATTTAGACAACCTTAACACGTTCCATTATAAAATCCTGTCTTTAGTTGCCCGCCCTTGTGCCGCCCCTTCCTGCTGAGGCCCCGCACCGCACTGCTTGCCCTTACAGCCAGCAAAGACTGGGAGAGCATAGCCCTCTCACTTTTAAAGGGGGTGGACATGGACTCCTAACCCGCCCTGTTCCAGCGCCCCTGGCTGGGGTAGAGAGGCAGAAGTGCACTTGATCTTGGATTCCCAAGTTGCAACATTCCTCTGACTGCTAGCTAAGCTGTGAATCCCACTGGCAAGTGTTTCTTCACTTTCTAGTGAGGGTCAACATGGGTCCACATAACAGAATTTCTGTTTTGGCTTTGGGGGGGGGGGTATAGGGAGGAAGTGGCTGCTCTTTAAAAATGTAAGAAATTAAATTTTAAAAGGGACATTAAAACATTAAGGTTATAAGGTCAAGCAGTCAAAAGTTAAGAAATGCCAGAATTAAGGCTCCCTGTGCAGTCTTAATGTAGCCCCCTTGTGCATATGCACTATGGTAACAGGCTTTACATGATCATATGCTACTTTTCCATAGGACTCTGCCTCATTCAGTGTGCACGATGGCTGATGCTCACTGCATGGTTTCAATATAGGAGTATTTAACTTTGCATCTTTAATGGTAGGGATTTTTATGTAATAAAAATCTAATCCTTCTAAGCCTACTTATATTAGTATCAGTAAATGCCAGTAACCATCAATTTCATGGTACACACACAGACCAATGAAAAAATGTTTCCATCAATAATAATTGAAATGTACAGATAGGCAAAGTAAGAAAAATGCTGCTTGAGAACTTACTAGAGTTTGATTTAAGAATATTTATTTTATAAATTTTAACATGATAATGTTTTTAACAGTTATAAAACTTTAACTTTTTGAATCTCAACATCTACTGTTGTTAAATTATTGTCTGACCCTCCCGACAATTTAAATTGATTTAAAAAAAATTAAAAGTGCTTAAAACTCATAATTTTGCACAACAGTAACAATTTAAATGGATCAAAATTAAAAATGCTTAAAAATAAACATTGATATTATCGGCTGAAATTATTTTTTTTAAATGAATTCTGCCAAGATTCGGTGAATCTGGGGTAGCTTGTGCAACAACGTGTTTCCCTCACAAGCAGTGACTTACTCAACCCCATCCCAAAGGGTTCTACCATGACAATTGATAGTTTGAAGGAGCTAGTTTCCTTGGATGGCTATGGGAATACATCATTCTCATTTTCAGGCTCGCTCTCTGCAGTGGGTTTTCCTCTGTTCTGCAGCTTCAGGAGTTAAGGATCAGCCTTGTCGGACTGGAAAGGACATGGTGACCAGCACCAAGTGCTTCAGAGGAAGGGGAGCCCTATTGTAAGCAGATGTGGGATAATTTTTCCCATCATAGGTCTCCACCTGGTCTCTAATAGTTTGAGATTAGGCTAAGCCCTAAAGCATGAGGTTCACTCACCCTTCAAAAATTATTATTGTTAGTTAAAACAACTCTACATAGTCTTGATATCTTTATAACTATCCAAACCCTTTGTGAATCTTGTTAAATTCTTAGTAGGAATGTAAATAACATTTTAAAAAGTAACCGTGTAACCGATTAAAATTCTGTCGGTTACATGGTTAAACATTTACCCAGGGAACTAGAGGTGTGGGGGGTGCTGCAGCACCCCAACATTTTACACAGGGTACTACTGCTGCCCCCACATCTGGGGATCTCTGCAGCTGCCGCCGCATCTGGAGCTCTGCTGCTACCCGTGCCAACATCCCGGCTGCGAGCCCCGCACCTGCGGCTCTGCTGCTGCCCGGCATCCCGCAGCAAGGCGGAAGCCAGGACAGACCCCAGCCGTGGGGCCAGCAGCCCGGAGGGACCCTGGGCACATTGTGATGCCGGGTGGCAGCCAGGACCCCCGCTGTGGGGCCGACAGCACGGAGGGATCCTAGCAGCTCGGAGGAACCCCGGCCATGGGGTCAGCAGCCTGGAGGGACCTCTCAAGTCATTGAGGCTAAGAATTAGGGATGTAAGAGTTTTACTGGTTTCTGTTAACGGTTAAATTACGCCCAGGGTCCCGGCGGCCACACAGTAGCCGGGTTTAACCGTTTAACAGAAACCAATTAAACTCTTACATCCCTAATTCTTAGCCTCAATGACTTCCTGTGGCAATGAGTTCTACAATATAATCAGCATTGTTTCTTTGGCCTAGCTGAGGACCTTAAGGGCAAAAGTCATTTGCTCTACAGTCTGTAGCAACTGTTCAGCCCCCTCACCTCACATAGAGAAAAAGACAAAAGGCTAGGTCCACAAAGGGATTTATGTGCCTAAGTCCAATATTTAGATCCTCAAAACCTTCACTCTGTCTAACCCTGTAAGTGCCTACGTTTCTGCCAGTGGGCATCTACAAAGCAACCTAAATCCTCATGCCATGAGCAGCGAAGCGTCTATGACGACCAGGATCCTCAAACCAGGTATTGTCTTGTCTATCTTTCTAGTGGGGCCCGATACAGTAGGTGTTCTCAGCAGTTGCCTACCAGATTGGGCCCTACACAAAATACAGTTGTGATGGTACCCTCTTACATCATGTAACCCAGTTAGAGCACTCACTGTGACAGCATGTACCCCTGTGTTCACACCCTACACACTGCTGTAATAATCGTTATACAAGTGTAACCCCCAAGGAGATTACCTAGATTCCTGGGGCTCTGTCTGCTGGCAGCTCAGGGAGAGGCACACTGTCCCTGGTAGGGAGGAGGAGCCAAGGTAGCCTCAGAGTCTGCCTGGCAACCAATAGGGAGTGAGATGTCCTTCCCAGGGAGCTCAGGAAAGGGGAGAAGCCATTTTTTGAGGCAGTCTGGAGCTAGCCAGGGAAGGGCAGGACTGGCTGTGTGGGGAACTGGTGAGTCCCAGGCCTGCATGCAGGGTTCCCCCTGAGAACTAGCCTCTAGGGACCTGAAAGCAAGATCCCTCAGCTGGGCTTTTCCCGCTCCACTGATAACTCCATGTTTGTAAAGTTTTGTTGGGAAACTTCCCCAGCCAGGCTGAATTAGCCCTCCAGCTCCCTAGGTGAGACCAGTCACCACATGGTCAGCTCTGCTCTGGCTGCTAGTCCAGGTCTGCTGCCTGCTGTAAGTGTGTCTGGACGCTGGGGTAGGAGACTACAGATTTTAGTATAATTGTGTAATTTGCACCTTGAGCCCTGCACCCTTTTGTGGTGAGGGGAAATCCTGGGACCAGAAGAAGCAGCCTGACTCCTGCCTGAAGAGGATCCCTGCCAGCAGAGATCAGACCCTCTGCAGTGACCGAGACATCTCTCAACTTGAGGATCATTCATGGAGTTTGTGAGTGAACCGTATTTTAGTCAGTCAGCCAGATAAATTGTTTTGGGGACCCCCTACTCCCTGAACTGTGTCCTCAAGCCAAGGAGTAAGGGTTTGGGGATTTTATAACCTGCTGCCTATTAAACCTGTGGAGGGACTTACCACCTTCTCCCACTTGTGAGTCCTTTGGGCTGTACTGAACCCAGTCAGCCACACTGCTAAACCACTGCAGAAAAGATATCGTGGTCATAGGTCATCAAGGGCCTCAACAAAGTACGCGTACCAATGGGACACTAATCTTACATTTGCTACATCAGGTCACGTGACTGGGGAAAGTCACAGGTAGTATCAGCATGGGCACCGGTGACCCTAAAAATAGTTTTACCCTGTTATGTTATATTTGTCACCTGTTTAATATCAGTACTGTGTTGAATATATTGTAGGTGTTTGTGTTATTTCTTGGGAAAGTCCTAAGTGCCACCAAACAGCTGTTAGGCGGCGAGGGGGCAGGAAGCGCTGGGAGGAGCGGGGACCCGGCATGCTTGGGATGGGAGGAGGAGGCAAGGCAGGGGCAGGGGGAGCTTGGCTGTCGGTGGGTGTCAAGCACCCGCTAATTTTTCCCCATGGGTGCTCAAGCCCCGGAGCACCCACGGAATTGGCGCCTATGCCTTGTAAGGTATCATCTGAAAACTCATTGTTTGCTGGTCAGTATTGTCCTGATAAAATATGTCTGGCAACATTGTATGTGAAGTTATAAGATTCCCCTGTATGGTGATCTCATCCCATGTTCCAAACTGAGGTTGGCAAACAGGTCTGTCTCAGACAAAGGAATGTCAGCTCTGCTTAGTTTGCATTTAAGCAGTAAACAGAGTCCTCAAGCAGGAAGGGAAACAAAAAGAAGCTCCAATAGGTGAGGAAAAGCAGCAGGGAATATCATTTCCTATAGACTCTCTGTCTCCAGAATCTCAACTAGAACTGTTTTCAGAGAGGGGGACTGACACCATAAAAATGAGAGACAAACACTCCAAGTCCCCACCCCTCTTTCTCTCTGTGTCCATCAATTCACTACACCAGAAAGAGCAAAGGAAGCTGCCATTGTATTGGAGAAGGGGTTCTGATCTAAGAAGTTTGGTCAGATGGCTGAGAGCATGTGATGAGAAAAACATTGCTTTGAATTTAACATAGTTGGTTAAGTTAGGCACCAATTCCATTTTATCTTTATTTATCTTGTAACTATTTCTGACTTTTATGCCTCATTACTTGTACTCACTTAAAGTCTCTCTGTAGTTAATAAACTGTTATTGTTTTATCTAATACAGTGTGTTTGAATTGAAGTGTTTGCGAAACTTCATTTGGGGTAACAAACTGTTTGCATATCATTTCCATTAATACAATAATGAACTTTATATAAGCTTGTACTGTCCAGGAGAGGTGCTGGGCAGTACAGGACATACATTTCTGGGGGGAAATCCAGGACTGGGAGTGTGTTAGGGTCACCCAGCAGCATAACCGAGGTTGGTAAGAGACAAGGTGTGGCTGGCTGGCTTCAGCACACACAGACACAGCTGGGAGTGACTTGCATGCTAGAGGCTGTTTGTGAGCAGTCCAGACTCGAGGCTACAGCAGTTGTAAAGGACACCCCAGGCTAGAGGGCAGGGGTGACACAGCTACTCATTAATCTGGATTGTACCTTGGGTATATCACACTCACCCAGTTTGGTGCGCAACTGAGGACTGTGGGTTCTACTAGATGGCAGGGTACCTACAAGTTAGGTGTTTCATCGCTGAGTCCAGGTCCCCTTTGTGGATCTAGCCCAAAGAGTTGCCTTGTGTACAGCAGCCATACAGCTGTGGTAGGCATTGGACTTCTATTCTACCCACAAGGGTCCACGCCCCTTAAAGAGCAACAGAGGGTCCTGTGGCACCTTTAAGACTAACAGAAGTGCGTTGGAGAGGTTTAAGCTGAGGACTGTGGGTGATGGCCAGTGGAGTTCTGATGGTTTCTTTTTGGGGCCTGTCTTGTAGCAGGAGGCTTCTGGGTACACATCTGGCTCTGTTGATTTGTTTTTTTATTTCCTTGTGTGGGTATCATAGTTTTGAGAATGCTTGGTGAAGATCTTGTAGGTGTTGGTCTCTGTCTGAGGGGTTGGAGCAGATGCGATTGTACCTCAGTGCTTGGCGATAGACGATGGATCGTGGTGTGACCGGGGTGGAAGCTGGAGGCATGAAGGTAGGCGTAGCGGTCGGTAGGTTTTCGGTATAGGGTGGTGTTAATGTGGCCATCGCTTATTTGTACAGTGGTATCTAGGAAGTGGACCTCCCATGTAGATTGGTCCAGGCTGAGGTTGATGGTGGGGTGGAAGCTGTTGAAATCATGGTGGAATTCTTCCAGGGTCTCCTTCCCATAGGTCCAGATGATGAAGATGTCATCAATGTAGCATAGGTAGAGAAGGGGCATGAGTGGACGAGAGCTGAGGAAGCGTTGTTCCAGGTCAGCCATAAAAATTCTGGCATATTGTGGGGCCAGGCGGGTGCCCATAGTGGTGCCACTGGTCCGGACCCCCCGACCACTACGCCTACCTTCATGCCTCCAGCTTCCACCTTCACCAAGCATTCTCAAAACTACGATACCCACACAAGGAAATAAAGAAACAAATCAACAGAGCCAGATGTGTACCCAGAAACCTCCTGCTACAAGACAGGCCCAAAAAAGAAACCAACAGAACTCCACTGGCCATCACCTACACTTCTGTTAGTCTTAAAGATGCCACAGGACCCTCTGTTGCTTTTTACAGATTCAGACTAACACGGCTACCCCTCTGATACTTGACCCCTTAAAGACACTTTCACCTCTCGGTACTGGCTCCCTATTGAACAGAGTGCAGTTTTAGATCAATGTCTTGATTTCCAAAGCTGCACAGAAACCGTCTTGGCTTATCAGAGAGATCGCTTCATCCATGACCATGATTTACCACCACAGCTGCCTTTCACTGGAACAGTTGACCAGTAGTATTATGCTTGTAACCCAGAGAGATGGACCTTTCACAGGAGTCTGACCATACCTATATAACTCACTGCCAAGTGAAATAAAAATGACTGCTAACCTTACCGCGTTCTGAGCCAAATGCAAAGCCCATCTCTTTATCCAACCTTTCCTACAAGAGTCCCCTCGTTCTCTCCCATTCATTTAAGAAAACAAACACCCAAATCCTGTCTGGAGGTGGCAGGGAAAGGTGAGAGAGAGAGCAAGAGTTGTCAACTTTTCCCCTCGTGACACATGTTTAGCTACTATGATGAGACAGCCCATACAAGTACCTGGATAGGCCATTACCAGCATGGGTTAGATTTGGACTAGTGATTCAAGGGTGCTGTTTATTGACACTGTAGTATTTCTGCTCTTCGCACCTTGGTAACACCTAGACCCACCCTAGATATGCAGACTTTGTACCGGATGCTGATAGGTAACAAACAACGTAACTGCTTTTACTTTCAGTCTGGTGAATGCATTTGCAGCTTCCACGCTCGCTGCCCTTGCTGGGTTTATGTGTAACTTCTCAAAGAAAAGGGTGAAAGGATCTTTTTAATATTATCTAATGCTGCAGCCATCTGCCAATTAAGCTACTTAGAAACAAAGATTAAAGAAATCAGGTGCAGTAAAAAAAAACAATGATTAGCTCTGTATAAGGAAATTCCTGCCTGTTAATAGCTTGGTCTAGTTTTATCTCACACACCACACAAAATAGCTCAGAGGTCTTACACTGAAGAAAAATAGAGGTAAGTCTAGTAGTAAACTTTAATCTGAAAACTGTTAATCATGCTTAGTTGGTCTTCAATGTGTAATGTTGAAAATATAATTGGCTGGTAAACACTAATGATTTGATTATTTTGCACAGGTGTGTTTTACAGGTATATAAAGTTATGTATTTTTCACATTAACAAATTATAGATGAATTCATAGTTGTGTTTGAATCAACTCTGTTGCATTTATATAGATCACGTTTTTAAAAAATACTAGATTAAGCAAGAGTTTCTGGTTATGGATTAAGGTACTTTTTAAAACATTCTTGTTGTGAAGATAATGGCTACTAATAGTTCTTTTCCCAGCACATGTTTAGGTGCAGAAAGTACTCAAGAAAATGAATAAAACAATGGAGGCAGAGGTCAGACGTCGCTCATTGAGACGCAGTCAAAACAAACAAAACATTGAAATAGCAGATGTCCATTCCCCACCAGCCCAACACAGCGAAAAAAGGCTTCCTAATAAGGGGTCCCAGCAGAGCAGTTCAATGCTAAACCAGTACAATAATGAGTGGCAATGTCTTGAGTGTTCACAGAAAGGTAAGTGGGGAAATTCCCATCTCTTTATCCAACCTTTCCTACAAGAGTCCCCTCGTTACTGTTACTTTTCTGGATGAATCCGTGCTGACTGAAAGGATATTCTGCTTTTGTTCTTAACTGATTCATGAAGTTCAGGGTTTACACGCAGGAAATAAGGAGCCAAAATTCTGCTCACATTGTTGAGATTCTGATTCCCTTGCTTACACTGAACAAAATGACAGGTTTCAGAGGGGTAGCCGTGTTAGTCTGTATCCGTAAAAACAACGAGAAGTCCTTGTGGCACCTTAGAGACTAACAAATATATTTGGGCATAAGCTTTCGTGGGATATAAACCACTTCATCAGATGCATTGAGTGGAAAATACAATAAGCAGGAATAAAAATACACCATCACTTGGAGGAGAGGAAGGTGATCAGGAACCGTCAACATGGATTCACTAAGGGAAAGTCATGCCTGACCAACCTGATTGCATTCTATGATGAGATAACTGGCTCTGTGGATATGGGAAAAGCGGTGGATGTGCTATATCTTGACTTTAGCAAAGCTTTTGATACGGTCTCCCACAGTATTCTTGCCAACAAGTTAAAAAAGTATGGATTGGATGAATGGACTATAAGGTGGATAGAAAGCTGGCTAGATTGTCGGTCTCAATGGGTAGTGATCAACGGCTTGATGTCTAATTGGCAGCTGATATCAAGCAGAGTGCCCCAGGGGTTGGTCCTGGGGCCGGTTTTATTTAACATCTTTATTAATGATCTGGATGATGGGATGGATTGCATCCTCAGCAAGTTCGCAGATGGCACTAAGCTGGGGGGAGAGTTAGATACGCTGGAGGGTAGGGATAGGGTCCAGAGTGACCTAGACAAATTAGAGGATTGGGCCAAAAGAAATCTGATGAGGTTCAACAAGGACAAGTGCAGAGTCCTGCACTTAGGAAGGAAGAATCCCGTGCACCACTACAGACTGGGGACCGACTGGCTAAGCAGCAGTTCTGCAGAAAAGGACTTGGGGATTACAGTGGACAAGAAGCTGGATATGAGTCAGCAGTGTGCCCTCGTTGCCAAGAAAGACAACGGCATACTGGGCTGTATTAGTAGGAGCATTACCAGCAGATCAAGGGAAGTGATTATTCCTCTCTATTCGGCACTGGTGAGGCCACACCTGGAGTATTGCATCCAGTTTTGGTCCCCCCACTACAGAAGAGATGTGGACAAATTGGAGAGAGTCCAGCAGAGGTCACAAAAATGATTAGGGGGCTGGGGCACATGACTTCCGAGGAGAGTCTGAGGGAACTGGGCTTATTTAGTCTGCAGAAGAGAAGAGTGAAGGGGGGATTTGATAGCTGCTTTCAACTACCTGAAATGGGGTTCCAAAGAGGATGGAACTTGGCTGTTCTCAGTGGTGGTAGATGACAGAAAAAGGAGCAATGGTCTCAAGTTGCAGTGGGGGAGGTCTAGGTTGGATATTAGGAAACATTATTTCACTAGGAGGGTGGTGAAGCACTGGAATGGGTTACCTAGGGAGGTGGTGGAATCTCCATCCTTAGAGGTTTTTAAGGCCCAGCTTGACAAAGCCCTGGCTGGGATGATTTAGTTGGGGTTGGTCCTGCTTTGAGCAGGAGATTGGACTAGATGACCTCCTGAGGTCTCTTCAAACCCTAATCTTCTATGATTCTATGATCTTTTCATGTGCTTTATATTTATTCCTGCTTACTGTATTTTCCACTCCATGCATCTCATGAAGTGGGTTGTTATCCCACGAAAGCTTATGCTCAAATAAATTTGTTAGTCTCTCAGGTGCCACAAGGACTCCTCATTGTTTTTACTGAATAAAATGTTACTCCACACGTGGTCCCATTGAAATCAGTGGGGTGGCTGCTCTCTGAGGCTACATGTACACTACAGGGGGGAGTCGATTTAAGATATGCAAATTCAGCTACGTGAATAGCGTAGCTGAATTCGACATATCGTAGCCGACTTACCCCGCTGTGAGGACGGCGGTCAAAATCGACCTCTGCGGCTTCCTGTCGACGGCGCTTACTCCCACCTCCGCTGGTGGAGTAAGAGCGTCGATTCGGGGATCGATTGTCGCGTCCCAATGGGACGCGATAAATCGATCCCCGAGAGGTCGATTTCTACCCGCCGATTCAGGCGGGTAGTGTAGACCTAGCCTTAGTTAAACTACTGCACATCTTGAATAGGAGTGTCACAATCTGGCCCGTTGAGCTCAAGAGCAAAAACACTCATTGGCTTCAGTGGGAGCAAGATCATGCCTTTTTCTTGCTTGCTTGCTTTTCTTTTTTAAGTTCTTGTTGGGAAACTAACTGCGGATATGGAAGTTTAAAAATTAGCTGCTAAATGTTATCAGCAGTCACGTCTCATAACAATGTTTTGTTGGGTGGAATGCTGAGTGTCCATTTTCATGGCTTAATTGCTTGACCATTTCAAATGTCACTGCTGTGGTAAGTTAGTAGCCTCACTGCAATCACAAATGGACATCTAGTTGTGTATTTTTGTATGCAGCAGTAGTTTTAATCATTTAATAAGCCGTGGTTGAGTAACCAACAGATGTTTTAAATCCACGTTTCTCTTCAGCATGCCTTGGCATGATTACTCTTTGTCCCAATTTCCTCAATATTTTATCACCTTTTTAGAATCCTAGAAAATAAACATGCTGTTTCCCTCTGCCCCGCCTCAATGAAGTCCAGGGCTCTGAACTTGCACCATGCTTGCACACTCCCATGGAATCTGATTTACATTTGTGGGTACACAGCTTCAGTTCTGATTGATCAACTGCAGGATTGGTGCCCAGCAGTGTAAATTCTCTGATTGACAATCAAACATTATGCAATAGCCTTGATGTTTCCAGAGAAAAATGACCTTTGTCCAAAAAGCTTGCATCAAGGGGTTATAAAGAGAAACCGCATACAAATAAAGTAACCTGTACGTCAAAACACCAGGGAACAGAAGTTATATATTCTTCATTTCTGTGCAATGTAGAAAGACAAAGAAAGTGCAGTGATTTGATCCCTGTGGAAAATCTCTTCTTAGTTCACAGTTTCCTTGCAGCCAAAAATTTAAGGGAGCGGTAGAGTTGTAGAGACATCCACCCATCACAGTAGCGGGGCAGCTGGGTAAGGGGTAAAGTAATGAAGACACACATGCACACACCTGCAGCCCCTAGAGGGGCTTCAAGCATATCAGACACTTGCAAGTCAGATCCCACTGGAAAATCTCCAAGGGGGTGTGTGGGAGGGAGTTCTCCACTACTTTATCTTTCCTCCAGGACTCTGGCTGCTGCTAGTGTATGTATGCTTCTACTTTTTACCTCGCTCTTACATTTCTGGCTACTGCAAAGGGAATGTCTTATCTCTGCTACCCTATTCCTTTGCTAGTTACGGCTCAGAACTTTACCAAGCAATTGAAAAGGAGCTGATTTTGTCAGGTGTTGTAGTCAGGAGTGCTTAACTGTGAGTGCCTAACTCAGGGCAGACACCCCAAACTGGTGATATGTTCTATAATTAGATTGCACCAAGCCAGTGACAAATGTGAACTCCTGGATCACTGTAACAGTCTTACCATGGAGCCACACACAGTCTCCTTAGACTCTCCAGTCTATCTTGCCACCCAGGCAAGCTGGACTTAGTGATAAATGGTCACCTACACCAAAAACCACAAAATATTCAGGTTGCTTCCAGTCTCAAGAGACCAGTCACTTACCACAGATCAACTGGTACCTAGATCTTACAGCAAAGAAAACTCCTGTAGCCAATCCTGTAATAAACTATTGAAAGATTTATTAACTAGGAAAAAGAAATGAGAGTTATTTATAGATTAAAGCAACCAAAATTATACACACAAATGAGTTGCAATCTAAATCCTAAAAGTGACAGTTATACAGATCTGTCAATTCAAAATGTCTTTCAGGGCAGACCCAGGGGTAACCTCTGTAGATCTCTGGCTTCAGTTTAGTGTCTCTAGCCCTGTTGAGTTCAAACAGCAAAGAGATGAAAAATCTTCATGTCCCCTATTTTTATTTCCTTCTTCCAGCATTCAAACCAATGGGATGAGGTCTTCTGCACCTACTTCTCCATGGATGGATGGGGCAATTAAGAAAGCTTATGTCTTATGATGGCCCACTTAATGTTTTATAGTCCTCCTGGATGGGGAGATTCCCATGCCTGGGTTCACAAGTGCAGAGCAAACATTTTCAAACTTATAAAGCAAATCTTACATATTTCCATAAAGCATGGAATACAGCCCTTACAAGTGAGATTAATGCATGCAGCAATTTACAAGCATTTCGTAGAGGTTAAACACTAACTACATTGTCATAAGACTAATACCTATTTTGAACAAAACTTACATACAGGTGAGCTGTTTTGGTCTCCAACTATGAGTTTGTCAGCTCTTAGCTAACGCCTATGGCCTTGGCCAGAGCTGGCACTTTGTGTACCAGTGTCAGTCACTGCAGCCCACAGAGTTCTGAAGATCAGTGAAACTGGGGAGAATCTGGTGAGCTCTCATACTGCTGCAGCTTAAGAAAATTCTCGGCAGCAGCAGAGGCCCTGAAGCTCATAGTAGAACCTAGATCACCAGAGTTGTCGGCAGATTTATAGTAGGAAGACAATGCTGCATTAGTTACACTAAGTTCTTATTGGGAAGGTTTTCTTTGCAACAGTAAGGAGTAGAAACCGTTTTTTTAATGAAAGCATAGATTCTGCAGAATTTAATGGTACTTGCCCAGGAAAGATTCCTACTCATCCTGGACAAGTGGATTTTTCAAACTCTGTATTTACACTTGCAAAATATTTGCATACTCGTAGGTACCATTCCCACTTGTGTTTAGCATGATCCATTCTTCCTGTCTTATTCTCTCTTCCCCCTTCTTGGTCCTTTCCGCATAGTCTATGCAGAGATTATTCCTTTCTTACGCCCCCTCTGGAGGGGGAATAATTTGTGAATGAGGTCTCCCCCAAGCCAAACACTCCCACTATACAACTCTCTCCCTTTCCCGAAGCCATCTGTCAGGGGTGGTTTAGGAACAACAAAATCAATCTTTCCACAATCCAATGGGGTGGTATAGAAACTCTAGATAACCTGTTAGAAATCCCTTCCTACTCATAGGATCTGTGATTTAGTTTTAACCAAATTCCTTTCTATACGTTGGACACTACCCTTGGGTGTGCATAAGCATAACATTTCAAGGTGAAATAACGCTTGGTTTTGAAGGGCCAACAGCAGCCACTGCATGAACAAGCTGCTCCACTGGGATGCTGCAGTCCTTTGCCGTATTATGTCAGACACGCACATTTAGTGTGCCTATGCTCAAAGGCCTCCAAAAAGAGAGGATTCAACCAAAACTGGCAAGCTTCATAATCCCTAACAGTTATTTGCATATTCTTGTCAGAAACTAGGGTATTAGGAGCGTTTCATCTGTGCAGTGTGTACCATCTGTCAGACTAGTTTTGCCTCTGACACCAAACAATATTTCAATGTCCTTTTATAGGAGAAAAGTAGAGGCAAGTCTAATAATACATTCTTATTTAGCCACTGTAAATAATGGGCCAGTCATTTCTAGTGTAACTCCATTGTGTTACACCAGGGATGATTTTGTCCCAATATTTGTCCATTGTTTGAATTGGAAATAAACATAGTTTCCATTAGCAATTACCTTATAACTTCATCATGACACCTGAATCTCATGCTACAATATCTACCAAAACCTTAGAAGCTGCAGAAAGAAAACTGCTAGAGATGGAGAAAAACAAACCAGTTGAGGTTAACATTAAAGATGGAGGGCAGATGCCCGAGACTGAGAACCAGAATTCCCCAGCAGTGTCGCCTGGGTACAATATGGGTTACCGGATGAGCAGTCCAAAGACAAAACCCCAGTCTACAGGAGTCACATCGGAAAGCTCAGATGGTCTTCATAGAGGTAGGTGGGGGAATGCCTAACACAACTTCCTACCATGAGGCATGTCTGGGCTTAGTTCTGGGGTACATGCAAGGAAGGAGCTGGCAAAGGTCATTTTCCTTTTGTTATTAGATTTCAAATTGTGAATTATTCACAATTGGGACAAGAGGTTATTCTTGACAGTGTGGATCGCACCAGCAGAACCACTTTCCAACTTTAAAACCTGGCGTTTTTGTACATTTCTAATGAGGGATTTTTAATAAGATTCCTCAGAACAGTACCAAGGGGCAGAAAGGCAGAGTACCCATTAAATAGCTGTGCATGTGTCATTGGCCTCCCCTCCTAAGTAGCTCTGCTTTGGAGAAGTAATGGGGGAGTTTCAGATGTCAATTCCTACCACGTATGACAGTATAACTTAAGTCGCTGAAGGGTATGAATAAGCCACCCTCCTGAGCAACGTACGTTACACCGACCTAAGTACTCATGTGGCCACCACTATGTCAGCACAAGAGCTTCTCCCACTGACGTAGCTACTACCTCTCGTTGTAGGTGGATTAATTAAATCAATGGGAGAGCTCTCTCCTGTCGGCTTAGAGTCGCTACACTGGAGAGCTTATAGCAGAATAACAAGGTGGTATAGAATTAAAAATAATTGCTCCCTAAAGATATAAACATAAACATGGGGGAAGGCATATGGGGAAAGAGGGAGGAGGGGACAAAAAATAAGGTAATGCAATGAGTAGTGTACATGTCCTATTTCCTGATTTTTTTTAAAATTTTGATACTGCTTAGAGGGGAAAGATTATGATGACATACAGGTCTAACTAAAGACACATGTTTCAAGGCAGGGCTTTAAGGAGGAGCTATTCCAGCTAGACCTTTAAGAAAAATTAATACTTTTTACTTGCACAGTGCTTTTCATCCAAAGCTCACCAAGAACCCAAATCCAGTTTTTGTTTTTGTTATACCTCTATGTTTAATGTGATATTTACATTATGGAATTTAATAAAGGGAAGATTTTTTTCTGTGCATTCCAGTCTGTGAAAGTAAATATAATTTCTAATATGTACTCTACAAAGATAGTAAGAACAACTAAAATTGCAAAATCCATTTTTTCCATGCAAATTGTTGCAACCTAGATTTTGCTCACATTAACTACTCAAATATACATATAGATGTCATTTGTATGCACAAATCAGGTAGCCAGATGTCTGATTTCAGGAAGGCAGATGTCTAATCTGAGTTATTTACCTGATTTTCAGGCCCTGGGAGTTTTGGCTGAGTAAAGACTGTACAGGATCTGGCAGTATTATACCAAATAACAAGCCTAAATAATTTATTTTTCAGAACCATCCTAATTAAATGTGTATTAGAATTCTCAAGAATAAACATAACTATAATAATAAATTATTATTATTTACTACTACTACTTTTTAAAAGATTGAATATAACCTGTGCAAATCATCTGATAGTCGCTAGTAAAACAGTATACAATAGATTGGAGACTCCAAATGAACATAACTTTAGTTCAAAGTCTTTATAGAAGGTATTATAAAAACAATTTACCTTTGTGCACTTAACTCATAAAATAAAAAGGGCAAGGTCAGGCAGTGTTCATTACACAAGACTACATTTCCATTTAAGGTAAAAGACAAACAAAGGGTAGCTTGTAAATCACTTATCATCTCACTATTTCCTACAAAAGCAACATAGAATTATTTGCAACATGTAAATGCACCATTCTCAGCAATAATGGATTTGTTACAAAACAACTATGGGCCGAATGCCTGCAAAATGCTGATTGCTTCCTGCCAAGCACTACAAGCTTTCAACGCCCATTGAAATCAATGGGAGATCTGGGTCCTAAGTGAATCTCTTCATCTAAGAGAAGCAGGAAAATGCAACTGTCTAGTCAGTTAGGCCTTGGCTACACTGGCAATTCACAGCGCTGCACTTGCTGCGCTCAGGGGTGTGAAAAAACACCCCTCCTGAGCACAGCGAGTGCAGTGCTGTAAAGCGCCAGTGTAATCAGCGTCTGCAGCGCTGCACGCTCGCTCACAGCGCTGCAAGCTATTCCCCTCGGAGAGGTGGAGTACTTGCAGCGCTGCGAGAGAGCTCTCACAGCGCTGGCGGCGCGACTACACTCGCGCTTCACAGCACTGCCGAGGCAGCGCTGTGAATCCGCGAGTGTAGCCAAGGCCTTAACTCCTGTGGGAGGTGGTCTTATACAAGGAGAACTGAATTAGGCCCTTTATAAATGTATGCTTGCTTGAGGCTCTTATTACAGGAGGAATAAAAAGGAAACAATGCACATGAGATGCATGTTCAACAATGCAATGCAATGCTCTTGTCAAACACATAGTCAGCATTTTACTGTGTTTGTATTACTAGGGATATGAATGAAAAACAGGTGAAGTTACTTTCCCACTCTGATACAAGTTAGGCCTCAACTGGAGAGCTGCATTCAGTCTGAGACACCACTTTTCAGTCAAGATATCAACAGATTTCTGTCAGAGGATTATAACACAAATGATAAAAAGCATGGGGACAAATACACATGAGGAAAGACTAACAGAAATGGGCAGGTTCAGACTGGAATAAATATGGCTGCCAACGCCGAGGAAACGTGAGAGGCTTGGCCAGCCCTGCCAGCCACAGCATTAGCAGTCTCAGTGAGGGCATGTCTGAGTTTGGTGAGGGAAAGAGCATCACCCTAGCTCCTTTTTCCTGTCCACCAGCATAGCTGTGCTGCTTGGGAGTGTTTGCTATAGGTAGCAAGGGACAATTCACACACATGCCCTCTAGTGCTCAGAATGTCTCCAGCCTTCTCCATGTCTCTGCTGTGGCTCACAAGAGGCATAACCTTATCTCTGGCTGAGATAACTGAGGGAGCAGATTATGGACTGAACAGCCAAATTAGACATCACATAAAAACAAATAAGAAAGCTATAAATGGACATACACTTTAGGAAAGCTCTGGACCAATTGGAGAGAGTCCAGAGGAGAGCAACAAAAATGATAAAAAGAAAACCTGAACCTGTGAGGAAAAACAGGACACGGTTGTTACTCTGAAACCTGACCTGTGAGGAAAACTTTAAAAAATTGGGCATGTTTAGACCGAGAAAAGAAGACGAGGTAGGGAGAAACTGTTTACAGTCTTCAAATATGTTAAGGGCAGTTATAAAGAGAATAGTGATCTCTTGTTCTCCATGTCCACTGAAGGTAGAGCAAGAAGCAGTGGTCTTAACCTGCAGCAATGGAGGTTTAGGTTATGTATTAGAAAAAGTTTTCTAACTATGGGGCTAGTTAAGCTCAGGAATAGGCTTCCAATGGAATCCTCATTATTGGAGGTTTATAAGAACAAACTGGACAAACATCTGTCCTGGATGGTCTCAGCACAGAGGGCTGGACTTGAGGGTCTTGAGGTTCCCTTCCAGTCCTATATTTCTATGATTCTATGCTATCGCAGCTATCAAGTAAGCACTGGCTATGTTACCAGAAGTACTGATATGAAAAACCCCACTCAGAGCCAGAACTGCACACATGTGCATGCATGCACACCTGCTGAAAGACAAACCCACCCAGAGCAGAATCTCATGGAAGTCATGCAGTCTTTATGGGTTGCAAAGATTCATCTGGTTTTTCAAGATTTGTAGTGGTTCTCAGACAAAGAGGCAGCATTTCACTCTCAGCATCAATCCATTGGCTATTTATTCTATGGTGATCTACTGCCTGATATAAATGGAATATGGTGGCTTCTTCAGGCCAATATCGTTCAGTTCTTACACCTGAGAAATGGGAAATGACATTTTCAGTAAAGTTTTACTCATGGATGTTGTTTTAAATCTAAATGTCTTATCTGAAATAACACTTTCTGCACTATTTCCTCAGCTTTCGTCTTGAAAGTGGACTGCTTTACAACACTTCTCTTGGCCATAACAATTGGTATAATCTCTGGATTGATTTACTGGTAAGTTCTCAGTGTTTAGTTTCATATTAAGCTACAGTTCTAGGAGTGTGTCCTTGTAGCATCAGTTCAGACTAATGCTGCCCAAAGGCTAGATGGTGCCTATCCCTTACATGGCCATGTGGGGAAACAGGAGGGGATGGAGACTTCCCCTTTGTAAAGCTGTGTCAGGGCTCCTCACAATCATGCTCAAAGGCATAGAGAGGATTCCCATTGGGTGCAACTAGGCGGGGGTGGGGAGTAGCCAGAGCTAGCTGGATGCACTGCTCTGTTGTACCCCATAAAGCTGTCACAAAGTACTCCCACCACCTCTCAATGGTGTAACCCAGGAGCCCAGAAGGAAAGAGGGGGGCATTGAACAGTAGAGTTTCTATGGGAGTTTGTAGAAGGAAGTTTGGAGGCTTTGCATTACAGGTTCAATTTCGCCTCAGCAACAAGGATGGACAGCAAGTAATCAGTTAGTGTTACCAGCATCGGATGTCCCATGTTCTGTTTCCTGCCTGAAGAGAGAGAGATTGTCTGCATGAAGTGCAGGCTGATAGCCCTGATGGAGGGAAAGGTTTGTGGTCTCTAGGAACAGATGACCACCTTCCAAGCACTGGGGCTATGGAGGGTTTCCTGTCTATCCAGATTCCATCAATGCACAGCAGGTCCTGCAGGAGGAAGCAACAGAGCCAAGTGAAGAGGAGAGACAAGGAGAAAGAAGACTGGAAATTTGTCACCACTCCCTCTAGGAGAACCTGAAGGGTATTTTCATAGTTGGAAGTCTTGTCTTACTCAGCACCTGGTAGCAATTCATGTGGAGAGAACAATCTGCAAGGACCTACTGGAGGAAAAATAGCAAAGGAAAGAACTGAGAACTGCTGCTCAGATCAAACCAGATGGACCTCAGACAAATCCAAGAGAGCATCCATCAATGGTCAAAGAGGAATACAATCCTTACTGGGGACTCCGTGCTAAGAAGAATGGATAGAACATTCTGCAGGGGCAGAAGGACAACAGGACAGTTTGCTGCTTCCAGAAGCAGAGATGAAGGACATCACCACAAGAATAAATAAGATTCTGAGATCAGCAGAGACATTCCTTTGGTGGTGATAGTCATCAGCTGCAATGATACCGCAGCAGGCACCATTCCACAGATCCTGGAAGATTTCAGGAAGCTGAGAAGGAAACTGAAGGAAAGGAATATACAGGTGATCTTCTTAGGAATCCTTCCTGTCCCTTGAGTGAGAGAAGAAAGAAGGTGAAGATATTGCAGTGACTTGCTGGTTAAGTAAGTGGTATAGAGGAGAAAGAATTTGGTTTTGTGGAACATTGGGTCAACTAATATATAGAGAGAGCTTCATGGTTCTGCTATGGCCTTCATCTCAGTAGTAGGAGTACCAATCTCCTGGGTTATAGACTAGCTAGTATAGTTGGGAGGGCTTTGAACTAATGATGAAGGGGGAAGAGGAAAAAGAAGTAGTTATGGTGCAAACACCAGATATGTAAATGAGGCACAAACCTAATGCATATGACAAACCCAAGGACTATAGAGCATGTAAGGAACACATGTTTAATTGTTTAGATACTCATGCTAGGAACCTAGGTAATAAACAAGAGGAGTTGGAGATGCTCATGTTTGAGAGGAAATATGATATGGCTGCTATGACTGAAATTTGGTGGGATTGGTTTTATGGTAAAATCAGTGATTACAACTTGTTCTGTAAGGATAGAATGGGGAAAAACGAGAGGGGAGAATAGTACTTTCCGTCATAGACACTGTCATACTTTCTGGAGTGGTTCACGATCATGAGTGCCAACCTCAGGGCAGACTGTCAAAAAGCAGGGCAGACACCCCAAACTGGTTGCATGTTCTATAATTAGATTTCACCAACTCAGTAACAAATGTCAACTCCTGGATCACTGTAACACTCTTAGCATGGAGTCACAGACCATCCCCTTGGGCACTCCAGTCTATCTTGCCACCCCGGCAAGCTGGACTCTCTGATAAATGGTTGCTTTATTCCAAAAATCACAAAATATTCAGGTTGCTTCCAGTCCCAAGAGACCAGTCACTTACCCCAAGTCAATTTGTACCTTGGATCTCACACCAAAGAAAATGGTTGTAGCCAATCCTATAGGAAACTAATTAAGGATTTATTAACTAGGAAAAAGAAATGATGGAGTTACAGCAGAACCTCAGATTACAAACACCAGAGTTATGAACTGACCAGTCAACCCCACACCTCACTTGGAACTGGAAGTATACATTCAGGCAGCAGCAGAGACCAAAAAAAAAAAAAAAAAAGGCATATGTAGTACAGTACTGTGTTAAATGTAAACTGCTAAAAAAAATGGGAAATCAGCATTTTTCTTCTGCATAGTAAAGTTTCAAAGCTATATTAAGTCAATGTTCAGTTCTAAGCTTTTGAAAGAACAACCATAACATTTGGTTCGGAATTACGGACAACCTCCATTCCTAAGGTGTTCGTAACTCTGAGGTTCTATTGTATTTACAAGTTAAAGCAGGCAACATATACACACAAATGAGTTACGGTATATGGTTCCAAAAGCTGACAGAGATATAGTAGTCTGTCAGCACCGAATGTCTTTTAGTGCTAACCCAGGTTGACCCTGGAGATCTCTGCTTTTATTTCCTAGCTCCAGCCCTGTGAGAGCCCAAACAGCAAAGAGATTAAGAATTTTCAAGTCAGCTGTCTTTCTTTCCTTCTTCCATAATTCAAGTTGATGGGACGAGCTTCCTTGCATGTAGCACCTTCACAGGTGTGAGGGGGCCATTCACCCATTCTTTATATCATGATGCTTCACAATGGGCCCCTTAAGTTTGATAGTCCTTCTTGATGTGCAGGGGAACTGCTCCTCCTGCTTGAGTTCACAAGTTCAGAGCAGGCTTTTTTACCGTTATAAAGCAAAATTTACATATTACCTTATAGCATGGGATACAGACATTATATGTAAGATTAATGCATTCAGCAACTTACAACCATTTTATAGAGTCTAAACACTAAAAACATCCTTACACATCTATCACCTATCTTGAACAATACTAACAAACAGGTGAGCTGGTCTGGTTTCCAGCTATGAATTTGTCAGTGCACAGCTGACACCTATAGCCTTGGCAAGACCTGATACCTGGTCTACTAGCGTCACAGACACCGTTACCTGTTAGAGTCATAGACAATGCAGAATCACCAGACTTCAAATTCTCATGGATTAAAGTTCTAACTAGTCAAACTACAGGTGGTGTAGTGGTGAGCATCTCTCAGAGACCACCAAATCTCACCAAACAACAGGACAAACTGCTCCAACTTCAACTTAGGGATTGTTGCTGAAAATCGTTGCACTGGGCAGCACAGTATGAGGAGGAGGTGACCAGCCCTCTGTGGAGAAAGAAGTGGTTCGGGACTATTTAGAAAAACTGGATGTGCACAAGTCTATGGGGCCGGATGCGCTGCATCCGAGGGTGCTAAAGGAGTTGGCGGATGTGATTGCAGAGCCATTGGCCATTGTCTTTGAAAACTCATGGCGATTGGGGGAGATCCCGGATGACTGAAAAAAGGCTAATGTAGTGCCCATCATTAAAAAAGGGAAGAAGGAGTATCCGGGGAACTACAGTCCAGTCAGCTTCACCTCAGTCCCTGGAAAAATCATGGAGCAGGTCCTCAAGGAATCAATTCTGAAGCACTTAGAAGAGAGGAAAGTGATCAGGAACAGTCAGCATGGATTCACCAAGGGAAAGTCATGCCTGACTAACCTAATTGCCTTCTATGAGGAGATAACTTGGTCTGTGGATGAGGGGAAAGCAGTGGATGTGTTATACCTTGACTTTAGCAAGCTTTTGATACGGTCTCCCACAGTATTCTTGCCAGCAAGTTAAAGAAGTATGGGCTGGATGAATGGACTATAAGGTGGATAGAAAGCTGGCTAGATCGTCAGGCTCAACGGGTAGTGATCAACGGCTCCATGTCTAGTTGGCAGCCAGTTTCAAGCGGAGTGCCCCAAGGGTCGGTCCTGGGGCCAGTTTTGTTCAATATCTTCATTAATGTCTGGAGGATGGCGTGGACTGCACCCTCAGCAAGTTTGCAGATGACACTAAACTGGGAGGAGTGGTAGATACGCTGGAGGGTAGGGATAGGATACAGAGGGACCTAGACAAATTAGAGGATTGGTCCAAAAGAAATCTGATGAGGTTCAACAAGGACAAGTGCAGAGTCCTGCACTTAGAGCGGAAAAATCCCATTCACTGTTACAGACTAGGGACCGAATGGCTAGGAAGCAGTTCTGCAAAAAAGGACCTAGGGGTTACAAAGTGGACGTGAAGCTGGATATGAGTCAACAGTGTGCCCTTGTTGCCAAGAAGATTAACGGCATTTTGGGCTGTATAAGTAGGGGCATTGCCAGCAGATCGAGGGACGTGATCGTTCCCCTCTATTCGACATTGGTGAGGCCTCATCTGGAGTACTGTGTCCAGTTTTGGGCCCCACACTACAAGAAGGATGTGGAAAAATTGGAAAGAATCCAGAGGAGGGCAACAAAAATGATTAGGGGACTGGAGCACATGACTTATGAGGAGAGGCTGAGGGAACTGGGATTGTTTAGTCTGCGGAAGAGAATAATGAGGGGGGATTTGATAGCTGCTTTTGACTACCTGAAAGGGGGTTCCAAAGAGGATGGATCTAGACTGTTCTCAGTGGTGGCAGATGACAGAACAAGGAGTAATGGTCTCAAGTTGCAGTGGGGGAGGTTTAAGTTGGATATTAGGAAAAACTTTTTCACTAGGAGAGTGGTGAAGCACTGGAATGGGTTACCTAGGGAGGTGGTAGAATCTCCTTCCTTAGAGGTTTTTAAGGTCAGGCTTGACAAAGCCCTGGCTGGGATGATTTAGTTGGGGATTGGTCCTGCTTTAAGCAGGGGGTTGGACTAGATGATCTCCTGAGGTCCCTTCCAACCCTGATATTCTATGATTCTATGATCTAATGCAGCCAGTAACAAACCTTCCTTAGAGCTTCTAAAAACAGATGATGATTTCTTAACACAGAAAACTCTGCACCCAACGGAGGGTAATTCAGCACTGAACCTCATTCAATGAAGAGCTAATCAATGACCTAAAAAATAGCCATTTCCTAGGTACCAGTGATCATGCTCTGGTTACATTTACATTGTGCAATCCAAATATGGTACCAACTTGCCATATATTATATTATGAACTTGAAAGGGGCTAATTTTCCAAAGCTTAAAGCAACTGTTGCCATAACAGACTGGGGATAAATTTAAAGTGGGAAATGTTAATGAAAACTGGTAATTATTCAAGGACATCCTACTGGATGCCCCAAAAGCAATGACTGCATAGACATAAAAAAAAGTTACATGAGGCAAGAAACCATCCTAGGTAAAAGGAAATGTGGAATCAGTGATTTTTATATATATACATAAAGAGAGAGAGAAGATGGAAAAAGGGGAAGTAAAGGGTTATGAATATAAATAGCTAGATTAAAAATGTAAGCAACTGATAAGGGAGGCCAAAGGAATCAGTAAACTATCAATGGCTAATAGAGTTAAAGATAATAAAGAAGGCATATTAAAAAGTAGAAAAACCCTAAATCAGATATAGGTCCATTCCTAGATACAGATGGTAAAAGTGTAAATAGTGATGTAGAAAAGGCAGGAATGGTCTCAATAGATATTTCTGTTCTACATTTGGAATGAAGCAGGAGGCTGTATCCATTCCATATGTTCTGGTGGATGGAATAAAAATTTCAGTATCTTTAACAAAGGAGAATGTGAGTCAGCATCTGCTAAAATCAAACATTTTCAAAATTGGCAAGACCAGATGGCTTACACTCAAGATCGTAAAGGAACTAGCTGAGGAACTCTCTGAACCACTAATGGTAATTCTAACAAATCGTGGAAGGCTGGGGCAATTCCAGAGAATTGGAGGACTGGCTGGGATTTCGGGAGGTGTTTGCCTTCCTCTGCAGCCTGGGGTATGGTTTGACTGCTGGGATCATCTGGCCATATCTCATCTCACATAATCAATCCCCTATCATTGCAGGGGCATCAGGCATTGGTGGCACTTCAGTCTCTCCTGCTCTCTCCCTGTGGCACATAGTTTAATCTCTTAGGACTGATGTGCTTTAATCTCATTAGTCTTCGC
Organism: Trachemys scripta elegans; assembly: GCF_013100865.1. Classification (NCBI taxonomy): domain Eukaryota; kingdom Metazoa; phylum Chordata; order Testudines; family Emydidae; genus Trachemys; species Trachemys scripta. Next base: position 44,027,185 of record NC_048299.1, on the reverse strand, counting down.
ACTTGATACAGGGGTATCTGGGTAAGATGTGATGGCCTGTGATGTACAGATCAGTCTACAAGATCTACTGGTTTCTTCTGGCTTTAAACTCTATGAAACCCTCTGAAAATATGAATTTGTCTCTGAGGCACATTGGTCTAGAGTGAGGCTACTTTTGTGGCCAAAAGGTAGAGCAAGGAGTTAGCAGTTAGGGAGAGCTGAGGCTGAAGGAGCAGATGAATTTTAAGGTGAAGTGCACCGAGAAAGAGCACATGACAGCTACTATGCACCCACACAGACCCGAGCCCACTTGCTTTGAATAGCCTACACAGCATTGTTTTGTACAATTGTCTAAGCGTTTCCGTCTTGATAATAGTTGACTTAGTTGCTGTTTAGATCAGCTATTGCAGCACACACAAAACTGTGAAGCCTCTGAGAAACTGATTTTTTTTTGCTTTTATAGGTTTTCATGGCATGGAAACTAAATATATTTGCTATGGAAACTGTCATAAAAGCAGAGAATGGTTCTCTCGCTCTCTTTCTCTCTCTCATTTATTTTCTTATTTCCTCATAAATTGGGGTTGGGCATGTTATACTTTGAGATTAAAGGCAAATGCCGATCCTTTGCCCAAAGCCAGGGCATTTCCATTGAGCTGGGAACACTGCATCCGCTGCACAAACTCACAGGTCTGTTTAGGCCAGTTGATCCTTACAGTGTCAGACCCACTGGTCATCCCCCAACCCAGCCCTGACTTGTTCTCTTCGCACAAGCCACAGCAAACAGGTTTCTGTTGTGTAGGGAGCATAAAGTCCCCCTATATAGTCCTTTCTTACAGGGCCAGCTCTGGCTTTTTTGCCGCCCTAGGCAAAAAAGCCCCCCGCCGCCCCCCGCAGCGTGGCAGGGGAGGGCGCCGAGCCCGGCTGCGGGCCCGCAATCCCCAACCGGCTGGAGCGCCGGGGGGAGGGCGGCGAGCCCGGTCGCGGCCCCTCTCTCGGGCCGGAGCGCTCCGCCGCGCCGCCCCCTTCCAGCCCGCCGTGGCTCTCCGCTCTCCCCGACCGGCCGGAGCGGGCGGCAAGCCCAGCTGGGGCCCCGCTCTCCCCGACCGGCCAGAGCGCCGGGGGGGAGGGCGGCAAAACCCGGTCGCGGCCCCGCTCTCGGGCCGGAGTGCCCTACCGCACCGCCTCCCTCCAGGCACTGCCCCAAGCACATGCTTGGTGGGCTGGTACCTGGAGTCGGCCCTGCTTTCTTAACATGTGCTCCACTACAGAGAAGGACCACAGCAGTTCTGTTTAGGGCCTTCCATGGAGAATGAGGTGTGAACTTTTACCATGTCTGTCACTGCTCTATAACTCAACTTTGCTATTTAAATTCTTTGTTTTTTGCCTGTTCGTCTTCTGTGAATTGATGTAAACAGCACTTCCTGTAAGTTCAAGTAGTGTGTGTGAAGCAGGGCCATGTAAGGAAAGCAATGCTAAATACAAATAAAGGGCCAGTTCCACTCAGTTAAACTCCTGCAACTACACTGAGGTCAATGGAGATGCACAAATATCATGGAGAACTAGGGTGACCAGACAGCAAGTGTGAAAAATCGGGACGGGGGTAGGGGGTAATAGGAGCCTATATAAGAAAAAGACCCAAAAATCGGGACTGTCCCTATAAAATCAGGACATCTCGTCACCCTTCAGAGAACTGAAGCTTGCCCAATATATTTTGCAAAGCCACATGTGACTTTTGTCTCTTACTAGGAACATGCTTCAAGGATGTCAGCAGAAGAATCTCTGGTTTTGGCTTAAACTTCTGTAAGTAACCAAAATGACTCACCAACCCACTGTGTTTCATTAAACATCATGATCTGTGAGATTATTAACAGTACAAGCAGGTATCCCTCCCCAGGCTGGGTGTGACCAGTACTGCTGTCACATCTCGTGATAGCGACAAAAGAAGTGAATTGATTACATTTTCCCCGCCACTTTCTTTTCTCTGTTCCCCATCTTCTTCCCTCCCCTCCTTTATAGAAGGTTCAGTCCTAGGATTTCCGTGTGAGTCTAGTGAATAGAAATGCACACCAGTATGCTCTGTATGCCTCAGTGTATGCGTTTTAGTTTCCTGATGGCATTATTTCATTTAGTGACAATTTATCATTGTACTTTACCCTCTGCATATACTCAACCGCACCGGGGAGTTTGTCAGTAGCTGGTGTGTAGGCACGCATGTGCCACATAACACCGGATTGCTGGATTTACCCACAGTACTGGAACACAAGAGGTGGGCAGCTACGCTGGCTTTGTGTGGAGATCTACTGTCCAATGTAGTCATCAGCATTGCAATACTGCTGCAATGGAGTCTCCAGAAGAGAGCTCCAGCCTGGGGACGGGGTCAGGTGGCCTTGAGCTTGGTTGGTTGGCCCAAGTCTCTGCTGCAACAGCCACACAGCTATTTTTAGCACTGTAGCTCAAGCCCCACTAGCCCAAGGCTATCTACCTGCGTCGGGAGCCTCGCTCCCAGCTGCAGTGTAGACATACCCTTGGTGAGGAGATAGAAAGAGGAAAGAGTCCCATGTGGGGTGCTCAGATATTACAATGATGAGAGCTGTATATGTATGTAAACAAATAGCAGGTGGAGGTAGGGGGAAAAGAGCAGTGAGCAGATATTAAAAGAGAAATGTCAGAGGGAGTAGAAAGAAGAACAGGAGTACTTGTGGCACCTTAGAGACTAACAAATTTATTAGAGCATAAGCTTTCGTGGACTACAGCCCACTTCTTCGGATGCATATAGAATGGAACATATATTGAGGAGATATATATACACACATACAGAGAGCATAAACAGGTGGGAGTTGTCTTACCAACTCTGAGAGGCCAATTAATTAAGAGAAAAAAACTTTTGAAGAAGAGGGAGTAGAGAAAACAGAAGAGGGCAAGACACAAGTGATACAGTTTACATGTGTAAAACCCATCTCTTGGGTACCTACAGGTGTTGCTGATCAAAAAGTGCATAGACATAAATGAAAGCCACTTTTGGAAAACTTGGCCTCAGCAAAATTTTTGCTAGGGTCTGTATTTCTGCACAAATCTGCAGTTCGAATGACATCTCCACTCAGGCAAATCAGATAGAGAATGTGCAAGTCATTTGATGCACTTACAAACATATGATGATATTCTAAGAACAGGTAAATCCGGATTACCCCTCTGATTCAGGGATCATAGCCAAAAATCAAAATGTCAGAAAAATAAGATTCTGACTGGAGGGATATTACCATATTTCAGCTAATGTGGCTTTGTATAATTATGAGCCTGGTGCAATAACAACGAACATATAGACAACTGAACATTGTATAGGTAAGTGATTCAGATGTAATATTTGTATGCTATGTTTTAAATAGTGGAAATATTAACAACTGTCATCAACTATATTTAGCCAAAACATTAATAAGTGAAAAATGTTTAATTTGTTTTTAGTCCAGCAACTATTATTCTGCTGTTTATAACTGACTGGTGTGAGAACAACTGCAAAAAATTCCCACTGAACTTAATTTTACCATTGATGATTGTAAGTATATTGTTGAAGTCTATGCATTTCCCTATTATTTTGCTTTAATATGTTTTAAAGACCTCGCCAGGTCTTCTTCAGATACGTAAATGTGAAAATTTATCTGAATCAAAACGGAGTCCAAAAAACGACTCCTACAATCCTGTACCCTGGCAGTGCCACCTATTTTGCAGGATGGAATCTGCTGAATAACATGGAATTTGTGTAAATATAAAAAGAACACGTGCCTGTGAAGGAGGTGGAACTGTGCGATTGCAGGAGAGTCTTTATAACAAAATTAATAATCTTAGCTCCTTTCTAGACTTGTAATCCCTAAAACTCAAATTGCTTTACAAAGGAAAGTCTGATTTACTCCCCCTCTGCAGTGTTCACTAACCTATTGTGTTGTGTATCCATTAACCACATGCTGGTGCAGGAATAAAAACCATCTACTGCCTGGCATCAGGGGAAGCGGAAGGGAAGAAAGGATGAACGATGTGGTGGTGGTCAGATCATTCAATTGTATCCCATCAAGTTTTTGTCCCTGGAGCATTCCCTCTATTGCCGTGTCCTTTTTGGAGGTCAAAGAACCCCACAGTTCCCTAATTGTTGAGGTTCTAAGTTGTAGCTAGGGTTGCCAGGTGTCCGGTTTTTGACCGGAATGCCCGGTTGAAAAGGGACCCTGGTGGCTCAGGTCAGCACCGCCAACTAGGCCATTAAAAGTCCGGTCGGCGGTGCTGCCCGGCTAAGGTAGGCTAGCTCCTACCTGTTCTGACACCACACTGTGCCCTGGAAGCTGCCAGCAGGTCTAGCTCCTAGACGGGGGGGAAGGGTGCACGGGACTCCACGTGCTGCCCCAGCGCCGAGCACCGGCTCCGCACTCCCATGGGCCAGGAACCAGCCAATGGGAGCTGGGGGAGGGGGCAGTGCCTGCAGGTGAGAGCAGCGTGCAGAGCTGCCTGTGAGCCTCCACCTAGGAGCCGGACCTGCTGCTGGCTGCTTCTGGGGCGCAGCGCGGCCTGGGGTGCCAGGACAGGCAGGAAGCCTGCCTCTGCACCCTGGCTGCACCACTGACTGGGAGCTGCCAGAACTAAGCCCGTGCCCCAACCCCTTGCCCCAGCCCTGAGCGCCCCCCCACCAAATCTGGAGCCCCTCCTGCACCCCAACCCCCTCATCCCCAGCACCATCCCAGAGCCCGCAGCCCGAACTGGAGCCCTCACCCCCTCCCACACCTCAACTCCCTGCCCCAGCCTGGAGCCCCTTCCTCCACTCTGAACCCCTCATTTATGCCCTCACCCCGGAGCCCATACCCCCAGTTAGAGCCCTCACCCCCCCCGCACCCCAACCCCCTGCCCCAGTCCAGTGAAAGTGAGTGAGGGTGGGGGAGAGCAAGCCACTGAGAGACGGGGAATGTAGTGAGCGGGGGGGAGGTGAGGCTTGGGGAAGGGGTGGGGTGTCAGGGAAGGGGCGGGGCTAGGGTGTTTGGTTTCGTGCGATTAGAAAGTTGGCAACCCTAGTTGTAGCCATTATTTTTCCAGATATGCATGTAAGAACATGGTCTGCAGACTTACTAGTTATTCCTATTTCACTTGATTGTGATGCAGGCATGAAGAAGGATCATTGTGGAATTGTTCAAATTGTTTAAGGTGTAAAATAATAACGCTTTAAAGACAATGACTAGAGAGCTGATTTCCTTAGTGATCTTTTATATGCTGTGTTTCTTTCCCATCATCATCCTGACCATTTTTTTTTTCAGTATTTCATATCAGTAATATAAGGAACTGAAATAAAAATAGGTTTCAGAGTAGCAGCCGTGTTAGTCTGTATCCGCAAATATGCAACATTTTAATAAGGGACATTCTTCTCCATCTCAAAGAAAATGGTCTCTCTCTCTCTCTCTCTCTCTCTCTGTTTTGGATTTTTTTTAGACCATTATCGAAGGCCTGTTGCTTGCAGTGGTTTCGTCGTAAGTCTTTTTCAAGAATTTTCTTTAATTGTACTTTAATTGTGCATTTCATTTAAATAATATGTTGTATGCTTGAATTTTAGCTGCTTTGCTGCCATGACGGTAATGCAGGCTGGAGGAATAACAGCATTTGTGACTTTGATGCTGTCTTGGGTTGCTCTAAAGTCAAAAGTAAGTATCATCTAATGAAATATTTGGCAAAAGAGCAGTTTGAATAGACAATATTAACATTAATTTACCAACAAAATTACGTTAAATTATATTTTTGGGTCACGTAGAGTTCTGGTGAGCTACTTTTTAACTCAGCGTCTTACTTCAACTATTTGCTTTTGTTTTGGTGTTAGGGATGCTCATATTAAAAAAACAAAAAATCTGAGAATTTGACTGACCTAAACCCTGTGGTCCTAATTAATTTATGCTATCCTCCCACAAAGTACACATCTATCTACCCATACATTTTGCTGCTCTAATCCCAGTAACCAATGACCGATAAAACCCAACTACACTGGTGATAGAATGCACTTCTCTCAGCGTGTTTTCCATGTGAAAATTCTATCATTCACATGAGCAGATACTAGAATCTCTCCCACAGGTGCTAGTGAGTGCTAATATGTGTGTAATAGCAGCTGGAGGCCAGGTTAAGGGCCTAATTAAATCAAAACCTGCAGCACTTAGAAATCAATAAAACATATTTCAGGGATTTATTTCGTTTAATCAAAGTCCAGGAAATGGAGCAGAAGCTTAAACCAGCCTTGGTAATTTCAGGATTGCATCATCACTGCTGTATATCATTGATTCAAGCTTACTAATCACTGTCCTTGGAAAACATGGTAGCATTTGCAATCACAGATGTGTTGTTCAATGAAGACAGTCTTATTGTATTTGTTGTTCTCAGTTGAATGTCACTCGTGAAGCTGTGCCCTCCTGGATTGTGGTCTCAGGAAATTTGTTAATCTCTAAGATGCCAAAACTCCTGCGCTTTTTGCGGATACAGATTAACATAGCTCCTAATTTAATACCTGTCTCAATGCTGGTCATCGTTGGAATTTTCTGTATCCTTGACAAATCACCTGTAAGTAATTTACTTAGTATTTCTCATGAAAGCACACAGTGCTCTTCCAGCATAGCATGGCGGTACCATACAGTACTTATACCCACAATGGGTATGTCTACACAGCAGCTGGAGGTGTAATTCCCAGATTGGGTATATTATACATGCACTAGTTTTGCTCGAGCTAGAACCTAAAAACAGTAGTGTGTCTGCAGCGGCTCGGGAAAGCTGGTCAAGTACAATCCCACCCACTGCTCCAGGCCCATATGTGGGTGGCTAGCCTGAGCTGCTGCCTGTGCCATAGAAGCCATACTGCTATTTTTAGATGTTACCACAAGCAGAGCTAGAACGTGTAAGTCTACCCATGCTGGGAAACCTCCCAGCTGCTGTGTAGATGTATTCTATATCTGGCATGGGATAGTACCAGTAACCCCAGCTCTCACTACAGCAAAATCCTCACTGCAGACAGCAATGATGAGCTATGCACAAGGAAGAATGGCCACTGTGTGACACAAATTGTACTCCTCTGAACATTGTTTTGTTTAATCAGCTGATCAGTAGATGTCTTCTGTATGTTTTTCCTGTTTCAGTCCTCTCTGAGTAGCAAAAACCAAATGTGTTAACAGGTATCCATAGTCTTTTCTGGATTTACGAGCCAAGAAAGGCTGTGCATGTTCCCAACGTGGAAAACAGAATACTGTGGGAGAGAGTCTAAATGATCCCACCTGAATGAGAAGCTTAGTAACAGATATATGAAGTGTAGTATTTGCCAGTTATGGATTAGCATTTGTTTTAGATCAGCTATGAGACAGTTCTGCTGGGGCTTTTTTTACTATGCCAAAAATGTCCCTTTTAATGCTGATATTGATTTAAATGCAATAAGGGCTGAAACTTTAACTTGTTCCTATTTGTCCTTTTGCAACGATGATGAACACAAACATATTTCTTCACCTTTTCTTATAGACACTACAACTAAGTTATGCTTCGGCTGGAACGCTGACCTTTGCAATTGTAAGTAGAATATTTGTATAGCATTCGCTCTCTCTCTCTTTTTCAAATAGATGTTATCACCATACAAACTATTTTCTTTGGCCAAAATTTTCAAACTCAGTTATCCAGTATGAGGTTCCTAATTCCATAATTAGGCACTTAAATAGTTGTGGCCTGTTATTTCAGAAGTGCTAAACACTCTCAGCTCCCATTGAAGGCAGTGGCTCTACAGGTGCTTAGCATCTCTGTAAACCAGGCCACTTTTACCTAGGCCTGTTGCGGAGAAATGCCAAGTTTCTTCCCCAGCAATCTTGTCTAGGCCATTTAGTGATGTGACTAATGAAATGCAGTGCTTGTTGCAATGAATGTGTAATTTTGCTGTGAAAAAGCATCAGCAGTCTCATTGGTGGCAGTGGGGCTGCCTGAGCGTTCTAGTAGATTGCAGTTCCTGGAGCAGGTGGCTTGGGGTATGTGATAGTGGGCTGTTCCCTGTGGATAGCGTTAACGAGGACCATGGAGCCAGAGAAGTTGAAAGGATCCACATTAAGGGGGAGCGGTCGTTAATAAAATAACAGAGGGACAAGAAAATATTTGTAAATTGCCTTTTCTTAAAGCATTTTGCCAAAAAAAATATGAGTGACAGCTTAAATTCTGCTCTCCAGTCTTGTTACTAGGACTAGAGGTCCCTGTAGGAGAAATAAACCTTTGCAATTATGATGTCCATAAACATTAACAAATGCATCCGAGTCCATGCAACACAGTTACCTTCATAGAATGTTGCACAGTAGGTTTAGTCCCGGGTGCGGGCAAGTACTGTATATAAACCTTGATTTTGTATAAAAGTTGTAAGACCCAAAAGAGGAAAAAAAGGTAATTGAGGTTTTTCCTTCCTTATTCTTGTAAGCATTTGATGATGACACAAGTTAGGATCAGACGAGAACCCACAAAGGATCAAGAACCCATTGATTATGCCCGTGCAGCACTGAATCTCTACATAGACATTGTAACCCTTTTCTTCTTCGTTCTGCAGTTTATGGAGTCAACTGTTTGGATTGCTGCCCCCCCTCACGGGCAAGGGCAGCAATGAGTTGTTATTTTGGAGTGGGGGGTTGGTAATCCTCCCATCTAGTGAGAGAAGTACACTACGTGGTTAGACTGAACTGTTTTTATCCATATAGTGCCCCTGCTTCTTGGTCCCTGTGGAAGGGGGCTAGGTTAATGTTGTGGGAACACCCCCCTTCCCTCCTATGGGAGTGTGAAACACACTAGTACAGTGGTTTTCAAATTTTTTTTTTTGCACTTGAAATTTGCTGAGGGTCTCGGCGGACCACTTAATGATCTTTCCAGATGTTGTTTGTACCATTAGCTAACTACTGTATTGTAAAGAGCTTTGGATAAAAGCACTTATATAAAAAAAAAACCCTTAATAATTAATGTTTTTTTTGTTCTACAAATAAAAGCACACAACGCATATTTTAATATCAGTTGTCTTACCTTTCTAATGTGATGGATGTGCCCTGTCTCCCCCACCGCGGCAACCCCCGAGTTGGGGCTGGGAGGGAGGGAGGTCTCCTCTGTCGCAGCAGCCCCTGAACTGGGGCTGGGAAGGAGGGGGGTCTCTCCCCTGCCACAGCAGCCACAGAGCTGAGGCTGGAAAGGAGGGCCATCTCTCCCCAGCAGCCACAGCCCTAGCCCTGGAGCTGGGGAAAGTCGCTTCTTTCTCTGGCCGTCGCAGCCCTGCACATCCCAAATTCCCCCCATCCCCTCTTCTCACCTCACTGCCCCCTCCCACCTACCCCTGTTCCCCGCAAGGCCACCTCCTCACCTTACATGTACGGCTTCTCCAGGGTCCAGGCACCTAATTAGTAGGGGTGAAAGTAGATATAGGAGCTTACCGGGACGGGGCTGGGTTGGGGCCGGCTCTGGACCCCAGAAGGGGCGAGGCCTTGGGCGGAAGGGGCGGGGATGAGGGGGGTCAGAGCAGCCCCCCTGCCCTGTACCGGTAAGTGCCGTCCCCCTCCCCTTCCCCCACCGGGGTAGCAGCAGCAGCCGGGGGCTCCGGCATCAATTTAAAGGGCCCAGGGCTCGGCCTCTGCTACCGCCCTGGGGCCTTTAAACCGCTGCTGGAGCCCCGGGCCGCTGCTGCTACTCCAGGGCTCTGGCAGTGGGGCTCCAGGGGCTATTTAAAGGGCCGGGGCCGTAGAGGCAGCGGGAGCCCTGGGCCCTTTAAATAACCCTCGGAGCACCGCTGGCGCTACCCCAGGGCTCCAGCAGCGGGGCTCTGGTGGCAATTTAAAGGGCCTGGGGCTCCAGACGCTGCTGGGAGCCCCAGACCCTTTAAATTGCCACCTGGGGAAGCCGTACTGGGGCGTACCGGCTTACTTTCACCTCTGCTAATTAGTGAAGCCACACCTGCGCGGCTCCACTAATTAGGTGGGTGGCCCTTCATTCTCTCGTGTACGGCCTCCCAGGCGTGCACCTTAGCGGAAACTATCCGTGGACCACCTGAATGGAGCTCGTGGACCACTGGTGGTCCACAGACCACAGTTTGAGAACCTCTGCACTAGTAGATGGGTTGACACCGAGTGGGGTGTTGCAGGGGAGGGAGCGTGTCCAAGAAGATGTGGGATATTAGGGAATAGAAGGGTATTTTGTGGGGAAAATGTATTTGTGATAACTTATGGAAGGCCATGGGGTGGGGGAGGGGGAGACCATGAGCTCTCTTAAGAGCGGATCACTTCGTGTTGTGTGGGGATATTCTAACATTTGTGCAAGTCCCAGGGAATCGGAGGCTAAGGAGGGTCTTCGATTGTGGGTGATGGTGATTAAATTATTAGGATGTCCTTTTGCAACCTGCCTTATTTGGGTGCCCACTGGCATCCTTTTGGTGGCTACTGTAGGGTGGCCAAGAGCATGAAACAATGCTGTCATTGATGGGGACGTGGAGGCCTGGTGAAGAGGTTGGGGCTGACACATATGGGGGACTTTGGCATTGCAACACCACTGAAATCAACAGGAGTCAGGCACCTAGAAAAATCCCATTAGTTGCCTATCTGCAGCTTTGGGTGCCTAAATACTAGGGCTGTCACTCAATTAAAAAAACTGTGATTAATCGTGCTGTTAAACAATAATAGAATATCATTTATTTAAATATTTTTGGATGTGTTTTACATTTTCAAATATATTGATTTCAATTACAACACAGAATACAAAGTGTAGAGTGCTCACTTTATATTTATTTTTGATGACAAATATTTGCAATGTAAAAAACAAAATAAATAGCATTTTTCAATTCACATACTACAAGTATTGTAATGCAACCTCTTTATTATGAAAGTTGAACTTACAAATATAGAATTATGTACAAAAAAAAAAACCTGCATTCAAAAATAAAACAATGTAAAACTTTAAAGCCTAAAGTCCACTCAGTCCTACGTCAGCCAATCGCTCACACAAACAAGTTTGTTTACATTTGTTTGTGTGAGCTTCTTGTTTAAGTCACCTGAAAGTGAGAACGCACGTTCATGTGGCACTGTTGTAGCTGGCATCTCAAAATATTTACGTGCCAGATGTGCTAAAGATTCATATGTCCCTTTATGCTTCAACCAACATTTTAAAGGACACGCGTCCATGCTGCTGATGGGTTCTGCTCGATAACGATCCAAAACCGAGCGGACGGACCCATGTTCATTTTCATCATCTGAGTCAGATGCTACCAGCAGAAGGTTGATTTTTTTTTTTTTTGTGGTTCGGGTTCTGTAGTTTCCACATCTGAGTGTTTCTCTTTTTAAGACTTCTGAAAGCATGCTCCATATCTCATCCCGCTCAGATTTTGGACGGCACTTTAGATTCTTAAACCTTGGGTCAAGTGCGGGAGCTATTTTTGAAATCTCACATTGGTACCTTCTTTACGTTTTATCAAATCTGCTGTGAAAGTTTTCTTAAAATGAACATGTGCTGGGTCGTCATCCGAGACTGCTATAACGTGAAATATATAGAAGAATGTGGGTAAGGAGATATACAATTCTCCCCAAAGGCGTTCAGTCACAAATTTAATTAATGCATTATTTTTTTAACAAGCGTCATCAGCATGGAAGCATGTCCTCTGGAATGGTGCCCGAAGCATGAAGGGGCATATGAATGTTTAGTATATCTGGCACGTAAATCCCTTGCAATGCCAGCTACAAAAGTACCAGGTGAACACCTGTTCTCACTTTAAGGTGACATTATAAATAAGAAGCAGGCAGCATTATCTCCCGTAAATGTAAATAAACTTTTGTCTTAGTAATTGGCTGAACAAGAAGTAGGACTGAGTGGACTTGTAGGTGCTAAAGTTTTACATTTGTTTTGTTTTGCAGTTATGTAGCAAAAAATCTACATTTGTAGATTACACTTTTAAAATAAAGAGATTGCACCTACAGTACTTGTATGAGATAAGCAAAATAAATAGTATTTTTCAGTTCATCATTTTTACAGTGCAAATATTTGTAATAAAAAATAACAATATAAAGTGAGAGCTAAATACCTTTAAAAATCTGTCCCTATATGACCACTGGGGGATGTCTCAGACTATAGCTGACTACCTGTGACAGAATTTTTAGAAGTTTTATGTTGTATAGGAAGCAAATAAAAGGTTCTTTGCTTCCACCATAGATTCTGCAACTTCTCTGCTCAGCAGATTTATTTCACATGGTGGACATTTTGGTTAAGATAAGCTGCCTTCACCGTGTGGCTGATTCAAATACCTCCCAGTATGAGGAAACTGCTTCTTTTATAGATAAGATTGTGAGAATTCAGCCTGCAATGCCTGTGTAGTGGCAGGGTAATAATAGAATCATAGCAATAAAGGGCTGGAAGGGCAGGTGTTTGTCCAGCCTGGTCTTAAAAACCTCCAGGGACAAAGATTCCATAACCCCTTTGGAAGCCTATTCTGGAGTTTATCTACCTTTATAGTTAAAAAGTTGTTCTCATATCTAATCTAATCTCCCTGGCTGCAGATTAAGCCCATTACTTTTTGCCCTACCTTCAATGGACACAGAAAACTGATCAGTCTTCTTTGTAACAATCCTTTAAAATATTTCAAGAAAGAAGACTGAGGGGGGACCTAAGACTAAACATACCCAATTGTTTTTAACCTATCATTTTTGTATCACTCATCTGGACTGTATTCAATTTGTCCACATCTTTCTTGAAGTATGGCACCTGCAATTGGACACAGTACTCCAGCTGAGGCACGAAGTCTTCTCTTCACAGGTTTCAGTGTCTCTCACTGAGATTCTGGAGGTAGTGGGAGCACTTGTGTGACCTGTGACCTTTTAAGATGGCAAAGGCCAGTGAGGAAAAACCTGGCCTAATATTAGAGAAGACTGTCAACTCTCTTTTGGGAAGGGCAAAGTGCTAGCGTTGTACCTACATACAGCCATCATGTAAGTTTCTTTTGGGTGTGGATCTTCCTGCTGTCACCCATGCCTGTGTCACCTGAAGATTAGATTACTGCAGTGTCCTCCAGGGGGGTTACATCTTAAATGTATCTGGAAACTAAAGTTGGTGCAGAATTTAGCTACCTGTTCAATAAATGAAGTATCATGCTACCAGCACAGTGCTCCATGATCTGCACTGGCTGCTTATTCATTTCTGGGTGGAATTTAAGATGGTATTATTGAGCTATTAAACATCCCCCCTCATCCCCCAAAACAGAAAAAATGTAGGCCCTATGCCTATAATAGATTTGTGCCATTCTGCTGTATTTATGGCTACTAGAGTCCCCTCCAGAGAAGTAGGAGCTAGTGGCCAAGTCCCTCAAATTTTAGAATTTACTCCCCCACCTGGAATACTCCCAATAGGTTGACCTTGAGGGCATGGTGCAAATCTTACCTGCTTTCCCTAGCATTCGGAGAGGGGGAAGAGTTGAGGTTACACTTTGTCTGGCTACTGCTAGTTAACTGTTAGTGGAATTAAGGGAAATGTCATTATTTTAAATTTCAAGGGTACATACCCTTGAAGAGAACTTTTTTAATTGACTTCAGCTTTTCCTCACTAAGTTAAAACATGTCTCTGGAGCAGGAGTCTTGTCTTTGTCTGTGCTTACACAGGACCACCTGAGACAATACCTCAACATTGAGTGGGGTTTTTTGAGTGGTACCATAATATAAATAAAAAGCATGAAGGACCTGCAATCTCTGAACCGTGTAGTATTTTTCCCCATGATCTAAGCAGACTGTAAAGTGCTTATGTGGGATAAAAACGTTAGTATGAATTTATTAAGCATATTTTCTGTTCAATGGACTAAAAAAAGTCACTACTTCCAGCTTCTAAGGCAGGGGTTCTCAAACTGGGGGTCAGGACCCCTGGGGGGGGGGTCACAAGCTGTCAGCCTCCACCCCAAACCGCGCTTTGCCGCCAGCATTTATAATGGTGTTAAATATACAAAAAAGTGTTTTTAATTTATATGGGGGGAATCACACTCAGAGGCTTTCTATGTGAGAGGGGTCACCAGTACAAAAGTTTGAGAACCACTGTTCTAAGGTCTGAGATGCTGGTGAAGGCTCTTAAATATTTATGTAAAAAATAAGATTTAATGATGGTCAGTTGTTAATCTTGATATTTAAATACCTTCTATTTCTTTAGTAACTGCTTTGGAATTTGAATCCTATGAGTTTAACATAATTAAACTCTGTTTTTCGGAAGTCCATTTTTTACTACTTACCTTATCATTCTTATGAACTACCATCAGTAAGTAGTGTACCAAAACTCAGAGAATTTAAAACCAACCCAAGGGCCTGATCTAGCAAACCCATACAAAAGGGTTATTTACATCATGCTTGCCTAGTCAGGGCTCAAGGCGGTCTCTGTTACTGCACCAAGTGATGTTGCTCTGCTCAGCAGGTTTTTGTAGGGAAGGTGACAGTGGCAAAAAACAAAAAATGGTAGTTCTTGAATCGGTCTCATTCTCTTATGCAGTTTTACAGAAACTCTTATAACTGCACCTGTTTGTAAAATTCAGCTCAGTACACTCGATGCTCTTTCATTAAAAACTTGAACAAACGTGTGCAGAGCATAGACACATTAATGAACACCGGTTTTAGTCTTTAAAGTTAATGGCAGGGAACAAAAATACACTACCTTAGCTCTATAATATATTGTGTGGGTAGTGATGGCTCTTTAAAATACGGCATGGAGTGCTAGTCCTCTTTTGTAAGAGACCGTGGCAAGATTAGAAGGCTACAGGCCCAGCCAACTGAAAAATCATTAACTCACGGCAGGAGAGACGAAAATACAAAACGTGTAGTTTCTCATACTCAAGCAATGGTGATAAAACAAGTGGTTTTAATTGGAGCAAGGGAGGGAAACAGAAGCATCAAATAAGAATTTTCTTTCAAAAGTTCGTTATTTTTTTTAATTATCTACCACCACAATCCATGTGGCCAACCAAATATTTTATAAAAAAAAAAGTTCTAATTTCTTGTAATAGATGTACAGATGGAGGCTGAGAATACAACTAATATACTTTTAAAGGGAACTCAAACAAAGATTATAAATTGTTGGTAACAGTTTCCTTGATGGAGATTGCAGGAGTAGGTCCGACATGAGTCCAGATATAGCCTTTTTCTGGTCTAGTAGGAACCGTGGGGAAGGGAGATGATCGAGATTTGAAATATTCTGAAGGTGCATGACAAACAAATTCTAAGTATTCCATTTTCCTTGGAAGATCTTCTTCTGGTCCTAAAAAACAAAGTAACATTTTTATTCCTGAGGGCATTCTGTGCCAAAAAATTAAAAATTCTGCAAGTTGTATTTGTCAATAAATAAATGCAGAGGCTGCAGCATGGCAGTGGAGAGCACAGGCTACTGGCTGTCCGAAGGTGGGAGATCACCCTGCAGCCTCTCCTCCCCTGGGACACGGACTCAGTGGTGAGGCTGCACCCAGGGCCGGCACCAGGCAACCAAGCACATGCTTGGGGCGGCACCTGGTAAGGGGTGGCCAATCTTGGGGTGGCGGGGGGCAGCGCGGCATTCCGCAGGGGGGTTGCTCCGGCGGCGCGCGGTGCTCAGAGGGGGGTTCCGGCGGCTTGGTGGGGGGCGCTTGGCAGGGCGGCGCTTTTTTTTTGCTGCTTGGGGCAGCAAAAAAGTTAGAACCAGCCCTGGCTGCACCTGACCCTGACACGGCACAAGGCCTGGACATGCCTCAGAAACACCCTGGGGCCCTGTCCCTCTGCGCTAGGCGCACCAAGTGTGGGACAGGCAGGTTCAACCAGGCAGGATCCAAGTGTGGAGGGATACAGGTGTGGGGTTAGAGGATTCTGTGTGGGATAATCTGGGTGCAGGCAGTAAATGGGGGGGTCTAGGTGTGGGGGGATCTGGATGCACAGAGGTTCGTTGGGGGCAGGAGGGAGTGTTCCAGGTGCAGGGGTAATAGGACTCTGCAGGGGCTTCCAGGTGAAAGTGGTTGGGCCTCAGTGGAAGAGTCTGGGTGTGGTGGTCTCTGCAAGGGGGTCTGGGTGCAGCTAGTTGGGGGCTCAGGTTGGTGCAGGAGGTGGGGCACATCAGGGTGGGGGTTTGAGGGCAGGAAGCTCAGTGGGGGGTGGTCTGGGTGCAGGGGGGCTCCAGATGCAGGGGATGGGGTTCAGGGGTATGGAGGGCTAGGAGGGTTCTGGGTGTACGGGGTGAGGTTTGGCCGGCGGTGTCTGGGTATGGGAGGCCCAGATGCACAGGGTTGGGTGGATGGGGGAGCAGCTCCCTGTACAGTAACCCCTCCCCCCACAGCTGAAGAACAATGGGGGCAGGAAGTAGGGGAGGATACTGAGCTTCCTGCAGGTGGGGGAGGTTTCTGGGGGTGGGTCTGACACATCCCCAGCCACTCCTTGCAGGGGAAGAGGAAATCCCATTCTCTCCTGCCTCCAGCCCAGACAGGACTAGCAGCTGATCCCAGCTCAGGGTAGGAGCCACTGGCTGGGGTGTCCCCAGCCCTGCGGTGATTTACATCTCCACCGACTAGTCTGGGTGCCTAAAACAATGTACCTGCACTGCTAGAAAGTGGTGCATGACTGCTTTTGCAGCTTCCATTTGCTTCCCTGTCAAAGTCATTTTTCTGTGGGGAAGCAAAGCAATCTGCAGGGGACATGAATTCTGTACACGCACAGTAGCACAAAATTCCCCCAGGAGTACATTTTTAAGCTTTACACATTATGTATAGAATTAACAGAATATGGAACAACAGCCAGCAATATCTGAGAACACTACTATTTCAATCAAAAACTGCCAATATGGTAAAAGCCTTTTTAAATTTGTTCCATTCTGTGTTCAAGTGTTGAAGCATTCTTCCAGTAGTTATGAGTAGAGCTGAAAAAATATATATAATGAATTTAGCTGCTCTCTGTGCTTGAACTGCATATCCAGCTAATTTTTCTCAAATATATTCATATTTGATGTTTGTAATAGAAACTGTTCTGGAATTGTGTTACACAAGCCCCCTCCCCCACAATCCCTCTGTACACCCAAAGTGAGTTTCACCTAATTTGGGTCATTTGGAAACCAAAGGGGAGAATCTGTGCCTGTATAGTAAGTTGCCTACTTTATCAGCCAGGACTAATATCCCTAGGGCTAGATTCTGATAATTAAGTCCACAAGCCCACAACTATTACATCTGTGATTATTTTTATGCATGTAAGTAATCCCATTCACTCAAATGGGACTACTCACATACATAGTTATTCCTGTGCCTTGTGTTCACAGGATCCGGGCCTAAAAACTACATGAATGATGGTCAGGGAGAACAACAAAGTATTCTATAAACTACACCATAGATAGGCATAGTCTATACAAGGTTTTTTTTGTACCAGTGTAGCCATGTATACAAGTTATAATAGGAAATCTTGGCGCTTACCTATGATATAGGATGCAGGGTCAAAACAGTCTTTGGGACTGGCTACAGTAGGAATGAGCCATGTTAAAGCTGCACTCTTTTCACAGTATTGGTCCTGAATAAACCCCCTAATCTGAGCATAGTATGTTTTTCCATCCTGCTCATCAACCACTGAAACAACATCTCCAATTTGATAGTACACTCCCTGGAAGAGAGACAGATAATTACTTTTTAAAAAACCTGATTTTACTAGCAACTGCCTGGAACTTTCCTCAGCTCTCTTCGGGATATTTTAAATACCAGATTTCCCTTCCTTACACCATTTATTTGCAGACACAATGCTTAGACCTCATCTCTAGTCCAGATAAACTGCACCCTTCTCCAAGTGCTCCAACAATTCAGCCATTCAAACCAAGGGAAAGGGGTGCTGTAAAATGGAATTATTCTTCACCCATAGTATGGTCTGTGCAACATCACCTAATCTCTAGCGGCCTCAGTTCCTATCCTGCAGAAGTGGACAGTCACTGCCTCACTAATACACAAGTACAGTTCTTCAGGGCACCAGTCTACATGCTATCCCCAACAGCTACATATGATTCTAGACTCTAGAGCCAGAAGTTGTGGATCACTGACGAAGGCCTTCTATACACATGGCAGCACAGAGTAACCAGGCAGCAAACAGGTTTTTGAGATAACTGATAACTTATTTAATACTGGTTTTGATTTTTTCCTTTGGGGAAAAAAAAAAGAAAGAACACCCTCAGTTTTTAAAAAATACTATATATGATTGAGCGCTGTCCCAGCTATGGACACTGGTACAAATAGAATACCTCAGACATCCTATTAAAGAAGCAAATATGAGAATATACATTAGCATGTCTATGAAAATTAGACACCAATATTTTGACAACAGAACTTCCTCAGAACATTCTTTCCCTTTTAAGTTTGGTTTATTCTTTTCTTGTCAAATATATACTGTCCCCTTGTTTGAAACGTCTAGAGTGTTCCCACTGGCTGCAACAAACTTCTTGAAGTCAGAACTACACAAAGAATCTCCTATATCTGTGATATGCCCTCTACTTAAAATAGGACCCACCACACTAAATTTCAACTACTGCTGAAAGTAAATGTCAATTTTGCTTGGTTCCCAACGCTAGCACAGTGAAAGCTGACACTTTTTCATAAACTCACAAGTGTGTTTTTGAAAAAAAATTCCAATTAAAAAGCTGGTTCTCTTTATGAGAATTACACAATTTAATGCTTAACCTCTGGAGAGAAAAAAGATTAAAACTTCTGGGGTAAACAATTTTCCATGATATAATGATACAACACACTGATGCTGGGGTTCCCCAAGAATTCAGTTTGTGAAAGGAAGAAAACTTTTTGTAAATGAAGTCCTTTCACTATCTATCTGCAATAACTTTTGAAAGTCTTAGAGAAAGAACATCTTTTTCTCTATATAAACCATACATACCTTATGAAAGATGGATTCTGCTGTAATTATAGTGGATACAGACTCAGGAGCCTTGATGGGCTAAATAAACAACAACATAAAAACAGTTAGAAGTTACAAGGGTAGAAAAATTCATGAAGAAAATGTCAATGTTTTCTAGGCTGGGTCTACACTACCCGCCTGAATCGGCGGGTAGAAATCAACCTCTCGGGGATCGATTTATTGCGTCCCTCGATCCCCGAATCGACGCTCTTACTCCACCAGCGGAGGTGAGAGCAAGCGCCGTCGACGGGAAGCCAGAGAGGTCGATTTTGCCGCCGTCCCTACAGCGGGGTAAGTCGGCTGCGATACGTCGAATTCAGCTACGCTATTCGCATAGCTGAATTTGCGTATCTTAAATCAACACTCCCCTGTAGTGAAGATGTAGCCCTAGAGAAATAGGAAAGAAAATTCTAGCAAATATAAGATACTAAAGCAGAATCTTCACATAAAGGACAAGACATTATAATTTCTCTAATACTTCCATTTTTATAATAAAAATAAAAAATGACACCACTAACTTTCATTATCTTAAAAATGAGGTTTTAAAGAGAAAGGCTGGTTATAAACTTGTATGATTAGTCTCACTGTTAAACATGGAAGTGAGCAGGTTTGTTCACGCTGCTCAGAGCTAGGGACAATCCAAACCTGTGTACCTGACACTGCAACCATATCCTATCCTGACTAAAGACTGATTGCGTGAATGAAGTTGCAAAAGAAACTACAACAAGGTCAAATGCATGTGTCATCAGACATCAGGGTGGATTAAATTTAAATCAAAGCAATTTTTAATAATGATTTAAATTAGCAAGCAGGAAACCTTTGTTTAAATAACTGATTTAAATTGTTTTGTATTTGTACTTTTAAAGTTATTTTCCTAAAGAAAGGTTGATTCTTGCTTGGCAACCATTCAAACATGTTCATTTGCAACTAAATACAGGCTGTACACTAAATGTTGAGCTTTTTTGCTAACCAGGAAAATATATCTATACATATTTATTATATAGATTAACTTATATTTATTCATTTTAATATTTTATTGTATTAGGAAATCGTGAATAATGCATGATAGATGATATTTTTTTAACTTGCAATTGGTGTCAAGTTCTATTGGGATGGAAATTCAAATTAAATTACAAATGCACAAAAACAATATTAATTTTTTTATTAACTAAAACTACCTTAAATGTGTTGGATTCATACAATTTTTTTTTATAAAAACTTGTTTAATAAAAATCAATTGTAAATACATAACATGGAAAGTATTATCTGTAGTTAGTGAATTTAATTGATTTGTTTGTGGTCACGGGTTCTCTGAGACTTTAGAACTAGCAGATCTCATCATCTTCCAGTTTTTGTTCATAGACTGGAATAGGAAAAGAAGCCTTCCTGCTTTTTCAACTTCTAATTGGTTTCTTAACTTTGGATGACCTCGTATTGAACTGAACTAGTTGAATAAACTGAATTGAAGAAAATATTCTTTCTGCAACTGTTAGAAGAGGCTACTGCTGCCAAAAGCTAGTTTAGCACTTCAGCAAATTCTGGTTCCAGATTTTTAGCCAGTGTTTTCCACCAGTTCAATGATTTGACTTTATTTAAAACTTAGCAGCAACATATATTGTTTAATATTATTTATTTTAATTATAAGTTAATGCATTATCACAGGTTGTCACTTTCGATTTTGATTTTAAATTACAGGTTTATTTTCAAAAAATAAATGTGTATTTAACTGAAATTATTAAAAAAAAAAAAAAAAAGGCAAATTGGATTTTTAAGTCATTGATTTTTATCCACCCTGGCAAAAATGAAGGGACTGAGCCAGAAATTGGGACAGCAAGCTGGACTCAGTTTGGATTTAATTTGATTTTCTGCAGAAAAGGAGTAAGTCTTTGGAGAAATGACAAATATGTCTGGATCTGGATTACCTTGACATGTTGGGTCACTGCTTTGAGGAGACTGCAGCACCAAAGCGGTCTGTGGCAGAACACACTACTTAGGGCTAATCTACATTAGAAGCGCTACAGCCGCGTAGCTGCAGTAATGCAGCTGTAGCGCGTCTGGTGAAGAGGCGCTATGCAGATGGGAGAGAGTTCTCCTGTGGGCATAATAAACCCACCACTGCAAGAGGCGGTAGCTGTGTGGGCAGGAGACGCTCGTTGTAATTTATATAGCTCGGGGGGGGGCGGCTTATTCACACCCCCGAGTGACGTAAGTGGTAGCGTAGACCAAGCCTCACACAGTATAATTGCAATGAGCACAAGACATTAGCCACAATCACCTTACATTTTTTAACTTGAAGATGTGTCTTCTCCCTTTGCCTTTAGTGGAAACTTTCTTTTCCGCAGCCGGAGCAGATTTGTATTTTGTGTTCCGCAGCCGAGCTGAGCGCCGGTGGATCTCCTGTTTGCTCTGCCGTGCGGACAATGAAACGAGAAAGCGGGAAGGAGTGTTCATGTTACGGGGCTGCCGCGGGGCTATGAAGCTAGACGGGCCCACAGTTCAGACACTCAGTAAATGGGCTCTCCATAAAACCGGGTTAGGCCCGACAGCGGCTCCCCTGATTTCCCTGTAGCTACGCACCGAGTTAGCCCGACAGGCCGGGCTGCGGACACCGCCGGGCGCTGCAGCCGCGGGCTCCGCTCTTTGCCCGCCGGGAAGGGCGGCGCGGCGCGGCGGTGTCACGCCCCGTGTAAACCCCCAGGGAGCCCCGCCCCGGGACCCCGGCCCCTTCGTGCAGCACAGCGGGGGCCCGGCAGCCTGACCTGCTTGCCGCCGCCCCCGTTGCTGTGCTGGGCGGCGGCCGAGGTGGTGGCGAAGGGCCCGGGCCCGGGCGGCCCGGCGCGGCCCGTGCAGTTGTTGCAGAGGATCTCGCCCTGGCCGCCCTTCTTCCACATGGAGGAGGAGGTGCTGCGGCACACGCTGCACGTGGGCTTCAGCCCCAGCGGCATCCTCGGCGCCGGCCCGGGCCGCGGCCCCGCGCAGCCACAGCGAGCCCGGCCGCCCGGACTGGGCCGCCCCGTTCCTCCGCCGGCGGGTGCTGCTGCTGGGAGCGGCGCTGCGGAGCAGCCGGGGGGCGGAAGGAGCGGAGCGGAGCGAGCCCTCTGCTGGCTGCTGCGCAGGTACCTGCGGCCCGGCCCCCAATCCCCTTCCCCCGAGCCCAGCTCCGCCCAGTCCGGCCTGGCCTGGCCCCTAGCTCCCTTCTGCCCGGCACCCAACCCTCCCCCCGCTGTGCCCAGCCCAGCACTCAATTCCTCATTGCGCAGCCTGGCTTGGCACACCCCTCCCCCCCCAGCCTAGCCCAGCTCCTGTCCGTCCACACACAGCCTGTGTCCCCCTGGACCCAACTCTTCCACCCACACAGCTCAGTGCCCAGCCCCCCCATAGCACCCAACCACCCTTCCCCCACCACACACAGCCTGGCTCAGCACCCAGCAAACCCCACACAGCCCTGCCCAGCAGCCCCCATTCCACCGACCAGCCTAGCAATCCCTCCCGCAGCTGGGATCCAGGATATGGAGGTAGCTGCACCACCCCACAGCCTTTCTAGCATGTACCTTTCTCCCCCCCAAAAATAGTTGGTACTCCAGCAAATGGAGGAATAGACTCCATCTTATTTTGCCTTTTTGCTGTCTTGGCTTTGCAGGGCTAACAACAGTACCTCTTAACCTGCCACAGCCCAAATGTGGGATGGAATGTGTGACAGAGACAGAATTGGGGACACAAAAATATTCATACAGGTAACTAAAAATGCTGTAGGGTTCACTCCTGTAGTGTAAATAACTAATCCTGTAACTCATTGAGGGTTGCGAGGTGTCCAGTATTTGACTGGAACGCCTGGTTGAAAAGGGACCCTGGCAGCTCATTAAAAGGCCGGTTGGCGGCGCAGGCAGGCTCCCTACCAGACTCCGCATGGCTCCTGGGAAGCAGCTGGCATGTCCCTCTGGCTCTTAGGTGGAGGGATGGCCACGGGGGCCCTGCGCACTACCCCCCCCCCCCCATGAGTGCCAGCTCTGCAGCTCCCATTGGCCGGGATCCATGGCCAATGGGAGCTGTGGGGGCAGCACCTGTGGGCGTGGACAGCGCACAGAGCCGCCTGGTCATGCCTCCGCCTAGGAGCCAGAGGGACATGCCGGCTGCTTCCCGGGAGCCAGCTGAGGTAAGCACCACCCGGAACCTGCACCCCCTCCTGTGCCCCTACCCCAGCCCTGAGCCCCCTCCTGCACCCAAACTCCTCTCTGAGCCTGCATCCCCTCCTGTGCCCCAACCCCCAGCCCCCTCCAGCATTCCAAACCCCTTGTCCCCAGTCCGGAGACCCCTCCTGCACACCAAACCCCTCATACCCAGTCCCAGCCCAGAGCCTGTACCCCCAGACAGAGCCCTCACCCCAGCCCGCACCCTGAACTCCTCATTTCTGGCTGGACCCCCAGCCCAAAGCCCGTACCCCCTCCCACACTCCAAACCCCTTGGCCCCAGCCTGGAGCCCCCTTCTGCACCCAAACCCCTCATCCCCGGCCCTGCCCCAGAGCCTGCACCTCCAGCTGGAGCCCTCACTCTATCCTGCAACCCAATCCCCTACCTCAGCCTTGTGAAAATGAGCGAGTGAGCAAGGGTGGGGGAGAGCGAGCGGAGGGAGGGGGAATAGTGTGAGTGGGGCAGGGCCTCGGAGAAGGGGTGGGGGTGGGGCCTTGGGGCAGAGGTGGGGAAAAGGTGTTTGGTTTTGTGATATTAGAAAGTTGGCAACCCTAAACCTCAATGCCATGATTTCTTCTTTCTGCTGTAAATAACTTTCAACCTGAAGAAGAACTCTGTGTGGCTCAAAAGCTTGTCTCTCTCACCAACAGAAATTTGTCCATTAAAGTTGTTAATTTATCTTTCAACAAGTGAAGGGACTGTACATTTTTGTGGAATGTAGGTAACTTTGGGACTAAAATGAGTGCTATACATCATTATGAAGGGCAATTGAAAAAAATGGCAAACGAGTAGAAATAAAACCATTTAAAAACATAGGCCCCAATCCTACAATAGGGTTGGCACTAACAGAATCATGGCCATGCACAGCTCAGAGGTCTGCTTGTGCAGGTCTGACTGCAAGATCAGGGCCTTATTTTAGTCACTCAAGTCAGCAGCTGTGACACCCACATGGGGAGCAAATGTGCTGAGTAAGAAATGTGCTTTGCTAGAGCTATACTGTTCTGTAGACCAGTAAAGGACTTCGGAATGCAGAGTCGTCACATTGTGACATTTCTAAGCACGAAATTCACACAAAAAGTGGGGAACAGAGATTAAATTAAAATACAAAACAAAAGAATATTTTGGCTGAATGAGGCCTGAATTAGTGGCCTCCAAGCAAGGCCATCCCTAGAGATTGTGGTGGCCTACGCAGCCCCCCTGTGGGCCTCTGATGGGGGGTGTGCGTCCCAGGCCTCCGCAGGGGGTAGGGAGCGTCCCAGGCCTCCGCAGGGGGTAGGGAGCGTCCCAGGCCTCCGAGGGAGAGGGGGAGGGGATACCCTAAGTGGCTGCATAGTTTGCGTATGGGTAGGGACCGCCCTGCCTCCAAGTATACATTGCTTGTGGCCTTGATTCTGAAATTGAATGGGACTTGAGTGGACTCCTGCCCCCACACAAAGTCAGCTGATGAGCTGAGGCCTCAGTTTGTGCCTCAGGCTGAGCCGGCCTTTTGTTAAGATATTCTTACCAGAAAAGTCAACAGTTTCCTTTTCCTGTTTTTAGTTACTTTTCATAAATTTCTGCAATATAGAAACATAAAGGAACCCAAATAAAGTAATCACTTTTATTAACAGTTGCACAGCAATCTACAGCTCGATGTAAAAGTACAACCTTAAAATTCAGTATGCCTCTGATTCTACAAGATTTGGATGGTGGATTCCTGCACCGGTATGGAATCCCGTTGACTTAACTGGGACAATGTGCAGATTTAAGGGTGGACCAGCTTGCAGGATTGATACCTGTGGGAGGATGCTTCAGAGGCCTTAAAATCTTCTGCATTAAATTAGTTAACTGTACGTTTTTGCCCAGAAGTCTCCTACTTTCAGCAGAAGTAGCAAAATGGCATATATGAAAATGTACTGGATTTGTGGTGGTATGTTGGTGTGTCACAGTTGCGAAGGCAATTCCACCTCTAATCCCTTCATGGCCTACTTGACAGTGTCTTGCTCAGGCCTCAAGCCTCTAGATGTCACCTTTTTGGGATGGGAACCCACGATCCTCTTCTTTAGGCTGAAATTCCTCCTGCAATTCACTGTAATCATCTTAGAAATTTAGTTTGACATCTGTAGTTCTGCACTCTCACGGCTATGATGACCAGCCAGCCTTCATAATCATAAAGCAAAGTATTTATTTAGAACAAAAGCATTACAGAGAAAACATACCATAAATCAATAAACAGCTTACAAACATGCTATTCAAATCCACTTTCCCTATCAGGCTGAGAGGGGAATTAAACTTGGGTTTCCCACATCCAGTGCAATAAATGCCTCTATCTAAGTTATAATGTTGGCAGCACTAGCACCACAACCACCTCCTCCTCTAGTGGCCAGATTTTGAATGGGCCCTGATCTGGTAGGTGGCCTCTGAGCATGTCTACTAGATCAGGCCCCACAAGAGTTATGTATTTGTCTGCTATCCCCAGTTTGTGGATTGCTCTGAGGCGTATGCCGGAGATAGGCATTTGGATACCCAGAAGGAGGCAGCAGTATGCATTCTCAGAGGCAGAAACTTGGGCACCTAGGGAACTTTTACTCTGAAAACTTAGGTGCTGAGTGACTTTAGACACCTACAGAGTTTGATGGCAGTTTTGTGGATCTCAGTTAAACCTAAAACTGGGATGTAGACGTTTAAACCTGATGCTTAGGCATCTAAGGCTGGGATTTAGGTGTCTACCTTTGTGGCTCGGGACCAGAGTATTTATCTGTCTTACCAGTCTTTAATGCCCTTAATGGGATTTGCTCCTACATAACCTGGCTTCTGATAACACCTCTGCTCTAAATTTTCTTACTGATATTTATTAGTAATAAATATACCTAAAAATGGTTGTGAAAGCTTTGAAAACTTAAAACTATTTTTATTTTGATGTAATAGTTTGATCTAGTTTTGATGGGTTTAACTAAACTATAATTTTGTAATGTTGAAAGAGAAAACAGCTTTATTGCAGCAGTTGAAAGTATTTTAGCAGATAGATCAAAGTACGATTCCTGAGAGCGCATGCATAAGACTGCAAGTTTGTTATGGAGGTCACGGATTCCGGGACCTCCAGGACTTCTGCAGCAGCTGGTGTAGCTGGCCTGGGGGCCTGAGCAGCTCAGGCAGCTCCTGGACCAGCCGCATTTGGCTGCTGCTGGGGCAGTCTCGGGCCACTGCAACCCCTCCCCCAGCATCAGCAGGAGTTTGGGTGTGGGAGGGGGGCTCAGAGCTGGGGTAAGGGAGGGGGTGAAGGCTCTGGGTGGCACTTACCTCAGTGGGCTCCCCGGAAGCGGCCACATTCCTAGGTGGAGGGCTCTGCCAGGGGGCTCTGCGCACTGCCTCTGCCTGCAGGCACTGCCCCCGCAGCTCCCTTTGGCTGCAGTTCCGAGCCAATAGGAGCTGCGGAGCCGGCGCTAGGGGCGGAGGCAGCACGCAGAGCTGCCTGGCCATGCCTCCGCCTAGGAGCTGAGGGATGTTGCCGCTTCCAGGGAGGCACCCCCAGGCTGCCCCCGCCCCCAAAATTTAGTCAGGGGTATATAGTACAAGTGATGGACAGGTCATGGGCCGTGAATTTTTGTTTACTGCTGGTGACTGTCCATGACTTTTACTAAAAATCCCATGACTAAAACGTAGCCTTAACTCATGCACTTGTACTGTTTATTAGCCTAGAGAAATATTAACTGTCTTTCCCCCCAAGGGACTGTAAACCCATGTGATGTTGTTAAAAGTTCTAGTTCTTTTTTCTCTTGTCTTTAAACATTTAAAAGACTTCTGTGCTGGTGAAAGTGTCAGCCCGTTTCAATGCTGGAGGGTGACATCCTGTTTCTGTGAAGAAGTGATGTACAGGGAGTAGCAGCTGCCTTAGTTCAGTGGGCCTCACTCCTAACCTGGAATGACCAGTTTTGCTCTCATGCCTATTCAGTTTAGGCCCTCACTATTATTCAGACTGCCAAAAAGATTGGGGAAAGAAGGTCAGAGGAAATAATGCAAAATGTGATGTGGATACCTGTCTGCTAGGAGCTGAACTGTGGAAGTCAGCTAATTGCACATAGGTTACACAGCTGCTAACAGGTAGCAATGAGTTTGAGTTATGTAGGTGAACCAATGATCTAAAGGAGAATTGCCACCAGTCCTGTTACCAAACCAGTGAGCCATCCTGTCCACAAATGTGAATATTTTTTTTTACTTCCTTAGCAAAGTTATAGTTTGTTAGTGTCTGTCTACCATTTGTATGGGAGCCAAGTACAAATGGTACCATTTCAAATTAAAAGGTAATTGCTCTGGTTGTTCTAATGGCCTAATGCTAATGAGCTACCACAGCAGAGGCTGAGGTGTGATTGCCAATTGTGGTCTATCGTTCTCTATGCTAGAAAGTAGCAGGAGACAGTAGTGATTAGAGTATTTGGTAGAAAATGGAAAACAATGTATCTGTCCACCCAGGTTACTTACAATACAGTTACTAAGGTCAAAATTTTCAAACGCGAGTCCCTAAATCCATATATGGGAATTTAAAGAAATGGCCTCATTTTAGAGGCACTGGGAATCCAGGAGCTGTGAGTGGTCAGGACCTCTGAAAATCAGGCCATTTTTATTTAACTGCCTAAGTCTAGGAACCCATGTTTGACAATTTTGGCCTACATCCACAAAGGTACTTGGGCGCCTAAATAGTGCCAGACTTTTGAAGAACCACTGCGATCCACAAAAGCTTAGCTCAGCTGCTGCCTAACTCTGTAGGCTCCTAAATTCACTCAGCTCCTAAAGTTCTGCTGCAAAAGTTCCCTCAGCAGCTAAGTTTCTGCCTCTGGGTACATACCCTGCTGCCTCACGCTCGTTGTCCAGACACCTAATCATTCCTAAGCCCAGCATGATCCTGAAAGCAGCGGAAGATAGATGGAGGGTTGCCAGTCTTGCCTGTGGGGCCTGATGCAATAGGTGTACTCTGAGTATGCCTAATGGAGGGTCCTCATTTAAACTGAGGACAAGGAGGTGGTGCTGCAACCTCCTTTATGATTTTTATCCCAGTGCTTAGAGTATTCTCCCTGGATATGGGAGACCCAGGTTCAATTCCTCCCTTTGCCTGATGGGGAGAAAGGATTTCATAGAAGATTAGGGTTGGAAGAGACCTCAGAAGGTCATCTAGTCCAATCCCCTGCTCAAAGCAGGACCAAGACCAACTAAATGATCCCAGCCAGGGCTTTGTCAAGCCGGGCCTTAAAAACCTCTAAGGATGGAGGTTTTTGCTCTGCACCCACCGGCAGCCAAACTCCCCTCCCGCCCCCCAGAGTGCACCGCATCCCCGCTCCTCCACCTACCTCCCAGCGTTTCCCCCCCAGCCACTGCCAAACAGCTGTTTGGCAGCATTAGCATGCTCCGGGAGGGGGAGGAGGAGCGGGAATGTGGTGCGCTCAGGGGAGGAGGCGGGGCTGGGGTGGGGATTTGGGGAAGGAGTTAGAATAGTGGCAAGGAGGGGGTGGAGTTGGGGTGAAGGAGGGAGTAGGGGTGCTGGCTCTGGGAGGGGGCTCAGGGCTGGAAGTTGGGGTGTGGGCTCTCGCCTGGCGGCACTTACCACAGGCGGCTCCCAGTTGGCAGCACAGCGGGGCTAAGGTAGGCTCATTGCCTGCCCCAGCCCCACGCTGCTCCCGGAAGGGGCTGTCGTGCCTCTGCAGTGGCACCCAGTGCTTGTAGGCAGGAGCAAGCGTGCAGAGACCCCTGCCCCCTCCTCCCCCAGGGCTGCGGGGGTGTGCTGGCCCCTTTCAGGAGCGGCATGGGGCCAGGACAGGGAGGGAGCCTGCCTTAGAGGCAGCCCCACCACACCACCCGTCTTTTAGCGACCGGAGATCGCAATCGACTGGGAGAGTCTCCAGGATCAACTAGTCAATTGCAATCTACCAATTGGTGGCCACTGGCTTAGGGCATCTTTGGAGAGATACAAGGCCCCTGTTCAAATCAAATCAAAAAAGTTTCCAGATCACAGGCCCTTGTTCTCATGGGGGACTTCAAATCACCTTGACATCTGCTGGGAGAGCAATACAGCAGTGCACAGACAATCCAGGAAGTTTTTGTATAGTGTTGGGGACAACTTCCTGGTGCAGGTGCTGGAGGAACCAACTAGGGGCTGTGCTCCTCTTGACCTGCTGCTCACAAAGAGAGAGGAATTGGTAGGGGAAGCAAAAATGGGTGGCAACCTGGGCAACAGTGACCATGAGATGGTAGAGTTCAGGATCCTGACAAAAGGAAGAAAAGAGAGCAGCAGAATATGGACCCTGGACTTCAGAAAAGCAGATTTTGACTCCCTCGAGGAACTGATGGGCAGGATCTGCTGGGAGGCTAATATGAGGGGGAAAGGAGTCCAGGAGACCAGGCTGTATTTTAAAGGAGCCGTATTGAGGGCGCAGGCACAAACCATCCCGATGTGCAGAAAGAATAGCAAATATGCCAGGTGACCAGCTTGGCTTAACAGAGAAATCTCCGGTGAGCTTAAAAACAAAAAGGAAGCTTACAAGAAGTGGAAGATTGGACAGATGACTAGGGAGGAGTATAAAAATATTGCTCAGGCATGCAGGAGTGAAATTAGGAAGGCCAAATCACACTTGGAGTTGCAACTAGCAAGGGATGTTAAGAGTAACAAGAAGGGTTTCTTCAGGTATGTTAGCAACAAGAAGAAAGTCAAGGAAAGTGTGGGCCCCTTACTGAATGAGGGAGGCAACCTAGTGACAGAGGATGTGGAAAAAGCTAATGTATTCAATGCTTTTTTTATCTCTGTCTTCACGAACAAGGTCAGCTCCCAGACTGCTGCACTGGGCAGCACAACCTGGGGAGAAGGTGACCAGCCCTCCGTGCAGAAAGAAGTGGTTCAGGACTATTTAGAAAAGCTGGATGAGCACAAGTCCATGGGGCCGGATGCGCTGCATCCGAGGGTGCTAAAGGAGTTGGCGGATGTGATTGCGGAGCCATTGGCCATTGTCTTTGAAAACTCATGGCAATCGGGGGAGGTCCCGGATGACTGGAAAAAGGCTAATGTAGTGCCCATCTTTAAAAAAGGGAAGGAGGAGGATCCGGGGAACTACAGGCCAGTCAGCCTCACCTCAGTCCCTGGAAAAATCATGGACCAGGTCCTCAAGGAATCAATTCTGAAGCACTTAGAAGAGAGGAAAGTGATCAGGAACAGTCAGCATGAATTCACCAAGGGAAAGTCATGCCTGACTAATCTAATTGCCTTCTATGATGAGATAACTCCTCTGTGGATGAGGGGAAAGCAGTGGATGTGTTATTCCTTAACTTTAGCAAAGCTTTTGATATGGTCTCCCACAGTATTCTTGCCAGCAAGTTAAAGAAGTATTGGCTGGATGAATGGACTGTAAGGTGGATAGAAAGTTGGCTAGATCATCGGGCTCAATGGGTAGTGATCAATGGCTCCATGTCTAGTTGGCAGCCGGTATCAAGCGGAGTGCCCCAAAGGTCGGTCCTGGGGCCGGTTTTGTTCAATATCTTCATTAATGATCTGGAGGATGGCGCGGACTGCACCCTCAGCAAGTTTGCAGATGACACTAAACTGGGAGGAGTGGTAGATACGCTGGAGGGTAGGGATAGGATACAGAAGGACCTAGACAAATTAGAGGATTGGGCCAAAAGAAACCTGATGAGGTTCAACAAGGACAAGTGCAGAGTCCTGCACTTAGGACGGAAGAATCCCATGCACTGCTACAGACTAGGGACCGAATGGCTAGGAAGCAGTTCTGCAGAAAAGGACCTGGGGTTACAGTGGACAAGAAGCTGGATATGAGTCGACAGTGTGCCCTTATTGCCAAGAAGGCTAACGGCATTTTGGGCTGTATAAGTAGGGGCATTGCCAGCAGATCGAGGGACGTGATCGTTCCCCTCTATTCGACATTGATGAAGCCTCATCTGGAGTACTGTGTCCAGGTTTGGGCCCCACACTACAAGAAGGATGTGGAAAAATAGGAAAGAGTCCAGCAGAGGGCAACAAAAAAGATTAGGGGGCTGGAGCATGACGTATGAAGAGAGGCTGAGGGAACTGGGATTGTTTAGATTGCAGAAGAGAAGAATAAGGGGGGATTTCATAGCTGCATTCAACTACCTGAAGGGGGGTTCCAAAGGGGATGGAGCTCGGCTGTTCTCAGTGGTGGCAGATGACAGAACAAGGAGTAATGGTCTCAAGTTTCAGTGGGGGAGGTTTAGGTTGGCTATTAGGAAAAACCTTTTCACTAGGAAGGTGGTGAAGCACTGGAATGGGTTATCTAGGGAGGTGGTAGAATCTCCTTCCTTAGAGGTTTTTAAGGTCAGCCTTCACAAAGCCGTGGCTGGGATGATTTAGTTGGGGATTGGTCCTGCTTTGAGCAGGGGGTTGGACTAGATGACCTCCTGAGATCCCTTCCAACCCTGATATTCTATGATTCTATGATACTTTGGATAACTAATTAAACTGTCATTAGAGCAGGGGGCAGAACTCTCAGTCTCCTACTTCCGAGGTGGGTGCTCTGACCACTGGACGACAGAGTCATTCTCTCTCTCTCTGACTGTTCAAATATTTATCCAAAGTGAACAGTTTCAACAGAAGAGGGTGAGGGTGCCCTATATCAGGATATCCCGTAGTTTGGTGAGAAATACTCCTGGTCAAAGCCTTTTACTCCATCTGGCAAACTGGGGAATTAAAGCTGGGTCTCCCTCGTCCAAGCCAGGAGCACCGGCAGCTCCCTAGAAGTGAGGGGGGCAACCGGTGCCCGGAGAGTGGCCACGCCCCTACCCCACCCCTCCACTGAGGCCCTACCCATGCTCTGCCCCTCCCCCAAGGCCCTGCCCACACTCCCTCCTCCTCCCGAGGCTCTGCCTGCGTTCTGCCCCCACTCTGCCCAAGGCCTCGCCCCTGCTTGGCTGTTCCCCTGAGGCCCCACCTTTACTTCACTCTTCCTGCCCCCACTCTGCCTCTTCCGCTGATGCCCATCCTCCGCTCGCTCCTCTCTGCCCCCTCCAGCCATGGCTTGGCCTTAAGGCAGGAAAAAGGTGGAGGGCATAGTTCTTCCACTTGTAAAGTAATGGGACCATGGCTCCATGCCCCTCCCCCCCGTTCCTGCACACCTGGTCCCAGCTGAATGCTTTTAACCAGTAGGCTAAACGTCATAAGGGAGAGGTGATGGCAGCACCACCTCCTCTGTTGTTTCTTGCAAGAAACAGCTTAGGTGCCTAAGGGCATATCTACAGTACAAACTTAAGTCGACCATTATTAGGATAACCGCAGTAATTACACTACCCTCCTTCTGTTGGTGGAGGATGTCCTCACCAGGATCGCTTCCACCGATGAAAGACAGGTAGTGTGTGGGGGCTGAGAACCATGTCGCTCAGCTCCACACAGCTCCCTGCTAGGAGCCAAGCTGCCCCCAAGCTTCTTGGCTCTTTGCTCTCCACCAGGGGCAGCCATCCAGGCTTCGCCGCTTTCTGAGCGGGGAGCTGGGATGGGGGGGAAGCTGGGCTCTGGCTGGAGCCCACCACCAGCCTTGGCTTTCTTGTCACTTTCAGGCTCCAGCATGGAGCCATGAAATTGACAAGAATGACAGACATCAGCTGATGTAAGTAACACAGTGCCTACACCAGAGGGCCCCAAACTATGGGGCACCCCCCCCCCAGGGTGGTATGGAAGAATGTTGGGGGGGGCAGCAGGGCTCAGGCCAGCTCCCACAGTGGGGGACAGGGAGGGAGCACCACCTCTCTGCCTCCAGCCGTGTCCTCGACTCCCAGACCGGTGCCTGGCCCTGTCCCCAGTCTCGGTGCGGCTCCACTCCCACCCTCAGTCCCTGGCTCTGACTCTGTTTCTGACCCGAGGCGGGGGGGGGGGGGGGAGATCGGGGTTGGGAATGGAGCCGCACCTGGCCGCAATCTGGCTACCAGCCCCTACTCCAGCTGGGCTGCGGCTCCACCCCCAGCCTCTGGCCGTGGCTCCAGCCCTGGCGCTGCTCCCAGACCCACCCCTAGCTGCAGCCCCAGCCTTGGCCCCCTTACCTCTGTCCCCTGTAGTTCTGGGCCTGCCCCTAATGTTTTGCTGATTTCCTGATGTCCCTGTATGGTAGAGCCAGATCTAGCTCTGGGGCTGCAGTGAGTGCTATTAGCTGCTGGGCTGTGGCTCACAGGCTGGAAACACCAGAGCTAGCTGAGTGGTGCAGCATAACTGTGCGCAGCTGAAGTTGGGAAGGAAGACTGGTATATCTCCCAATGAAAGTAGAGTCTCTTTTTGTTTAATCCAGAGGTTTGACATTGTATGCTTATCCTCGAGCCAGACCCACAACCCAATTTATTTGCATACACTTGTCTTTCAGCAAGGTTATATCTTGCAAAGGCTCAGCTGCCCCACTGGAAAACCCCTTTTACACCTGTTTCCCATTTGTTCCCCCAAGTAAGCAGCCATATGGGAGTATGTGCTTGCACAAGCTTTTGAAAATTTGGCTCTGAATCTGTCAGCTGCTTTCTGACACTTGAGTACTATGCTATAAGACCCAGCCCTGCCCATCTGTGACTAATTAAAGGAAACTGCAGCTGCATCAAATATCAAACAGCAGTTAGTGAGACAGTCTGAGTTTGCTGTATAGAAGCCTTGCAGCAGAAACTAGTTATTGTTCGGTTTAATAAGAAGTTACAGGAGAGGTGGAGGTTTTGGTCCAGTAGCAATTTCAGGAGGTAGGTAACTAGAGTTTGGCTGTGCTCTGAAGGTTGGGACTATTATAACTCATTTTGTTGGTTAATTTTTTATTTTGTGTATTTTTCAGTGTTCTGGTTCTTTATTTTTGTAAATATAGTCCAGTTATTCCTTGGTGATGATGCTGTTATTAAAACTAACAAATTTAACCTAGTCTGTACCATAGAGATTGTTTGTTTATATTTCATCCTTCCGCCAGCATGGATAAACAACTAACTATTTGCTTCTTTTGTGTTAACAATATTTTGTCTCAATTTCCAATGTTGAAGTGGATGTCTAAATCACCTCCCTTCACAGCTTTTAATTGGCATTAAAACAAAGAGCCCTGCATGGAAACAGTTCTCCATATCAGGTTCTGTTCAAAAGGGGGGGAGGGATAGCTCAGTGGTTTGAGCATTGGCCTGCTAAACCCAGAGTTGTGAGTTCAATCCTTGAAGGGGCCACTTGGGGATCTGGGGCACAATCAGTACTTGGTCCTGCTAGTGAAGGCAGGGGGCTGGACTCAATGACCTTTCAAGGTCCCTTCCAGTTCTAGGAGATGGGATATCTCCATTTAAAAAAAAAAAAAAAACCTCACCATAAAACACCTACAACAATCTAACATCTTTTTTTTATTTTCAAATCTGCAAATCTCTGCTAAAATCCCCCCCATGTAATATATGGAACAAAACAAATTTCAGGTTTTTTAATACCCTTGAGTGCTGTTCCATAATATCATTACACTCCTGCTTCTTTGTATTTGCCATCATCTCTAGTGCTAATAAAAATAAAAATTAAATGTTCTAAAACTTTCTGCATATCATATAGTTACCCTGTGCCTTTCACTGCCACCAGTGGCTCCCAGCCAAATGCTCTGGAATGCTCTTTAAAAGTGGTTGGTAGCTCTATGAGTAACAAAACATTCTTAGCTATGCTGTTATAATAATAAAGGTATTCACATACCATACTTCAGGACAGATAGTCTATTGCTGGCACTATTCTAAAAACAAAGTCAAGGACTTGATAACAAAGATTAGAAAGGGCTCCCAGTCTTGTACAGCTGCTAACAGATACACCCCTGTTGGATCACTTCCCTTGAAGCATTACGTTTTGGCCACTGCTGGAAGCAGGATACCAGAATACAGTATTCAACAATCTGATTGGGTATAGTGGCTCTTAAGTTGTTTTTAATTCCCATAAGTGACATGATATAATGCACTTTTTACTAGGAGGATAAAGTAGTACAGTTTTCCTGAAGAGGACTGGGTCCTGTTCTCCCCCCTGCACCATTAAATCATGAGGGCAAAATCCTGGTTCCTTTGAAGTGTATGTGAAAGCTCCTCTTGACTTCAAGGTGACTAGAAAGCCCTGCATGGTTAATTATTAAATTCTGTCCTACAGTTCTCTGATTCGTAATGGTATGGATGGTGGTGTGAGGGTTTTTTTGGTGGTGGTACTAAGAGACCCCAGCCTCATGGTGCATGGAACAAAGATATCGATCATAGGGTCTTTGGGACAGGGATAAAGTCTGCCACCTGTTACCTATATCATAGAACTGGAAGTGACCTTGAGAGGTTTCTTGGAAATGGAGATTTTAAAAAAAGAAAAGTAGTCAGGCCTTAAATAAGGTTATGTCTACATTATGGACCTTACAGTGGCACAGCTGCAGCACTGTAAGGTCTCCTGTGTAGCTGCTCTATGCCGGCGGGAAAGAGCTCTCCCACTGGCATACTGAAACCAGCCCCAACGAACAGCGGTAGCTATGTCGGCAGGAGAGTGTCTCCTGCCAACATAGCGCTGTTCACACCAGCGCTTCTCCCAGATGCTTACCCGTCGACCTAGCTTCTGCCTTTCAGGGAGATTGAGTACAGATGTCAACGGGAGAGGGCTTTCCCATCAACTCAGCGTGTCTTCATCACACCCTCTAAATTGAGTTGGTAGCGTAGACATGGCCCAAGTCTTTGTTTTCTTAGCACCACTTAATCTGTGTGGGTGGCTGCCAGCAAGTATCTTTGATCTAAGGCAGTCCTGATGCCACCTTTCATTCAGGCTAAATAGAAGAAGTAATTAAGCTCCTTTTGTGGAACAATAGAAGCCATCACCTGAAGTGCTGGGCCACCTGGGAAGGCTTGAGCAAGAACTAATTTAGGAGAATAAGAGTTTTCCTCCGAATGACTGAAAATGCAGAGGATAGGACATAGAGGGATGGAGCTGTATCTGTCAGAAGCAGACAGGACTAAGCCCATGCTCACAGTATTGATCTTAGAGTGGCACAGCTGTGCTACTCTCAGGTCGCTCGTGTAGCCGCTCTATGCCAACAGGAGAGAGAGCTCTCCTTTCGACATAATAAAACCACCTAAATGAGCAGCTCTCCCACCATAACACTGTGCACACGACTGCTTTTCTCGGTGATACTTATGTCAATCGGGGGTTGAATTTTTCACACCCCTGAGTGATATAAGTTTTGCCGACATAAGTGTTAGCTTTCTAGACCATGTCTACACTAAAAGAAGCCTCAGAGAAGAGCTCGTAGCATAGCCCTGAGAGGGAGCAGAGACAGATTTGGGGACACAGGACTGGCTGGAAAAGAGAGCTTGGATTTCTGAACAAGAAACCACCTCCTGGGTGATCTATAGTCTTTGTAAATAAATAAACAGGACTGCACCAAAGAAATTCCTGACTCCATAATCAATTTCTCCTCCTAAAGAAAACAGCCTGGCAAGATCCTCAGCATTGGCTAACCGCTGGGGCCATGCATAACG
The DNA here is from genome assembly GCF_013100865.1 of Trachemys scripta elegans. NCBI lineage: Eukaryota > Metazoa > Chordata > Testudines > Emydidae > Trachemys > Trachemys scripta. The sequence continues at coordinate 43,990,670 of NC_048299.1, read as the reverse complement.
TTGTTATTGCAAGTTGCAGTAGAGTTGCCTTTGGCTGCTGGTTTAAAATATTAAACTTGCCACTAGGTTACTACAAAATGGCCTTCAGTAACTTGCTCTTGGTCTAACTAAGGCATGGCCTACACTACAGAGTTAGGTTGATGTAAGGCAGCTTACGTTGACCTAATTATATCAGTGTACACACTATCACCTTGCTCCTGCTGATATAAGTGCCCTGCCACATTAACATAGTAACCACCTCCAGGAGAGGTGTAAGGCTTACATTGGTGTAGTCAGGGCAATGTAGTGGCTGTGTAGATACTGCATTACTTGCATGTCAATTTCATGGCTCCAGCCATGGGGCCGGTGGGGGCTCCAGCTAGAGCCTGGTTCCAAGCCAGGCTGCACCTGCCTGGCACCCTGCTGCCAGCCGAACTGTTGCCCAGAGGCACAGTGCTCCCCGCTGGGCTGCACCCATCTGACTCCCTGCTGGGAGCCTGGCTGCAGAGGGGAGCAGGGAGCTGAGCGCCCAAGCGGGCAGTACCGCGGCCCAAGCGGTAGGGAGCCAGGGGCGGGGGGCAGCCGGACTCCCAGTGGGGAGCTGCATGTGGAGCTGAGAGCTGGGGCTCTCAGCCCCCTGCCCCTCTTAAGTAAGTTCTAGGGCTCCTGGTGAGGACAGGCACCACTGACAGAGGGAGGGTAATGTGGACATGAACCACCACAATAATTACTGCAGTGGTTGTAAGCATAGGCATTGACTTCGTGGGTGCTCCAGGGTTGGAGCACCTATGGAAAAAAATAAGCAGGTGCTTAGCACCCACCAGCAGCCAAGCTGCCCCTTACCCGCCGGCGACCCCTGCGGCATGCACGAGGGAGTGGGAGAATCAGGGATGGGCATGCTTGGGGCAGGGGTTGGGAAGAGGTGGAGTGGGGGCAGACTTGGGGCAGAGGTGGGGTCGAGCACCCTGTGGCTTTCAAAGAAGTCAGCGCCTATGGTTGTAAGGTCAGCTTACCTTTCTAGTGTAGACATGTCCTAAGAGTAAGGGTCTTCAGTCCCTTTTAATAATTAGGGGCCTGATCTCGTATTCCTTATAAACCTAAAACTTTCATTGATTCTCCAGTTCATAAGGAATGGAGGATCAGGCTCTGCATGTGTAGGGAAAAGTATACTTCCAAATACAGTGGTAGTGATTTCTGCCAGTGAAAAAAGTGTAGGATATATAAGGTTGCTAACTCTGACTGAAGCTATTCCAGGAGATTCCCCACCCCCAACATGATGTAATGTCATTTTCTTAAAATATCCTATTAAAATCTCCTGGATTGCTTTCAATAGTCACCGGGAGATGGATACCAATTCCAGGAGGCTCCAGGCCAATCCTGGAGGGTTGGCAACCGTAAAGATATACAAGCTATGGCACTGTTTTGATTACCACAGACACTTGACTTCACACTTATCCACAATGCCCCTGAACTTATCCATAAGGCACTGTTGGTGTTTAGATGCTGCATGTGATTATTAGAACCGGAGCACTGGCTGTTGGGAATCTGAAAGGACAGGAAACAGGAAGGAAGGGGGAGGAGTTGAGGAGGCTGGGGGAGTTACAGAGTGTGCAGCTAGAGCTTGGTAAAGAGATTTCCACTGTAAATAAAGTTCTGTTAAAGTTTGTTAATACCTTGCCTGGGGGATACAACACACTGCTCCTCCAAAATCCACTTTCACTGTAATGCCTACCAGAAACTAAACTGCTAGTAATAGCACAGTAGGAGGACTGTTGGGGTCAGTATAACCTTAAAGTGTGATATGTTTCTTCCCCATGCTATTCATATGTTTAAATTCTTTGGGGCAAAGGCTGTGTCTTCATATGTTTAGCAAGCACCGACCTAGCAGAGGTGTTTGGTTTTGCAGCAAACACCAGGCATGCTAGAAGCCAGTTTTATTGGAATTAAGCAACACACTGTGTTTAATCTCACTCTAATAACTTCTTACATTTGTATGACTTTGTGCCCATTTTATACTTTCACCTCACTATGGCAACAGCCTAGCTCACAATGCTGTACATCAGGAGTTCAAACTCACGGCCCATGGACTTATTTCCTGCGGCCTGCCATAGGTGCCAACTCCCCCCCCCCCTCGCCCCCCTTCTTCCCCTCCCCCCAGTGTGCCATGTTCCCACTCCTCCGCCTACTTCCCAGCGCTTCCCGACTCCAAACAGCTGTTTGGCAGTGCTTAGGACTTTCCAGGAGGGAGGGGGAGGAGTGGGGACGCGGTGCGTTCGGGGGAGGAGGCAGGGAAGAGGCGGGGCTGGGGCAGGGATTTGGAGAAGGGACTTTGGGGAAGGGGTTGGAATGGGGGCGGGGAAGGGGTGGGGCATGTACTGAAGTGTCGCTAGAGGTGAAGAAACTGAAGGGCAGGACAAGCCCAGGCTCTTCCCTTCCCCCCTCCCCCCCCCAGTCCCGGGGGCTTCCTCCTCCGCCTGCCCAGTGCCAGGCTGCAAACTCATGCCAAGCCGCACAAGTGGAGTGGCGGGAGTGTGGGGCAGCATGAGGCTGCTCCCCTCTTCCCCCAGCCACACACAAACGCGGGCGGGCTGCGGCAGGACTAAGTGGAGCCTGGCGCTGTAGGGCCACGAGCAGCCGAAGGGAGGGAGAACAACAGGCTGGGCAGGAGACCCGCAGGGGCTGGCAAGGCTGTATTACTGTGCTGGGCTGACGGGGTGGGGGGTTGTGTTTTTTTTTTTTTTTTTCCTCAGCCAGCCCCTCACTAGTTTCTCGGGGCATCACAGAGTTTTCACATTTGAAAACAGCCCCCAACTCCTCGCTTCTCCTCTGGAAACAAGCACGATTTGCAAAATGGGGGGAGGGGGTTCCAAGCTGCACTCTTCCCTGCCCCTCTACTTCCTTCTGCTCCCTCATTACACAAGCCCTATGCAGCTAGATACCTCTTGTGGCTATGGTAACACCCCTCTTTTCATTAGGTGCCAGCAATGTGCTTGGTAAGACCTCAGACGGCTTACAGTCTAACAGAGATACACAGGAGCCAGGGGCGGCTCCAGGCATCAGTGCACCAAGCATGTGCCTGGGGCTGCAAGGCATGCGCGCGCGGGGAGGGTGTTCTGGTTGCCGTGAGGGCGGGAGTCAGGCAGCCTTCGGTGGCATGCCTGCGGGAGATCCGCTAGTCCCGCGTCTTCGGCGGCAGGTACGCCGAAGGCGTGGGACTGGCAGATCACCCGCAGAAACGCCACTGAATCCGCGGGACCGGCAGACCTCCTTACTGTTTTTTGCCACCCCAAGCATGACATAGAGCTGCCCCTGACAGGAGCCAGGATTCACAGGAAGACCCAGAGGAGAGATTAACTTGGAGCAGTTTGGGAGAGGGGGTTGTTTATTTGGGCATCTGTGGTGTGATTTGAATCATACCTGTCATTCCCCTTGGCTTCAGGGCTTTGTTGCAACACAAGTGCTATCAGAGCCAATGCTGAAAGGTGCTAAGCACCCTGAGATCCCACTGGTCTGAGTGGAGGAGAAGGCACCTCAGCTCCGCACAAAGGAAGTTTTAACAGAGAGATGACCCAAGTGCAGGAGAGTCAAAACCTGCGACCCAGTCCCTTGCTGTTCTGGGCTGTGACTTGAGGCTGAAAGGTGCTGCCCGCTGACTTCTGTGAGGTTCAGCGCATGCTCATGGCCAATGGTTCTTAGCCCATCAGTCCCCATGACACCTCCCTCTGCTTCTGCAGGGGTAATGGCAATGTTTGGAAGTACATATATATATGTGAACAGCTTTTCTCTTCCATGAAGACTAACAAATCTGTGTTAAGGTCACTGATGAACATTTGCAAGCAACACTGAGATTGGTTTCGTCTCAGGCTATCAAACCTAATATTGATGCTCTGGTTGATGCAAAACGCTGCCAGCTAAGTGGCCAAAAATGAAATGACTGTCAAAATTAGCACTGACTTTTCGCATTACTGTTTTAAAAAAGTTAATACATTGACTTTTAATAGCATACTATATTACTCTTCATCTTTTTCATTTTTGACTATACTTTTGTATTGTATGAAAAGGTTTCAGTGATGTGGCCCTCGGGCCAACGTACTAGTCCTTGTGTAGTCCCCATGGTGATTTGAGTTTGAGATCCCTGCTGTACATAATGGGGAAAAAATTGAGCAGTCACGTTTTCACAGCTTCAAATAAACCCACAGTAACCAATTATTTTTCTGACATTTACTTTTAAACAGTCATGGCCCACAAAAAGGAGAAAAGCTCTTTATCTAGCTCTGTGTAAATGCTCCCTACCAGGTAAATAATTTCTTGAGATAAAGCAATCAGATGTGATGAAAATTGATCAGTAGTTTGGTATAAGGTGGTTCCTTATTCCTGTTAGTGACTGTCTTTTTTGTTCTCTAATACAAAGAAAGTCTGATCTTTAGCAGGGGAAAAATAAAAGTAAGTTAATAATAGGCCTTAATTTGACAGTGTTAATAGTTGTGTTTTAGTGATCTGGTCTTCACTATGGTAAACATGAATTATTTATCTGTAACAGTATTTTCCTGTCATGTAGAAGCATTATGCAGCTATTTTGTTAAGTGTATGTACAAATCTTCTTGGTAATACAAAGTTAAAGGCTGGTGGATTTTTTTTCCCTTGGAGTCCCTGATTCAGGTGTTTAAAGTATTCTACTCATGAATATAATGCCACTAACAGCTTTTGTTTCAATTACCGTGAAGGAGTAGAAGGGATTTTAATGTCTGAAGAGGGAGAGAAATGAATCAGCAAATTATCCTGGAGATGGAAGACAGACACTGTACAGCAAGAGCAAACCTCAGAGCAGGGAGGCCAACGCTGGAGTGAAGGTTATCCAGCAAGTTCTTCGCCTTATGTTCTGATTTGCCTCCCCCAGTCTACCAGCAGCAGCCAGGTGGAGAAGGAATTTCAGGTACTTACATGCCACCAAAAACCTATCTGGAAGGACAATCTCTCACAGTACAGGAGTGCTGTAGAACTGCCCATCCAATTCTTGGAAAAGACTATCTGCAGAGGTAGGAGGGTGAAAATCCAATCTGGGCTTTGTGCTGTGGGTAGCTGATCTCTCTCTTGTAAGGGAGAGCAAGGAAGAAACTGATCAAGACTGGCAGAAAGTCCCTAAAAGTGTGTGTGTGTGTGTGGGGGGGGGGGCACACAGGCACCCGAACTGTGGGCCTGTCCCCATGCTGCCCCTGCACCCATGCCAACCCTTCCCCCTGAGGCCCCAGCTCCTGCTCACTCCTGTCTGTTGGTAAAAAGTGGAAGGACCATGGCCCCTTGCTCCTCCCCCCCGCCCCTCATTCTGGCTTCCCTGGAACTGATCCAAAGGACAGTTAGCTTGTAAAACTTTTTTTTTTTTTTTTTTTTTTTTTTTCTTTTTTTAAATGGAGACCTCCCTCTTGGGGAAACCAGTGATAGCTCCAAATGTGGCTCCTACACAGCAACCCTGTATTGGAATCTCACAAGCAGGGGCGGCTCTAGCTTTTTTGCCGCCCCAAGCACGGCAGGCGGCTTTCGGTGGCGTGCCTGCAGGAAGTCTGCCAGTCCGGCGGCTTCGGCGTACCCACCGCCGAAGCCGCAGGACTGGCGGACCTCCCGCAGGCAAGCCGCCGAAGGCTGCCTGACTACCGCCCTCGCAGGGACCGGCAGGGCACCCTCTGCGGCTTGCCGCCGGAGGCATGGGCTTGGAACGCTGGTGCCTGGAGCCGCCGCTGCTCACAGGTATCCAATAAACAGTGTGTCGTGCAGCATATTTACATGTGCACAATAACTTAAATATTGATGGGAGTTCCCCTGTCTTTCTACATAAGAACGGCCATAGTGGGTCATACCAATCTAGTCCAGTATCCTGTCTTCTAATAGCGGCCAATGCTGGGTGCTTCAGAGGAAATGAACAGAACAGGTAATCATCAAGTGATCCATCTCCTATCGCCCATTCCCAGCTTCTGGCAAAGAGAGGTTAGGGACACTTCAGAGCACGGTTTTGCATCCCTGCCCATCCTGGCGAATAGCCGTTGATGGACCTATCCTCCATGAACTTACCTAGTTATTTTTTTTTTTTGAACCATGATAGCTTCTTGGTCTTCACAACATCCTCTGGCAAAGAGTTCACTAGGTTGACTGTGTGTTGTGTGAAGAAATACTTCCTTTTGTTTGTTTTAAACCTGCTGCTTATTACTTTCATTTGGTGTCCCCCAGTTCTTCTGTTATGAGAAGAGTAAATAACACTTCCTTATTTACTTGCTCCACACCACTCATGATTTTATAGACCCCTATCATATCCCCCCTTAGTTGTCTCTTTTCCAGGCTGAAAATTCCCTGTCTTATTATTCTCTCCTCATATGGAAGCTGTTCCATACTGCTAATTGTTTTTGTTGCCATTTTCTGTACCTTTTCCAATTCCAATATCTTTTTTGAGATGGGGCGGCCCAATCTGCCAGATTCAAGATATATTTTCTGTCTTATTCTCTCTTTCCTAATGATTCCCAACATTGTTAGCTTTTTTGCTGCTGCACATTGAGTGGATGTTTTTCAGAGACTTATCCATGATGACTTTAACGTCTTTCTTGAGTGGTAACAGCTAATTTAATCCCCACTATACATATAAAATGATGGGGTCTGTGTTTTCCAGTGTGCGTTACTTTGCATTTATCAACATTGGGCAACAAAATGGCAGATGAAATTTAGTCATCCGTTTGGTGAGATCCCTTTTAACTCTTTGCAGTTTTTGTAACTTTTTCTTTGGACTTAACTATCTTGAGTGGTTTTGTATCATCTGCAAATTTTGCCACTTAACTGTTTACCCCTTTCTCCAGATCATTTGAGATGACTAAAGCCTTATTTTTCAGAGTACTTAGCTCAATTTAAGATAAGACAAAGAGAATCTATTTAAAACCGTGTAGTCACCCCTGTTGGTCAGAGGCCCTCTGTTTTTCTTAAAAACAAACAAAAAAATTCCCATATTTTATTATTTTTTTGAACCAGACATCCTCCCTACTTCATTTCTTTTGGTCTTACAATTCATTTTTCAAGGTCATCCTTCTGCTTGCTAGTCAGGGCCTTTCTTTACAACACATATTTCCTTAACCAAACTTAAGGTAACTAATTCTTTAATTCATATTTATTCTACATAAGACTATAGGCTGTCATTGTTTATGTGGACCAGCACTAGAGGGGAATGAAACACATTTTTAGTGGGTTTCACAGATTATTTGCTGACAGCAGAAGAGTGAGTCAGGAATCTTGGGTTCTGTCCCAAACTCTAGGAAGAATGGTCTGTAGTGGGCACAGACATTTGTGCCCCTTTCCCTCCAGCCTGTCTCAGTCCTGTCTCTTCCCCATATGTGGCTCTGCCCCAGAACAATTTTCCTTGCTTACCCCACCCTCGTCTTGATTCCACAGGCTGCTTCTCCCAGTCCTAGTTCCCCCCCTATCTGGCTCCTCGGCTGCTTTGGCTCTTCTCCCAGCCCCTTCATCCCAGTTTCTTTGCCCAAAAGTCTGTACCCCCAAGACTGCAGCTCCTTGTCAGATGTCTCTCCTCCCCCTCCACTTCACCCCATTGATTCCTAGACAAAATCTCCTTGCATAGCCTAGGCGTTTCTTTCTCTCTCCTCCACTTCATCCCATCCCAGTCTCATCAGACTACTGCTTTCCCTGTCCCCCATTTCCCAGGTCAGGGTTTATCCCCTCTGCACTCTAATCAGAGAGATTCCTCCTTTATGCTGCCAGGGTGCCAACAGGAAGATCCTTGAGAGCACAGATGAGACAGACTCCCTGGTCCCAGCTCAGAACTGCAGTGTTACAGAAAGGTCGGGCTTAGCCCTGGACTGGAGGACCCACCCGGGGTCATGGCCCAGCCACTCTTTGGCTGAGTCAAAACTGAGTAGTGCTGCAACCTCACATGCCAAGTTGCAACACCACTCACTCAGATGTGGAGGGGGTGCATACAGGGGCTCATGAGCCAGCGGGGGGTCAGGTGGTGGTGGTGGTGGTGCCTGAAAGGGAGGAGGATCAGGTGGGTTGGGAGGCAAATCTCTGTAACCGTTTGCCCGTGGGGATGGTGCGTATGCTCTCTGGTCAGCACTAGGAGTTGAGAGGCTGGAGCAAGCTCAGTGGGGACAGAATCTCTGGCGCTATTAGCTGTTAAATTTGTGCAAGTCTCTATTGAGCACATGCAACTTGAAGTTTTTCAAAGGCTTATAACTTGGCTAAGCTTGAGTAGATTTTCACAGGTACAGCAAAAGACACAATCCCGGGCCCACAGCCTTGTCAAATTTCAAGTCCCAGGGTATAGAACTTCTCAAAGAAAAGGTCACTAGAACTTAACATGGGCAAAATGTATTTTTCCCTGATCTTGTTCTCAAAAACAGCTGAACTGTTTTGGCTGAAATTAAAACAAAAAACCTCTACCACAATGAGGCTGAGAGAACCAGCCATGGAAAATTTCTGCCCAAATCGTTAAAATTTTACCAAAATTATAAATCACTGGTCTTATAATGAGTAGTGTTGGGCAACCTTAATAACAAGCAGAGGTAGCAGCTTTATAAGTCACTGACCAGACTTTGAATTGATTGTACCAGCTTAACTGCATTTCACTGAGCTTCTGACGTGTGCTTGGGTTTCAGCCTCTGATGCTGATGCAGTAATATGATCTGTAGATGCAACTCCATTTGTGACTTTGGCACTATTCCTGTTTTGCTTTTCAAACAAAAGTCTCCATCTACTAATGTGCTATGACTAAAATGCTAAATTACATTTTTGATGTGAGATTTTATTTTAAAATATATTCTCATAGCTACAGTACAAGCAAATGCTGACTCCCAGTGGCAATCAGCATGTACTCTAATTGGCAGTTAGTAAGGCATTTGTAAGGGAATTCTTCCAAGCTGCTAACTTTGAGATTAAAGTGCCAAAGCAATTGAGTAATTTACCATCACTGCTGTAATACCATTATGCTTCAAACTAACCATGCTTCAAATGTGGCAATACTAGCCCCTTCAGTCCATTGTAGTACCCTTTTGGAATACTTCCACATATAAATGAGGACAGGATTCTTGGTGTAGTTCAACTCATGGAATTTCCTATGAGTTCTTCCCTTGGGATGTGGGTTCTCTCGTATGTAAGTAGTAGGGGCTTATCTCCTCAGCTCTTTGGGAACATTCCAGGCACAGGGCCTTTTCAGCTACTCCATACTTCTGCCCTGTCGTCTCCTCATGATGTACTACCCAGGAGCTGCTTTTCCACAGGTTGAGCTTGGAATCTTCCACTTTGAGATGTGGAGGAAAGCAAATACTACATTAATGAGATCGTTTCAACATTACATTTAGGTAGGGAATTCCTGTCTTAGTCGCTATTCCTAGTTTTGCCCCTCTTCAGCTCTGTACTCCTGGGAAGACTTGTGAAGGAAGTGGCACTTATCTGTGTCTACTGTCTAGCTCTGACTTCTTGTCCTCTTTATCCCACATAAGGCAGCAGGTGGGTGGTGCTGATTTGATGCGGCAGCTAAGAAAATTGAGTTTGTCACATTTTTATCTTTAGTGGGACTTTACCACTGGAATCCTCATGATTATGGTCCTGGTGCTGTTGGCCTTCAGGATTCTTTGTGCCATCACCTGACCATTTGTGAGTATGCTTCACTTGTTACTTCCCATGAAAACTTACAGAATCGTGAATGTCTCTTGGATTCCGCATCCAATTAAAAATTATCCATGATCTTGTTCTAGTTTTACCTCAGACAAGCTCATTACTGCTACCTTCTATCCGCCTCCAACAGTCTTGCCAGTGGCTGATGGGAGAATTTTCTCTGCAGTTCCTGCCCTCTGGAAAAAAGACTTTTTGTATCATTATTCCTTTATCTCTCTCTCTTTTCAGACTTCATCTCAAAACACCTCCCTCCCCCCTCTCTCTCATTGACATTACAACACAATGCAGGGCCAAACTCATCCTGGAGAAAATCATTGCCTTCACTGGGGTTCCACCAAAGATGAAACTGGACTACTATGTCTGTACAAGGAAACTTTAAAATATCTTTTTATAAAGTCTCCAATATAATGGTCAAGTATGGGACAGCTTTTCTGTATTTGACCAATTGCCATTGGGTTTCCCTTACTTGATTTTGGCATTGGCATGGACTTAATCTAACCCAGTTATGATAAACATTTTCTATCATTTCTTTTCAATGGAACACTGATCTTTGGTGCAGAAAATTTTGTTGTTTTTTCATTTTCTTAATTGAGGGAAACTCTGCCCCTCGGGGGTTGTCTTGCACAGTGACTTCTAAAATACTATCCCCAAAGGCTTTAGGGACGATCCGTGGCAGAAGGACAAAGATCCACATGCTATCTACATTGCCACCAAGAACAGGCATGTGTGCCACACAAGGATCCATGCTCCTGAACAGTCTCCTCTTTGCTTCTCCCTCCCTCAGCACAACACAACTGTGCTGACATTCTGCAGCACATGGCCTATGTGCCTCCTCCAGAGCAGGAGGGTTAGTCCTGCTGCTCCAGCCTAATTTCAGCATGGCTTCTGCCTGGCTACAGTAACCTGAGCAGCTGTGTACTATATAATGTAGACAGAAATTGAATTGGAATTGGTGCTCAATTTATCATATCAGTTGCATATAGAGGTGAAAGTAAGCTGGTACGGGCCTGTACGGCATACTGGTAAAAAACGGTGCTGTAGCGTACTGGCAAGGAAGTGGAGCATTCAGTGCCGGCTTACTTTCACCTCTTTTGGCTGCATAACAAACAGCTTAAACTCAGAGCTAATAAAAGCTTGGAAAGGGAAAACTCCCTCTCCCTCTCCCGCTGCAGATGGGGCTAGGCTCCGCATTTTCCCCCCTGCCTGGCACTTAGCAGGGGCTGCAGCGGCTCCCCTCTAGCTTGCAGGAGGGAGGAGGGGGACCGGCTGAGGGAGAAGTCTGCCCAGGACACCTGCCGCTTGCATAAAACCAGTTTCAACTCAGCTGTTCCCTCTGTGGTTCAACAGCCATTTCTGGCATCCTTGTTAATTTCACTCACAGTTGTTGGGGGATTGACCATGGCAGGGGCCATGATGCCCCCTTGATGAGGCGATCTCCAGTAGTATAATACACAAAATCAGGAACCATTTCCAAGTTTAAATCTATCCCATTCCCTCCCCAGCAAAGGATCATGATTGTGATGGCCAAACTGCTTGCAGATCCACTTTGAAATGTTACTGTTAAAAAAACAAAAACAAACAAACACGGGAGAACATGTGTCATGATGATTGGGGTTTATTTTGGGCAAAACAATTTTGCTAAAGCAACTAAAGATTCACAGGGAAAGCAAATAGCCCCGATAGACAAAACCACAAAGGGATTGGAGGGGAAAACTGGCTATTCAGGGAAATTATTGTGCCTCCTTTGAAAGAAATAGTAGTTTTCATTCTACCCTCTTTATATATTAAACAAATACCTGAAATGTCCTTAGGACCTAGGGGCATGATCTCAGATTTCGTTTTGTTTTGTCAGTGTCCTGCAGAGGCTGAAATTGACAAAACTTTCTCTAAGAATCTTGTATATTTCATGAAGGCTATTCCAGTTGTCCTTCATTCACCCCTGCCTCCCCCTACTACTAGCCACCCATTGGTGTGCCCCCTGCACCCTTTTATGTGCCTGGAAGGGAGATGAAACAATCCTTTATATCTGACTTGCTAGGAACCTGCCCTTTGCTAGGAACCTTGCTAGACCTGCCCCTGCCATGGTCACACACACCTTTTCCCCCCACCAAGGATGCCAGAAATGGCTCCTAATCCTACGGGCTGAACCGTGCAGGGAACAGCTGAGTTTAAACTGTTTTTATGCAGGTGGCAGGTGTCCTGGGCAGGCTTCTCCTTCAGCCAGTCCCCCTGCTCCCTGCTGCAAGCTAGAGGGGAACTGCTGCTGGGTGCATGGTGGGGTGGGGGGAGTGCAGAGCCTAGCCACGTTGGCAGCCTGGGTGGAAGACACGCAGAAAAATGTGACAGTTTTCAGGCTTACTCTAATAGTAAAGTTTTATTATAGACAGTATTGGTGGTGGTGGTGGTAGTAGCTTTATTTTCTATATCTGTCATGCAATGGGAGGGATCTACGAAGTATATAGGAGAGGTGGGTTGCTCGTGATTGGACCATACAGGTAAGAAATGTAAATTACTTTTGCCCCTGCCCAAACCCCAGGGCTCCCAGCTGCCTCTGCAGCTGGTAGCTCCAGGAGTGATTTAAAGGGCCCAGGGATCCCAGCTTCAGCCAGAGCCACAGGCCCTTTAAATCCTGATTTAAAAGCCCTGGGACTTAAAGGCCCCACCTCTTCCAGTAGAGGCCCTGCCCCCTCCTCAGGACCCCAGAGTCCTTTAAGTTACTTTTACCCCAGTTGCATACCTTTTGAAACGCAGCATAATAATAGACATCTCCTGTAACTAGTGCTGTTTTGACATAAGACTTAAAAAAAGTTGCATTAGTTAAAGAGTTTTCCTCTGGCCATGTCCATCTACCTATATGTCAAAAAGCGTAGAATCAAATGAAGTAAAAATTTTAAATGAACCAAAGTGTACCATAGACACTATGGATAGTAATTCCATGCTCGAATAAGAAGCTATAGATAAATTTATGGAAGATAGATCTCTCAAGGGCTATTAGCCAGGATGGGCAGGGAGGGTGTCTCTAGTCTCTGTTAGCAAGAAGCTGGGAATGAGCGATAGGGGATGGATCACTTGATGATTATCTGTTCTGCTCATTCCTTTTGGGCACCTGACATTGGCCACTGTCAGAAGACAGGATACTGGAGTAGATGGATCTTTGGTCTGACCCAGTATGGCCATTCTTATGTAAGACTAGAGCAGTAGGGATATGCTACCACCCACCTGATTAGGAGTGTGATAGTGACAGTGCACAGCTCAGGGAGATTAAAGAGGCTATAAAATAAACTCAATAAGGGGGTGGATTTCAGCTATCCCCTGTTGACTGGGTATGTCACCTCAGGAGGGGAGGCAGAGACAGTTTCTTGACACCATAAATGACTCTTTCTTGGAGCAGCTAGTCTTGGAACCCACAAGGGGAGAGGTAATTCTTGATTTAGTCCTAAGTGGAGCACAGGATCTGGTCCAAGAGGTGAATATAGTTGAACCACTTGGTAATAGTGACCATAACATAATAAAATTTAACATCCATATGGGGCAGAGGTAAGGGAGAACAGCAACGCACCACAGTAACAATTTCAGAAAAGGGAACTACACAAAAATGAGGAAGTTAGTTAAACAGAAATTAAAAGGTACAGTGCCAAAAGTGAAATCCCTGCAAGCTGCATGGAAACTTTCTAAAGACACCATAATAGAGGCTCAACTTAAATGTACACTCCAAATTAAAAAACACAGTAAGAGGACCAAAGAAGTACCACCGGGGCTAAACAATAAAGTAAAAGAAGCAGTGAGCGGCAAAAAGGCATCCTATAAAAAGTGGAAGTTAAATCCTATTGAGGACAATAGAAAGGAGCATGAACTCTGGCAAATGATGTGTAAAAATGTAATTAGGAAAGAAAAAAACCTCTTGAACAGATTGCCAATCCTTTTAGTTTTTGGCTATTTTTTTTTTTTTTTTTTTTTTTAAAAGAACACCACAACCATAAAGCCTGCTAAGCAACCAGTGGGACCACTGGATGATTGAGATGCTAAAGGAGCAGTCAAGGGAGATAAGGCCATTGTGGAGAAACTAAATGACGTCTTTGCATCCGTCTTCACAGCTGAGGATGTGAGAGATTTCCCAACCTGAGCCATTCTTTTTAGGTGACAAATCTGAGGAACTGTCCTAGATTGAAGTGTCACTAGTGGAGGTGCTGGAACAAATTAATTAAACAGTAAGAAGTCACCAGGACCAGCTGGTATTCACCCAAGAGTTCTGAAGGAACTCAAATGCAAAATGCTTTGTTACCTATCATTTAAATCAGCTTCTGTACCAGATAGCTACTGTGAGACAATTTTTTTCAAAAGGCTCCAGAGGCAATCCCAGCACTTACAGTCCTAACTTCAGTACTGGGCAAATTGGTTGAAACTATAGTAAAGAACAGAATAATCAGATGCATAAATTAACATAATTTGTTGGGGGAAGAGTCAACATGGTTTTTGTAAATCATGCCTCACCAATCTACTATAATTCTTTGAGGAGGTCACACGCATGTGGACAAGGAGGATCCAGTGTACTTAAGATTTTCAGAAAGCTTTTGACAATATCCCTCACCAAAGGCTCTTAACCAAAGTAAGTTGCCAGGGGATAAAAGGGAAGGTCCTCTCATGGATCAATAACTGGTTACTAGATAGGAAACAAAGCGTAGGAATAAATGGTCAGTTTTCAGAATGGAGAGAGATAAATAGTGGTGTCCCCCAGATGTCTGTACTGGGACCAGTGCTGTTCAATATATTCCTAAATGAGCTGGAAAAAGGGGTAAATAGTGAGGTGGCCAAATTTGCAGATGATACAAAACTACCCAACATAGTTAAGTCTAAAGCAGACTGTGAAGACTTACAAAGGGATCTCACAAAACCGGGTGACTGGGCAATAAAATGGCAGATGAAATTCAATGCTGATAAATGCAAAGTAATGCACATTAGAAAACATAATCCCAACTATACGTATAAAATGAGGGGGTCTAAATTAGCTGCTACCACTCAAGAAAGAGATCTTGGAGTCATTGTGTATAGTTCTCTGAAAACATCCACACAATGTGCAGCTACAGTCTCAAAAAGCTAACAATGTTAGGAATCATTAGGAAAGAGATAAAGAATAAGACAGAAAATATCATATTGCCTCTATAAACCCATGGTACACCTGCATCTTGAATAGTGCATGCAGATCTGGTCACCCCATTTCAAAAAGATATATTGGAATTGGAAAAGGTACAGAGAAAGGCAACAAAAATGATTAGGGGTATGGAACAGCTTCCATAAGAGGAGAGATTAATAAGACTGGGAATTTTCAGCCTGGAAAAGAGACAACTAAGGGGGGATATGATAGGGGTCTATAAAAATCACAAGTGGTGTGGAGAAAGTAAATAAGGACGTGTTATTTACTCTTCTCATAACAGAAGAACTAGGGGTCACCAAATGAAATTCTAGAATCATAGAATATCAGAGTTGGAAGGGACCTCAAGAGGTCATCTAGTCCAACCCCCTGCTCAAAGCAGGACCAATTTCCAGCTAAATCATCCCAGCCAGGGCTTTGTCAAGCCGGGCCTTAAAAACCTCCAAGGAAGGAGACTCCACCACCTCCCTAGGTAACGCATTCCAGTGTTTCACCGCCCTCCTAGTGAAATAGTTTTTCCTGATATCCAACCTGGATCTCCCCCACTGCAACTTGAGACCATTGCTCTTTGTTCTGTCATCTGCCACCACTGAGAACAGCCGAGCTCCATCCTCTTTGGAACCCCCCTTCAGGTAGTTGAAGGCTGCTATCAAATCCCCCCTTATTCTTCTCTTCTGGAGACTAAACAATCCCAGTTCCCTCAGCCTCTCCTCATAAATCATGTGCTCCAGACCCCTAATCATTTTTGTTGCCCTCTGCTGGACTCTTTCCAATTTTCCCACATCCTTCTTGTAGTGTGGGAACCAAAACTGGACACAGTATTTCCAGATGAGGCCTCACCAATGTCGAATAAAGGGGAACGATCACGTTCCTTGATCTGCTGGCAATGCCCCTACTTATACAGCCCAAAATGCCGTTAGCCTTCTTGGCAACAAGAGCACACTGTTGACTCATATCCAGCTTCTCGTCCACTGTGACCCCTAGGTCCTTTTCTGCAGAACTGCTACCTAGCCATTCGGTCCCTAGTCTGTAGCAGTGCATGGGATTCTTCCGTCCTAAGTGCAGGACTCTGTACTTGTCCTTGTTGAACCTCATCAGGTTTTTTTCGGCCCAATCCTCTAATTTGTCTAGGTCCCTCTGTATCCGAACCCTACCCTGTAGTGTATCTACCACGCCTCCTAGTTTAGTGTCATCTGCAAACTTGCTGAGAGTGCAGTCCACACCATCCTCCAGATCATTAATAAAGATATTAAACAAATTAATAGGCAGCAGGTTTAAAACAAACAAAAGGAAGTGTTTCTTTACATGATGCACAGTCAACCTGGTGAACTCTTTGCCAGAGGATGTTGTGAAGGTCAAGACTATAACAGGGTTCAAAAAAGAACTAGATAAATTCATGGATATTAGCCAGGGATGGTGTCCATAGTCTTTGTGTGCCAGAAGCTGGGAATGGATGACAGCAGATGGATCACTTGATGATTACCTGCTGTATTCATTCCCTCTGAAGCACCTCACATTGACAGTTGTCGGAAAACAGGCTTTTGGTGTTGGCTAAATAGAATTAGTTTAAAAAGCTCCACATGGGGAGTAGAAACAAACAGCCAAAGTAAACACAAATTGCAGACTAACCAGCGACAGAAATTTGTAAAAACTGGTCTTTTCAAACTGTTTTGTTTTTATTGATCAGACAATTCACACGCATGGGCTAGAGCCACAAAAAACTGTTCCATGAGTCATTTGATCAACTCTATTAGTCATTGATTATGGAAAGGTCCTGGGTCCATCAACTCAAATCTTGCACATCACTACTTAGTTTCTGGGTCAGGTGAATTATTCTTAGACTTCAGTTTTACAAGTATAATGTAAAAAAAGCATATTATCTTTCAGTATCTTGGGGCAGATTCACAACTCATGCGGGGAGGAAAGCACCATTAATTACTACCTGAATCCTGAAGAATATTTTCTTATTTATTTACCACAGTTCATTGGTCTTTCATATGCAAAATCCTTTTCAGCATGAACTGGGAAAAGGAACAGTGTGAGGCAAAATATCTTAGCCTTACTCTAAGGAAAATCACTTACAAAAATTCAAGCTGTGGTGTAATATAAAACTCAGTAGAAGTGCAGTTGTAAAAAAAATTGGCAAATCTTAATTTACAGCTAGAACTAAATGCACTTACAATGGCATAATTCTACCCACAAGTAGTTTTAACATGAATGTAAAGGTGAGATGTAGCCTCAATTCTATCTGAAGAATCTAAGAAAGAAGGTTTGCAGCTGTTTAAAAAATAAAAAAAGAGGCAGGACAACTTCCTCCTTTAATACATGTACAATATTTGTGAACAAATTTCAACACTACCTGTAAAAACAATTTCAAAATATCTGAAACAAACTTCTTACATTGTCTTGTTATAAAGACATACATTGCTACTTTCATAGACAATTGTTTAATAGAATACATAGGTACAGCATTTGAAGTAGCTAAAATTTGAGCTGAAGCATTCCGTATCTTAGGGACTCCACTTTTATGCCTTAAAGCATTTCCTCTGTCATCACTGTCTGCTAGAAATATGACATGTGCAGCAAGTAAAGCAGATCCTGCCCCATTCTTTCAATATAACCTATCCACTGTTCTGAAGCTGAAGGTTTGGGGCAGTGAAATGTCTCAGGGATGCATCTCCACTAGCCCCTTAGGCCCAGATCCTTCATGACTGGAATGGGAATTAGGCACCTAACTACCTTTGGAGATCTGGACCTTTATCCTGAAAGTTTTCCACCACTGCCTGGGTGCAATGGTGGAGCCCTAGTCTAGACAGGTTAATAGCTGGTGTTTTTACTACTGTTTAGTCCTGATAAGAGCTCTAGACAACATGGTAAAAAACCCTGGCTACCTGCATCATGTGTACCCTAAGTCTTTCACCCTTGCCACCACCTGAAGTCACAGTAGTAGGAAACCTAGTGTGGAGGAAGAGGCCATCATGAGAAGACTTAATTAAGCAGAAAATTGAGCTTGTACCATAATGGGTTGCCCACAACTCTGCATGCTTGTTATTTAAAAAGACCCTCAAGATATTTTTTCTTATTTTTAATAGCCATCAGTTTGTGATGGCTAGGGAAGCTCAAATCTGTCTTCTCCAACTGCCCAAAGTCCAGTATTTTAAGAGCAAATTCTAGTATCCAGTTTAAGACTTCAAGTATGTTTATTATAGTACATTCAAAATAAAAGCTGATACTGCATACCAAGGGGTCTGGCTAGAAGTTTAATCTTTTGGAACCCTATTAGGGGTTGGAGGTGTTCCTTAGGTGGTGGAATTTGGGAGCTCAGGTACAAAAATCAGCAAGGTCACTGCGGATGCAACTTTTCTCTTATAGAGCTAGTACAATATCTACACTTATGCAGCAGAACCTCAGAGTTATGAATTGACCAACCACGCACCTCATTTGGAACTGTAAGTACACAATCAGGCAGCAACAGAGACAACAAAGCAAATACAGTACAGTATTGTGTTAAATGTAAACTATTAAAAAAACGGAAAGCAGCATTTTTCTTCTGCATAGTAAAGTTTCAAAGTTGTATTAAGTCAATGTTCAGTTGTAAACTTTTGAAACAACCACCATAATGTTTTGATCGGAGTTACGAACATTTCAGAGTTACAAACAACCTCTATTCCAGAGGTGTTTGTAACTCTGAGGTTCTACTGTGTTCTGCCTTCATATGCCCCTATGTTCAGAGTTGTTCCCAGATTGTGATACCTTTACTCCATAAGTAGTTCCATGGACTTTAGGAGCATAAGTTGTGGTTTGCAACACTACTCAGTGTGATGGAAGATCTTGAGTAATCTGACCCCCTAGTGACTGAACAAAAAATTAAGTGCATTTTGAATGGTTTTTCCCACTTAAATTTTACCCCTAATAAAATATGGTCACCTCAGTTAAATACATTATACTGTCATCCTTTTTTTTTTTTTTTAAAGCATCAAGAAATGCCTGACTTTATATTGTCTGCAACTCCCATCCACAGCGTAGGATGGAATATTCATAGTCTAGGAACCAAATTAATCAAATCAATCTTAGGAATTTGCCAAAATAAAGTCAAAGTTGTAATGAGACAGAAGGGAAATAGTTTAAGTAATAAATGTTTAATCAAAGAATTTTACATATTAACAGAATTCTTTTGGCCAAACATCTACATCGTTGTAGTATCCTACTGTATATAAAGTGGGAATGTATCAAGTATAGACTATGAAAGTGCAAACAACAATTCAAGGTTAGAGTAATTTTTTTACATTATAAAATCAATAGGTTTACAAAATAGGCTTGCCAAACTTTATTTCTGAATTGTAAAGTGAATGACTGGTGATTTTTAAAATAAGTACTAAGAAAATACAAATTTAATATGCTCATTTTCATGCTCGGAATAGAGTAACACAGAAACAGTGGATATACTGCACAACCTAAACAAAGTACAGAAAAACCAGAACCCACAAACTTCACTATCTTCACAGAGCACTCTTACATATCTTACTGTAGCTTTGCAAGACACATCTCAATGCAATACACAATCTTTGTGAGAATCTTTCTATTCAGAAATTACAACTCAAGGACGCTATGTGAGTCAAACATTTTTAAGTTTTGGACCAATTCATGATGACAGTCTTTAAAGAACTATTTTAGATTATAGTATTTTATAGCCTAGAACATTTTAAAACAGGTATTTTCCAAAGATGACAAAGGGTTCAACATCAATGTTTTTGAGAATGGGGCACCTAGAGGTAAAGTTAGAAAATGTAATGGAATTATAGAGCATAGTAACAGCCTCAAACCATTCTCTCTAAAGACATTGCTAGAGAGAAAAAGATTTTTGTGTGGCAGC
This sequence comes from Trachemys scripta elegans, assembly GCF_013100865.1. NCBI lineage: Eukaryota > Metazoa > Chordata > Testudines > Emydidae > Trachemys > Trachemys scripta. The sequence continues at coordinate 43,971,006 of NC_048299.1, read as the reverse complement.
TGAGATTAAAATATTCATATATAACTCCTTACTAATATGAACCTTGTGACTACAAAGTTCCAGAAGTAGGATTTGAATGAAATATTTACCAAAACACTCACAGTAATCTCTATATCTATATATCTATATATATCTCTTTGTTTGCCATCATACTTGCCTATACAGGCTTGGTATTGAAAAACTTTTATATCAACAAATCTAACAGTCAAGCAAATCTTACAATGGAGTGTTGTGTATTGATTTTCCTTATATTATGACAGGTTTTGACTATATGCAAGTAAAACAGCATTCAACAATTTACTCTAGTTGTAATTACATACTGTACCATTGTATCTCACTTACCACTAACTGTAATTTTTGATGCTTTTAAGCAAATCTAAAACCAATATTTTCTTCACAGAACAACAACAGAAAGGGTCTTTTTTTTGTTTCGTTTTTCTACTAAACAGTAATCACACAGCAAGTGAATATTGTGCAATTGAACAAATATCTAGCAGTGTTTGTTATTTATGCAAAAACACTGACTGAACCTTTAGTCATTGTTTACTGTAAAGGCAAGGCCATGGGTGGTTTTATGGAGGTCTTTTCAATTAATAGCATAGTTACTCCAGAACAGACACTGAATCTGAATTACTTATTTAACTGTGGCAACTATCCGTTTGGGTTACGGCAAAGGCACGGTAACGTGTTGCGCAGAATGGATTATTGAACTTTAATAATTGTGGGACTGGCAATAATATGAACATTTCATATTTCTATATTTTATAAAATGTTTCCATTGAAATTAATTGCACCATTAGTGCATAAAATGCATTGTAAAATTATGAAAAAGAACTATGATTGCACTTCCATTAAAGTGTCTCAAATACAGCATAGCTGTTGCTAATAAACTGTATTTTAATATTTAAAACAACTGTTTCACAGCAGCATTAGGTTTAATTAACTTAAGGTACAGGCTACATTTAATTAAATGCAGTCACCATGGCAATAAATGCCATTTAATTTAGAGAAGAAATGCTACCCAGTGGTTCACTGCTAAGAATCATGGGGATTACTTTGATACAGGCACACTGTGCACCTGTTGTATTGGGTTAAAGTTAATTAGCTATTCACAGTTTGGCACATTTGGACTGTAAATAGACATGGAAAAAAATCTTTGATTTTAATATTAAAAGAATATCCATTTCCTTGTTCCTAGAGCAGCACTAAAGAGAAGCATTAAATACCTCAATTCACTCTAGTAAAAAATGAAAGATAAATAAGGAAAAAGTTATGGGAAAGCGAAAACAAAATGTAAATGAACTGCTAAATGTTATTTTGCTGAAAGATTGAGTTCTAAAAATGGAAAAAACTATTTGAGGCTAAATAACGAAAATAATCAGTGTAAGCCTTTAATCCATACTTTCAAATTAAGGATCACCAACGTAAGGCTAAACAGATGCTGCAATGTATTAGGAATGTGGAGTACAACCTACTTATTCTTCCTCCTTCAGAGCAAAAAAGGCAAACACTACCTAATTAAATGCAAAGGATATTCCTTGAAAGGTTCATATTATTAGTCTAAAGAACTTCAATTCAAGGGAACGCCTATGTATTCCATCATTATGTCAGTGGTTTACATTTGAGCTGTAAGTATGTGGATCAAAGTCCCCATAATGCTTACTCCACATACTGTACCATCTGTAACTACCATCCATTTAAGCTCAAAAACTACTTTGTGTTCATACCAAATGTACATGCTCAATCCATTCATTTGAGGTCTGAGGAGTTTGACTTGAAACCTCTTCTGAAGTATCCACACTGCTAATGGCTTCCCCGGTAAAGTCACCACTTTGTGGCAGTCTATCCCCTGGAATGATGTTTTCTTCAGAAATACTCGCTTCTGTTTGGGTTCCTCTGCCTTCATTTCTGATGGCATCCTCAAAAAGTGCATGCTCTTCCTGAGGCTCCAGTCCTACCTCTATAAGATTTGCTTGTCCTCCTGACCCATCATCGATACTATGTTGCTGTGAATCCTCATCAGTTTCTGTACTTGCTGAAGGAATTAGTGCGATACTTTGAGGGTTCATGTCATGGAACCAGGCCATGATATTTCCAAGCAGATTTTCATTAATGTTGGGATCCTGGCTACTTGAATCGGCATCACTAGATGTTGAGTATAATCCACTTCTTGTATCACTGAAAGGGTGTGAGCTAAGGCGATCAGCTGAAAATGGATCATTGCCCGCCCCTAGTCTCATCAAACTATCACCAAGTTCTAACAACTCAGAGCTGCTCAAAGCAGCCCTAGGGTTATCTATATTTACAGAAACTAAGTCCAACCTTGTAGGCAAAGATGTACCTATTGCTCCTAATGATGCCTCATTATTAAGGAAGTCTCTAGTTTCTTCATCAATAGCCAGGCCAGATTCTTGCAATGATAACTGAATAGCAAGCAGGATGTTTGGGTCATCTTCATCCAAAGAACTAAGAGCCTATGGAGATATACAAGATCACTTTCAAAATTAAGTATCAAGTATCAAAGGGGTAGCCGTGTTAGTTTGGATCTGTAAAAGCAGCAAAGAGTCCTGTGGCACCTTACAGACTAACAGACGTATAGGAGCATGAGGTATTTGGGTATTCACCCACGAAAGTTCATGCTCCAATACGTCTGTTAGTCTATAAGGTGCCACGGAACTCTTTGCTTCAAAATTAAATAATTTTTGCTTTTTATCAAGTTTTGGATTCAAAATTAATGTATATTGCATTTTGTTTAAAATGTCTGAAAAATGTATTCCAGTAAAGTTTTAAAATCAGCTCTAAAAGTTGATTTATCCTTAGTGGTGATGATACATTTACAGTAGCTTAACAATACTTTGTAAATTCATATTTTCTTATCCTAGATTCCATCCCTCTCATGACCATAGTCATGTATTCGTCATGTAACAAATGTAGGATGCAGGAAAATATGATAAAGAAAAATATAGGAAGGGAAGCAAAGCAAAGCAAAGCAAATGGACAGGAGACTAGGGAAGATACCTGAAGAGAATCCTGGTTTTCAGAGCGACTGACAGGGGTATAGTCATGAAGTGAAGAGCTGTGCAGAATACTCATAGAAGCTGAACTCACCATGGAGGTACCGTGTCTTCTACTGCTACCACCCTCTTGAGTATCTGTTAAAATAATTTAAACAAAAACATAAGTAGGAACACGAAACCTCTATCAATTTTTAATCCCATTTTTATCAGCAGAACCTCCTGCCATTCTTATTTATTTGGGTTCAAGTGTACGATCTTGCTCTCGTCTTCATTTTGGCCCAAATCCTGTAATACAGAGCACAGCCCAAACAACTGGCTGTGTGCTAGAGGAAAGGACTGCTTCCCCATTCCCTCCTTAGGATGTTTGTACAGCTGCGCCCATGGCACCAATGAAGCCCTGCTGGATTAGGAAGGAAGTGGGGGAAGAGACAAGAGGAGCCTTGTAGCAAATGGTTCTTCTAGCCTTGCTCTGTGCACAGCACACATTAACCCCCCCCACATCCAGCCCCAACTCATGTACAGTGGAACAGTACCAGTTATATTGCTTTGGGAGTCTCCATGGCTGCAGAGGATGGGATTGATTTACCCCTTTACTCCCTAATGCAGGAACCTGGATTTGGCCCTTTGTGCTTGTCTGCCTCCTTCCTATTTGTCAAAATACATGTTAGCATGTTCCTCTATTCTTAGCTGCAGAGTGGCTCCCAGTACGTTGTGACAATTGAGTGTAATTTAGAGCAGCCATGAAGCTGTTCTAATTTAAGACAGGGGCAAAAATATGCAGGTCACATATTCATATGCACACCATTGCTCAGCTGCAAACTGAGAATCTTGCTCACATTTCTTTTTCCTGTGATGTGTCAGCATTTCTAAGAGTGATGTTGCTACTGCTTCCACTGTGAATCCAAGTAACATTCCTGGTCTTAAAAAAAAATTCTAATAACGAAACCAGTGTTGTCAGAAAAAACTCATTCTGTAGTAAAGGGAAATATCAATCTTTTGAATTATGCTACAGTAACTCTTCACTTAAAGTCGTCCTGGTTAACATTGTTTCGTTGTTACGTTGCTGATCAATTAGGGAACGTTCTCGTTTAAAGTTGTGCAATGCTCCCTTCTAACGTCGTTTGGCAGCCGCCTGCTTTGTCCACTGTTTGCAGGAAGAGCAGCCCATTGCAGCTAGCTGGTGGGGGCTTGGAACCAGGATGGACTGGCAACCCCCCACTCCCCTAAGTTCCCTGTGCTGCAGTCGCCCAGCAGGCTATCAATCGGTAGTTCAGCTGTCCCTCCCCCCACTGCCATGTGCTGCTTCTGCCCTCTGCCTTGGAGCTGCTCCCAGAGATTCCTGCTTGCTGTGCAGGGAGGGAAGGGAGGGGGCTAATGTCAGGGTGTCCCCCTCCCCCTGCACCCCGCTTACCCCTTCTCCATATAGAGCAGGGAGGGGACATGGACGGAGAGAGACAGAGAGAGCTTGGGGCAGCAGCTGCTGTCTCAACTTTCTGATCCACTTAAAAAGACAATGCACTTAAGAGTGGGTCAGCTTACTTAAAGGGGCCGAGTGCATCGCTCTCTCTCTCCCACACACAAGGTGTGTGTCTGTCTCTGTCTGCTATGCTGTCTCCCCTCCTTCGTGTTCGTGCTGCCTTGTGTGAGAGGCTACATTAACAATGTGTTAACCCTTGAGGGCTCAGCGAGTGCTAGTTCATCATTCTGCAGCAAGGCATTCCCTGGGAAATATCCCTCCCTCTACCACCCTCTAACTTCACCACCTCAACCAAGCTTCACAGTCATCAAAGCTGTTTGCTTAAAATGTATAGTGTGTGTATATAGCTATATAATATATAGGTTTTTTGTCTGACGAAAAAAATTTCCCTGGAACCTAACCCTCCCCCCCTTTACATTAATTCTTATGGGGAAATTGGATTCGCTTAACATAGTTTCGCTTAAAGTCGCATTTTGCAGGAACATAACTACAATGTTAAGCGAGGAATTACTGTAACAGGATTTACCATTTTCACTTGAAAATTTAGAATGAAATAAAAGTGAGATCCCAACAGGTTGTGCCTTATCATCACAACTAACCTGATGGCATAAAAACAAATTACCTTGTAAAAAGCCAAAATGGGTGGCAATTTTGCATCAGTTATTTTAAACTGCAGTCTTGGAATTATTCTAATCTACACTTTGATTTTGTCCCTCCGTGTTTCTCCTGCATATCTCATTGGACAAAAAACAGTGAATTTATATTATGTTGGGACAGGTGGATACAGGGGTTCTATATCACTCTGGCCCTTTTATTGGGCATAAAGGAGCTTGGTATGGGGATGAGAGTCTCGCCTGATGTATTGACTGCTGAAAATTTCTTCAGAGACAGAAAAATAAGTTTCCTCTAAGTAAGGGTGGATAGTCTAAGGCTCCTGTAAAGATTCATGGATATGTTCAACTGTACAGGAGTAGTCACACTGAAGTCAACTCATGTGTAAAGTTAAGCAAGTGCAGCACTGAGACCACAAACTTCTTTTTATCTATCTATAAACTAAGGATCACAGTGGACTCTACTAACAATTTGAGATACATTTATTTTTCCTTTTTTACTCCAAACAAAGAACATACCTAATGTGCTCTCACTAGGGTCTTCGGGGTCTGGAGTATTACTGAGCAGACTGTGAATGTCTCCACGTCGACGCTGTCTATGCCTCCTCCGATACTGAAATTCAGCATATTCCTGCATAAATCAAAGGTTACAAAATACAGGGGAACATGCAATAATATTTTTTCTGCCATAACCAACAGTACATTTTCTATTAAGAAAAATGTGTGATTTTATACATTTATTATAAAATCACCTATTCCCAGAAAAATAAATCACAGATTGTCATGCAAGAAATTAAAAAAAAAAAAAAAAACACGACAGCAGGTAATCCTAAATGAACGAAATTATTAACTAGCAAAGAAGCCTACTAGTTGAAGATATGAATACTTGCAATCTCCATTTTTAAATAATTCCAAGTACTGTTAATTTTGTTTACAAGTTTTAATACCAACTTTTAATTATTTTTAGAATTACAACTGATTAAATATGAGTCTTCTCTCCTTTTTTGTTTAACATTAGACATTAGGGAGATACCTTCTAAGGCCCCTGATCCAGCAAAACAATTAAATTTGTGCCTGTTTTCCAGGAATAGTAAAGTTATGTGTGTGCTTAAAGTACTTTACTGATTTGGGGCCTATATTTGCAGGGCTAACACAAATCTGTGGTACAAAGTGGCTGGTCTGTGCCCCTCTGGAGTCCCTAGCCTCTGTTTGCCAGAAGCTGGGAATGGATCACTTGATGACTACCTGTTCTGTTCATTTCCCTCTGGGGCACCTGGTATTGGCCACTGTCATAAGACAGAATATTGGGTTAGATGGACCTTTGGTCTGACCCAGTATGGTCGTTCTTATGTTCTAAATGGGGTGGATTTTATCCACTGCTCAGTGATAAAAGAATGCAGGCCATCGTACCTACTTATTTAACAGTTTTGACAAGCCAATTTGGGTGTGGGCATCAGAGTAGGGACTGCAAATGTTTCTTAATGTGATTTATTTATTTACAAAATGTACACAAATCTTGTTTTACTTGAACAGAGGTGGCAAAAAACTGCACGTAGGTGTTAACTCCCTTTATCAGAAACTGCAGGTAAGGCATCACAGTCCTGCCCCAAGAAGCAGCTGTCTCCAGCTTCTGTCTCTCTCTAGGATTCACACCAATCTCAAACAAATCTAACTAGTATATTATATATTATATTATATTATATTATATTATATTATATTATATTATATAACACTATACGTATTTCCTCCCTTTACACCTGGGAAACCCCTACTCCAAAGCTTCTCTTGTACTGTGTGGCCTGGAAAAGGTAGCCTAACCTTTTAAGCCTCCTTTTGTACAGCTACTCTGCAACATGAAAAACGTAGAACCAAGAGCCCAGACAGTTATGCATAGCCTCTTCTATGGAGAGTTTCATCTTGGGTGCTTACACATTAACAACAAATGCAAGCCATAAGCACTTTCACCACAATAGGATTAATGCTGGTAGACTCTTGCTCCTGTGTGAAGTTGCACTGATTCAAGTGCAGGATCAGGACCTTAATTACCAAATCTTGATGCCTAACAATTGACTTAGTATTCTTTACACCATATACACCTATTCCTCAAGTAAAGAGTTCCATATTTATTTACACAAGATTGTGAATGGTCAGAAATGACTCCATAAAGTATTAAGATTTGAAAGTCATTGCAGATATTACATGAAAAATTATTTTCTCTACGTTTGCAATAAGGTCACAGATTTTACTCATGGCCTTTTTAAATGATAATTGTTGTTTCTTTAATATATTTGTGCATCAGACATATCTCCACTCATACGGATATAATTTTGTTTCTGATTACATAGAAAGATTTTATATATTTTAGCAATACAGATTTTAATGTTATTGTACTGAAAAGTAGAATTTTCATATACTGGCCTAAATATAGTACTTTTTACTGAAAACATTCAAATTTTCTCTATTCTGGGTAGAGTTTTATCGTAACAAGATCTGGTATATACAAATATTTTACTTTGGTATCAGTAAAAATACATAATTGTGCTAAAAAGTTTGTCTAGTGAATTTAATGGAAAACACAAAAAGGACTGAATTATTTTAGCTACAAAATTCCTTTAGCACAGGTGGTTGCAAGTATCTTTGGCAGATAAGGTACAAAGGATACAATTTAAATCAGACAGTGCCATATTTGGGTAAATTATAACTGCTAATCAACAGTCATCTAAACATGACAGCCATGTTACTTATTGTTTAACAGAAGCCTTCCCTTTTCTAATCTGCCTTTTCTCCTACCCTGTTCCTCCTGGGCTGTTGTAACATCACAGATAGAGTTCAGTCTCACAAAACACTGAATTATTTAGGAACAAAGGAAGAACTGAAGGAATTGAACAGGAGAAACAAAGCTGATTACCCTATAAGAAGCAAGCTGTTTTTTCTAATAGCATATTGCTAACCAGCAACAATAGGAAAGGAAATATACAGAAAATGGAGTTTTATAAGACATGGTATTTTTCCAGCGTGTCTGAAAGTGGCTGGGTCTTAAAAAAAATGCAGAAGTGATATTTCTCCTTTAACCTCACACTTCGATTTAAAACCCCCTGAAATATTTAATTCAAGTTAAAGAGAAAAAGGAAAACTTGAAAGGAAAATGCACATATTATGTGCAATGCAGTTGTTTGACAATCACATAAATGTTCTTCCACCATGTATAAATGGTGAAATATTGCTTTAAAAATTTGTATTTTGCTTTTTGTAATCCTGACAGCAGTAGTCCATCCTGCAGAAAAAGTGATATTATTTATGACACGACTAACGTAATATTGTATCTAGGGCTGTCGATTAATCGCAGTTAACTCGCACAATTAAAAAAAAATTAATTGCGATTACTTGCACTTTTAATTGCATTGTTAAACAATAGAATACCGATTTAAATTTATTAAGTATTTTGGATGTTTTTCTACATTTTTAAATTGATTTCAATTACAACACAGAATACAAAGTGTGCAGTGCTCACTTTATATTATTTTTATTACAAATATTTGCACTGTAAAAAATGATAAACAAAGAAATAGTGTTTTTCAGTTCACCTCATACAAGTACCATAATGCAATATCTTTATCATGAAAGTGCAACTTACAAATGTAGATTTTTTGTTGTTACATAACTGCACTCAAAAAAACAAAACAATGTAAAACTTTAGAGCCACAGTTCTACTTCTTGTTCAGCCAATCGCTAAGACAAACAAGTGTGTTTACATTTACGGGATACAATGCTGCCTGTTTCTTATTTACAACGTCACCTGAAAGTGAGACCAGCATTTACATGGCACTTTTATAGCCGGCATTGGAAGGAATTTACATGCCACATTCGTATGCCCCTTCATGCTTCAGCCACCATTCCAGAGGACATGCTTCCATGCTGATATTGTTCCTTTAAAAAAATGCGTTAATTAAATTTGTAACGCACTCCTTGGGGGAAAACTGTATGTCTCCTGCTCTGTTTTACCCGTGTTCTGCCATATATTTCATGTTATAGCAGTCTCGCATGATGACCCAGCAGATGATATTCATTTTAAGAACACGTTCACTTCAGATTTGACAAAACGCAAAGAAGGTACCAATGTGAGATTTCTAAAGATAGCTACAGTACTCGACCCAAGATTTAAGAATCTGAAGTACCTTCCAAAATCTGACAGGGATGAGGTGTGGAGCATTCTTTCAGAAGTCTTAAAAGAGCAACATTCCTATGTAGAAACTACAGAACCCGAACCACCAAAAAGAAAATCAACCTTCTGCTAGTGGCATCTGACTCAGATGATGAAAATGAATATCCGTCGCTCCACACTGCTTTGGATTGTTATTGAGCAGAACCCATCATCGGCATGGACATATGTCCCCTGGAAGGGTAATTGAAGCATGAAGGGACATAGGAATCTTTAGAGCATCTGGCAGGTAAATATCTTGCAATGCCAGCTACAACTGTGCCATGCAAACACTTATTGTCACTTTCAGGTAACATTGTAAACAAGAAGCAGGCAGCATTATCTCCTGCAAATGTAAACAAACTTGTCTGAGCCATTGGCTGAACAAGACTTAGGACGGAGTGGACATGCAGGCTCTAAAATTTTACATTGTTTTATTTTTGAGTGCAGTTATTTTTTTTTCTACTAATTCTACATTTGTAAGTTCAACTTTCATGATAAAGAGATTGTACTACATTATTTGTATTAGGTGAATTGAAAAAAAACTTTATTTTGTTTTTTACTGTGCAAATATTTGCAATCAAAAATAATAATATAAAGTGAGCACTGTACACTTTGTATTCGGTGTGGTAATTGAAATCAATATATTTGAAAATGTAGAAAATATCCAAAAATATTTAAATAAATGGTATTCTTTAACAGTGTGATTAATCACAATAAATTGTTTTAATCGCTTGACAGCCTAATTGTATCAGAAATTATCTAGTTTTCTTCCTCTTTAATACTACTTTTACATTCAGAATAATATTTGTTTAAAATTTAAACAGAAAATTTAATTTTAAATCTTTAATTTTTTGTTGAATTTTTAAATCAGTAAAGAATGGAAGAAAGTGTGCCACTTCATTTAGGTTCTCTGTCAAATCCTGTTGGACTGATATTGCATCCAAAAGTATATTTTTAATTATACAGATTTTTGAATATTTATTATAAAAATATTGCCACAGATGCAGGCATGTTTTCTTCGTAGATTCTTGCCTTGCTCTGAGATTGGAAAAAATACATTGCAAAGGGTTGGTATGATGTCATCCTTAAGAACTGTCTTTTCGTAAGACTCATTGTTTAGGTACTGCCCAATTACCCATGCATATATTTCCTTCTATTGTGAAACAAAGAAAATGGAAAGCTTAAACCCAACCTTGCAAACCTTAAAACAATTTGAAACAAAATCTGGAATCTCTCCATGCAAAACAGAATTATACCCTGATTCCTAGAATATGCATAGCGACATTAAAAATTAAAAAAAAAGTTTACCTCAGGGGATGCAAATCCTAAATATTCCCAATCCCATGTTCCACCAGCAAAGCTATAAATTAAATCAGATACATCATGTAATTTATTAGCAGAATAAAGTATGAACAATGGCTCCCCCAGTCTACAATTGTAAATCATCTTTGAGGTGAACTCCTCATCTGTTTAACAACATACATTTATAAACATATTTCAGAAGACTGGATAATTAAATTATTTAAAATTCTGGATATTGAAAATTATTCTCAGCAATTATTTAAATAGTGTTTGGTGAGTGCCAAGTATGTAAGTGGCTATTTTGAAGTACAGGACGTGAAATGAGGTCACAAGTACTCAGCTAGCTATTAACACATCACAAAACTGTGTGTGAATATACTATAAAAATTCATATCTAGTACACTGACTAAACTGGGCAAGAATCATTACACCTAAATTATGCTTCACTGTCACAATGGCTTGGAGGGTAGAACAACTGAGTGGGTGAGTATATGTTATAATTATACTTATTAACTATTATTGTAATTCACAACTTCACATATCTTAATGTAATTTAAAAAAAACAGAAAAAACTAAAAGAGAATGATTTTTAGGTTTACATCCTTTCACTAGAAGAAAAGAGAAATGTGGGGATAAAATAGTATACACACACCAAACCTACCAGTAACTTTTAACAATTAAAATGTAATCTAAACAAAACACTGAGCAGCAAAAATATTGCTTCTCTGAATCAGTTCGATCAATCACATTACTCTATTAAGATCTTTATACTATCAACAAGCTGTCTTCAGTTTAACACCTTTCACTTGTCAGCTGACCAGACAGCAATAGAAGTGTATACAGCAATTTGAGTTGGCATCCACAAGGTGCCATAAGAATGAAATGAAAACGCCAATCTAATCAAAAATATAGGAACTGTGAATGAGACTATTTGGCTTTCTAGCTAAAAGAGGAAATCAATGACCTCCCCATACATCTAGTCAGCCTCTGCAGCTTCCTAAACTCCAGGGGAGGATTCCTACCAAAGCATGGGCTCTATCTCCCGTGCTGATATTGCAACTGCACCTGTGTGGAAACCGTTGGCAAAAAAAAAAAAAAAAACCCCACAACACACCAAACTGGTGAAAATCCTGCCTGGTTTTGGGTTTCATTACAAATTTAAAAGTCAGCCAAGATTCCTCATTTTCAGTTCCAAAATGAAAATGAGAGACACTTGGCAATTTAATGTATCAGAGGGGTAGCCGTGTTAGTCTGAATCTGTAAAAAGCAACAGAGAGTCCTGTGGCACCTTTAAGACTAACAGAAGTATTGGGAGCATAAGCTTTTGTGGGTAAGAACCTCACTTCTTCAGATGCATCTGAAGAAGTGAGGTTCTTACCCACGAAAGCTTATGCTCCCAATACTTCTGTTAGTCTTAAAGGTGCCACAGGACTCTCTGTTGCTTTTGGCAATTTAATGGCGTTTCACATTCTGAAGTTTAAAGTGAAAGGATGTAATTTCACATATGGAGATATACCCATCTCATAGAACTAGAAGGGACTCTGAAAGGTCATCAAGTCCAGTCCCCTACCTTTACTAGCAGGACCAAGTACTGATTTTGCCCCAGATCCCTAGGTATCCCCCTCAAGGATTGAACTCACAACCCTGGGTTCAGCAGACCAATGCTCAAACCACTGAGCTATTCCTCCCCCCAATTTAACTAGGCAAAGTGCATCAATGGGCATTGTCTGCCTACATCAAAATCCTCACTTGCTCGTGGCAACTACGTGCGGACCCACCCGAGGATTGCCGCTGGGACCCGTGCCCGAGTCACACGAACGGCAGCAGCTCCCCCCGTGAATCAAATGAAGAAAGTGTTTGTTGAGCCAGTGACCTACAACTACAAAATTGTCAGCTCTGTTTTGCTTTGATGTGTATGTCAAAGCAAGCACTAGTTTGAGGGGTGGGTTCACAGAGCTTGGTAGCTGTAACCTGAACTTTTTTGGTTTCACTCTTTTTATACCTAAATTACCTGCGTCTTGGAGCTTCTGGAGAGTCTGCAGGGGCAACTCCACGGGCCACAGAGGCCAAAAACTCTTGCCTCTTCTGCTGCACAAGACATGCTGCACGGATTATTTTGTGACGAGGAGTACGAAGATAAGGCCTATTTACTTTCTGAGCAAGGTCTTCCGTGACCATTTCTAAGTCTGTCTGCAACAGAAAATAAACAAAGTATACCATGTAATGTTATAACAAAATAAAACCGTTAAATGAACAACTGGCATAACTGCACTGTAAACATGCTATACAATAACTCCTCGCTTAACCCTGTAGTTATGTTCCTGAAAAATGCTACTTTAAGCGAAACAATGTTAAGTGAATCCAAGGGGGGAGGGGGTTTAGGTTCCAGGAAAAAAATTTCGCCAGACAAAAAAGACAACACACACACGTGCGCGCGCACACACACACAGTATAAGTTTTAAACAAACCATTTAATACTGTACACAGCAATAATGACTGTGAAGCTTGGTTGAGGTGGTGAAGTCAGAGGGTGGAAGAGGGTGGGATATTTCCCAAGGAATGCCTTACTGCTAAACGATGAACTAGCACTCGGCTGAGCCCTCAAGGGTTAACCCATTGTTGTTAATGTAGCCTCACACTTTACAAAGCAGCACGAATTGAGAAAGGAGAGACAGCATGGCAGAGAGAGACAGAGACACACATGGTGTGTGTGAGAGAGAAACAGAGACACGTGCATTACCCCTTTAAGTACACTAACCTTACTCTAAGTACATTGCCTTTTTAAGTAGATCAGCTAGTTGAGACAGCAGCTGCTGCCAGCAAGCTCCCTCCATCTTGAGCCCTGTCCCCTGTCGTGTCCCCCGCTCTGTTCAGTGGAGATGGGGTAAAGGAGCAGGGGACAGAGGAGGGAGGCAACCTGACATTAGCATCCCTGCACAGCAAGCAGGAGGCTCCCGGGAGCAGCTCCAAGGCAGAGGGCAGGAGCAGCACACGGCAGTGGGGGGAGGGACAGTTGAACTGCCAGCAATGGATAGCCTGCTGGGTGGCTGCCGCACATTGAACTTATGGGAGCAGGGAGCTGATGGTCCACCCTGGTTCCAAGCCCCCACCAGCTGGCTCCAACGGGCTGCTTTTTCTGCAAGCAGTGGACAAACCAGGTGGCTGCCAAACAACGTTATAAGGGAGCATTTTGCAACTTTAAATGAGCATGTTCTCTATTTGATCAGCGACGGAACAACAAAACAACGTTAACTGGGATGACGTTAAGTGAGGAGTTCCTGTACTGAATAATTCAATTTCTCTAGAGATACCATCCTGACAGGATTCTCACTCCTGGGTGTTAGCTCCTTAACAAGAAACTGATTGAACTCCCTCAGCCCTCAAAGAATTTTTACCATTGAGGGCAGAGGTGTGCTAAGACAATGCCTATCATGCTGATCAATACTGTCTCGTTGTTTCCTTGTACTCCCAATCTGTCTTTATCCATCCCGTCTTATTCTTAAATTGTAAGTTCTTTGGGGCAGGTTCTGTGTTTGTACAGTGTCTAGCATAATGGGTCCTGATCCTTAACTAGGGCTCTTAGGTGCTATGGAAATACATATATATAAATGAAGTTGTGAGGTATAGCGAGTCAAGCCCTCTAGTGCCATTGCATGCCATCCCCAGCTGGGTGTAATAAATACTGCCCTCTAATTTCAGTCAGTTCCTCCTTGATGGCCATCAACAAAGGGGCTGTCTGTTGAGAAAAGCATCATTCTGACATAACTTTCATTCACCACATAATTCCCAAACTCTGTGGGGAAGTATCTTCTTTAATATTTATGCCTTGATTCTTTTTCCTTTGGGGCATATTTTTGGTCATGGTTAATCATTTTGTATTGGTTTACCATCCTAGGGAGCTTCACTTCCTGTGCAAACGAAGGGATTGACTAGATCATTTAGAGGGCATTATTTACACCTGGCAGAGAAAGGAGATTTGATGGTCAATACAGGGCTTAGGCTTGCACTATACCCAAAGCCAGTGCCCTTAGGAATCAAAATTATTTTAGAATTGAGGGAGATCTGCTGGTCTCAGCCTAATCCAGGAATGAGAAGCCTGTTCATATATCTTCAGAAAAACAGAATTACAAGTGTATTTTTTTTCCATTAAGAATCTGTTTGTCTTTAAAGCTGAAATAAAATATATTGCATTATAGACTAAACAATTCTGCCAAAAGTATTCTTCACTCCCTTCCCCCTAATTTGGTTGTAGCCTTAAAACCTTTAAAGACAGAATTCAAAATCATATAGACCCAACAATGAGTTTAATGCTACAGCAAAATAAACAGTTCATTATACACAGTTCTTGCCACGTCTTTGTCATTTTGAACTAAGTTTAAGAATTTTATATAGTCAGAAAACATGCAATATGGATAACTAGTATTACAAGAAAAATTAGTTCTGTCACAAAAAGCAAAACATACTTATTTTACCTGCATAAGTTCAAATATTTCTTTCTTTGTGCTTTTAGGTTCCAAAAAGAATCCATATGGATAAGAACACTTGAGAATGCGGCGAGTTTTTAAGAGCTCTTGTACTGCATCTTCAATGAAAGTGGTATCAGGACAGCCTCCTTCAGCTGTACAGTAACACAAGCATTGTAAAAACATTTTTCTGCTGACCTTAATAGTTTTATTATGAGAGTTTCCCCCAAAAGAAGTACAAGTTTGTGTTAATGTAAGATCAGAAATATTTTCCAAATAAATTCCAGTCCATACTGTAAATGGATAGGTGTGGTTATGGTAAAAAAAAGTAACTATGTATCACTAACTTCTCTCTGACTCAAGTGATTTATTCCTTGTGTGTATTTAGAGTCTCATATGCTTATTCTACTTCCTAATAGAAGCTTTTACTACTTTTTATTCACACTAACATTTCAGAATGAGAAATTACACCATGTAATAGGCCCTAATGGGCCCTATCCATAAAAGGCCTATCCAGAAGGACAGATAAGATTGCTCACTTGGGTCAGCTGGGTAAAACTACCTGCAGTGACGACCTGACCAGGTCTGAATTTCCACTCTTGCAGGTGGTAACATAGCAGGTCATCTTCATACAGTTTCAATACAAACTTACACCCATGATCCTGCAAAGAGCTCCTCGTGTGCAACCCCTGCATACATGGAGAGCTCACTGGAGGATCAAGACTTTATTTCTTTCTTATGGGTACACTTCTCTACAAAGTAAGAAAAACTGATTCAGAACAGATCACATGTAACAAGTTGTGTACTGTGCTGTGCACTGGTTGAATCAAATCATCTTTCCTCACCTTAAAGGTGACTGCATTTCAGAAGCAAGTGATTCTTCCTATATAGCATACATGCTGTAGTTCCTAATGAACCTTTCATTACTCTTGGTAACTTTCACTCTATGCATCCGAAGAAGTGAGGTTTTTACTCACAAAAGCTTATGCCCAAATAAATCTGTTAGTCTTTAAGGTGCCACCAGACTCCTTGTTGTTTTTGTACATACAGACTAACACGGCTACCTCCTGATACTTGACACTAATGAACCTTGGGATCCTTCAGAGTGTAAGTCACTACATAAATGTAAGATACCATTAAGAGTCTGAAATTCATACTTCACTGTTTCCTCAAGCAATTTTCATTAACGTTATTTAAAATATGTGGGAGAAAGGACAAAACAAATACATGGAATCAGGTGTGGGGGGCTGTTACACATAAATACTGAAAGAGAATTGTTATCTCCTTAACAACAAAGGACTCAAACTCAAGTTAACATCAGATGAACTGAGGACTGACAAAGGCTGAAAGTTCAAAGACTGAAATGTACAGAAGTAGCAGTCTGAAATATCTCATTTCTTGTAGGCATCAATATAAGTAAAGAAAAATCTGAAGAACAAAATTGTTCTTTTAGTGTAAAGAGATATTTGACTTCAGACCACCGTTATATAAATCAGTAAATACCAACAAACACTACTTACTTCCACTGAGAGCTCTACTCAACTGCTCCATCTTTTCTTTGGCAGTTTTTAGAAGGCGCTGTTCTAACTAAAAAAAGGGACATAAATAAAATTCAACAAATTCATCTAATTATTGGACTAATAAAGTGGGGAAAAAATTTATTAGAAACTGTTTGGATCATACCTGATAGCTGAGCTCATGGTTCTTAAACCTCGTGTAATAATGCATAAACCTATCAAGCTCTTGAAATCGTCTATGTTTCTTTTCAGCCTAGAAAATAAGAAATCAAACATGAGTCATCCATTTACACTTATATTATTTTAACAATCATCAGCAAATACAAAATATAGTCAGCTGTTTCAGACTATTAAACATCTATACACAAATACCATGGTAATGGGTACTGTTTAAGACGTACTCCTGGAGGAATTCTGTGCCAAAAAAATTAAAAATTCTGCGCACAATATTTTAAAATTCTGCCAATTTCATTTGTCAGAATAATACTACAAAATCACGCCAGTTTCAGTTATTTTGGTAATTTATTTCAAAATACTAGTCAGCAAGCTTGTCTGTAACAATACAGACATACAAACAAAAAATTCTTCCAGGAGTACAGAGGTAAAGAAACCCCTATGACAACCCAGTTCCTGTTTCACCCACTCCTCCCTTCCCCTCCAAACCCAGCCATGGGGCCAGACCCCAGCCAATACACCTGAAGCCCCTTCCTCCCTAGCCCAGCTGCAGGGGCCCACAGCTCAGACACCTGCCCTCCCAAGAGCCCAGCTGCAGGGGCCCCCCCATCCCAGATACCCACACATCCTTTCCCGCCAAAGCTCAGCTGCAGAGGCCCCCTAGCCTAGACACCCGTCCCCCTCCACCACCAGAGCACAGCCGCAGAGCCCCCTCCCAGCCTCCTCCATCCCCAAAGCCCAGCTACAGGGTCCCCCCAGCCCAGACACCCTCCCCCTCGAGTCCAGCCTTGCCACCCCAGCCCAAACCCCCCTCCTTCCCAGTGCCCAGGGATCCAGAGGGAAAAACAGCCTGATGCTCGGTCCCAGGCTTGAGTGGAGTTTCCTGCATGTCGCGGTCTCCTTCCCTCAGAGTGTGTAGGGAACTGCAGCTGCCGGGAATGCTCCAACTCCCGCTCCCCCCAGCAGTGTCTTCTATGTGCAAACTGGGCTCTGCTGGGTCCAGTGGCCCCTAGTGGTGGCCAGCAGCACTGCAGCCCATTTCGGGGGGGGGGAGAGGGGAGAGGAGGAAATTCTGCACACACATTAATTTTTGCAAAATTCTGCATTATGCAGTGGTGCAGAATTTGCCTAGGAGTAGTCTAAGACACAGAAAGGTAATGTTTTGAAATCAGAAGTCTGACAGATACAGCCATCAGAACTGAGGAATTGAGATTTTGTGCCTATAGAGCAACCTTTAAACAGAGGACCTCAAAGTACATTGCTAACATCAATTAAGCCAAATGACACTTCTCTGAGGCACAGCGGGTAATTACAGGACTACTACACTGGTTGCAGAGAATGGTAACCACGGTAGAGAGAGATGAAATGACTTTCCCCACACCACACAGTGGGTTAGTAGCAGAACAGAGAACCCAGTTGTCTTTGTTCCCAGTATAAACACAAGCCTGACAGTATTTTCTTCCTATTACCTCAATATGATATTTAGAGTTATAATTCACTTTTGTTCCACTGAGGACCTTGGATGGGGAAAAATTAAACTCTAATAAATTTTTCTCAGGGACACCAATTCAGAATCTTAGGCAAGACAGAAAATTACAGCCTAAGTATTTTATTGGAGCCAATACAGTTTAATCTCCTACCTCCACTGTCATTTCCTTGGACTGTTCCTCTACATGCTGAATTATTTCATAGCGAGTGCACCTGTAATAGCCTCCAGTAGAAGAGCTGTGCTTCTTCCATTCTTCTAGGCAAATCCAGCAAAAGTCATATTTGCACTTCAGAAGAAGAAAACAAAACTAATATCTGCGTCCAATCATGTTACAGATTTCCAGTACTGCATCACTATTCCACCACAACCAACTGAAGCGACAGAATTCACAGGAATAGTACATTCCCCCATATGTTTATATGTCAAAAGAAAATGCCCAAGGACTCTCCTAGCAGATGTATTCTATGGTGCCATATAAAGGTACAGTTTGATTCTCAGACATAGGGCAGGAGTGCTTTGCATGCTATAAATTAAGTCTGGGGTGGGTGCACAGAACGAGATGTTGAGTAGAGCTGGATGGGACTATATCAACATAATGTTTCTGTTGAAAAATATCAGTTTGTTAAAAACAAACTCTTTGTGGGGCAGTCTCAGTTTCAATTATTATTATTCTTTTTAACTCAAAGGTTTTGGAAAAAGTTTTGAAATTGTCAAAGATAATAAGCTAATCATAGAAAAGGCTGCAGAATGGAGGGAGAGGTTTGGCTAAAGGCTCCTTGCTCTGCATCCCGATCAGTAGCTCCCTGCTGCCACAGCAGCTTTGTGGGAGGGGCTGGGTAGCTGTCTCATGGTCAACACTCAGGGCTGTGAGCATAGGCTCCAGCAGCTGGAGAAGGGGAGCTTCCCTGGCCCTTTGATATTCTACTTTAACCTACACTTCTGCCACATGTGGGTGTGTGAAGCAAGGAACCATCATTCTTGGGGCTGCTACCTGTCCCAAGGGCGATTTTGCAGCTGAGGTGCTGCTGTTTCTTGGGAGCTTTCCTGCTTGAGGAGGGAGGCCATAGAAAAATGTACCCTAGCCTTAGCACTTGAGAGGTGCCTGAGTCTCTGCAGAGCAGGCACAAATCTCCATCCAGGGGAGGTACAGGAGACACAACGTCTGGCCTTCTTAGCTTTCTCCACCGGGCTGAACTCCACATGGGTGAGGCAGGGCATGAAGAGTTCCAGTGACTCTGAAGAGAAAGGGAGTCCCCCTGTGCTGATAAAGGTAGACCAAGACAGCTTAGTGACTTTAAGCCTGTTCTTCCTCCTCCCCTTCAAATTTGCTCTGCAGCAGGGAGGAGATGGTCTGCCTGCCTGAAGCTAAAAAGAGACAGATGAAAAACTGGTGGTTCCTCAGAGGTGGAGCCACACATTCCATGCCTCTAATTGACAGGTCTGGTCTGTCTCCAGGGCTGCATAGAGCAGAGACTCAGTGTCATTGATCTGTGAATCTCATTATGAATAAGAAAGATGAGTGATCTTAACTAAGGCCCAGATGCTCAGAAGTATTTAGGTGCTTAACTCCCATTGAAATCATGGAAGTCAGTCTAAGTCCTATGAAACTAAAGAAGGTATTTAAGTTGGTCACTTAAAAGAAGCCATTCAAACAGTGGTCAAGACATGCAAATTAATAATATTAACAATCTTAAATTCAAATTAAATCCCACAACTTCTCTCTATTTATCAATATTTGCTTATGTCTCCTTTCCAGGAATACAGAGTCTAAACAATCTGGGGTTTAACACAAAAAGCTATTAATACTTAAATTATAATAGAATTTCAATACTGCATTAAAATTAGTACAAGAACAAGTTAAATCTAATCCCTTGGCAGTGCTTTGGCAAACTCCATCTCACCAGTGATGCTGAATTCTCAGTGTTGTGATGATGTTGTAGAAGCAGTGGTGGTTGGAAGGTTGCTTCCTCTTGATGCTGTGTTGTGGTTTTATTGTTCTTAGCTGTTTTGTTGCTTTTTGTTTGCTTGTAGAGATGAAATGAAGTGACTAAACTAAGATGAGTGCTGAGAGCTAGCGTGTAACTGGGCAAGTGTGTATAACAGTACATAAGGATAAAGGTATAAGTATAAGAGAGTGTTTCAGTTCAGAGAAATTTATACACTTCTTTTTCCATGGCCTCACTGAAAGTGGAAGACAGACCTCTTTCAGGGGTACAGATGGATTTAAGTATCAGCTGCTGTCACCTTCCATTGGCTCAACATCTTTACTGGATTGTGCTGGTACCATCTTCAGCTGGTGAATATTCAATCTGCTATTGCATATGCAGCAGAGTTGTTATTCTTCAGCTTTATGGGTATATTGATTTTTGATATTTAAAGTTTTAACTCTCTCTTTTAATCAATTTATTTTCTGAGTTATCCCTTTAGATCCATCAGTGTTTAATAGGAGCAGAAATTATGTTTCAAATGAGTCCAAATACTCCTATTTCCTGTATAAAAGCTCTTGAAATAGTCAGGTCTTAAAATAGTCTTCAGCCTTTCAGGTCTTAAAATAGCCTTTTTAAATATAAAAGATTCTTAAAGAGAGTATTTAAATGTAAATGGTCAAAGAAAGTATTGTCTTTTCTTTGTACCATCCTTGGAAAGATTCTTCTTGTTTTTCTGAGCTTGATAAGGAGCTGCTTACGCATTGCCATAACTAACTGTTTTCCCAATTAATATAAATACTTTCTATACTCAAATGGCTTCTTACATTAGTAACCAGTTATAGCATTAAATGGCTTAGCTACATTTGTACATAAAATATCTTACTTTTCATACAGTGGTATCAGGCAGTTATTATATGAAGGCCCGCATTTAGATATACAATATTTGCAAATATACATGTCAAAATAAGCTTATAGCATGTTAAGCATTTGAGGGACAACAAAGGTTTTCACCTTTGAGTAGAAACATGAGTTAGAAGTAACCAGTATCTTCCATAAAACATTTCCCAACCATAAATGAGTCGTCTTGGTTGCTTGCCTTTTGAGCAAATGGTTCCTAGATTTACAACCTATTTGTTGTACATTCACAATATGCAATTAAAGACACTTATCAAGTACTCTATACAAGGTCAAAATCCCAATTACTAAAATGTATATACATCTTTCAAAGGATAACGTAAAAAGAAAATAGTACAGAATGTTAAAACAAAATAGAAGCTATAAAGCTGCATACAAGCGTCTGTGTGAACACAAATGAAGGTAATAAATATGGTTTAACAAGCAAGGTGGTGTCATCCTCTTTGACATTTTGTTCTCACTGTTTGACAGAATGCAGACATTTCCTAGGAATTTCCTTAATTAGCTTGAGCATTTCATTATAAAATTAACCAAAAAACATAAGCATGTGAGCTATCATATTCTCCAAGCATCTTGTGTATGAAAATAACAGTGTCCTAAAATTCAGTAACAGTGAAGCCAATTACACAATAACCTAAAATTATAATTGTTTTATTATTAACCTTTTTTGCATCAATACTGAGGTCTCTCCCCTATTATGTCCTTTACAAATCTTATGCTTCCCCACCTATTTGATATTAAGAAGAATGCTAGAAGACCTGGAGGGATACAGCAAGAATAATTCTGAACTGATTTAGAGTAGATAAGGAATAAATGACAGCCAACAAAGAGACATTCTGGTGAAAAGCCAATGACTTCTCAAAATCATGGTCCAAAACATTTAGGACCTATTTCTGCACTTTGGGCTGTGTGGATATCTAATGGAGTGTGGCAGCTGCAGGGAGCCAGTTGTGACTTTCCAATACTCAACTGGTAGGATCTGGCAGAAATTAGAGCAGCAGGGAGACTACTCTAACTTCCGCCAAAGGTCTAAAGTCCATAAGAGAACTTACACAAGAGGATGAACAAGTATAAGGGAGCTCCATTCCACCATGCGGCCCAGCCCTGGAATAACCCTTCCCCCTCCTCTTATATAAGGGAGAGGGGAGGCTAGCACAGGAAGTAACAGAGTTGCCTCTATCAGCTTTCTCCTGATGGAGAGTTCCCCTACATAAGGGGAATTCAACACCAGTTATCTCTGGCCATTTTAAAGCCACTTTGTGCTGCTTACAAGGTGCAAAGCGTTCTTAGCAGACTGGAGAATCTGGCCCCTAGTTAGCACCTCAAATGCTGGTAGAACTGAAGTAGTGACACTAACTTATGTTTAATGGTGAAAGCCAATCAAGCCTATAGTATGCAGCAACAGAGGGTCCTGTGGCACCTTTAAGACTAACAGAAGTATTGGGAGCATAAGGTTTCGTGACTTACATCTGAAGAAGTGAGGTTCTTACCCACGAAAGCTTATGCTCCCAATACTTCTGTTAGTCTTAAAGGTGCCACAGGATCCTCTGTTGCTTTTTACAGATTCAGACTAACACGGCTACCCCTCTGATACCTATAGTATGCAACTCTTGAAATCTTGTTGAGTTGAGCTTATTGAATGAGTTGAGCTCATCTGAAGAAAGAAAAAGATAAATGGTAAACCTAGAATGAACCAGTGAGGGCAAGGCGGGATCTGTGTCTGCTGGCAGCACAAACAACAAAATCCCTAAATATAGCAGAGGAAAAGTGAGGAGGAGTATGTGATGGGCGCAGAAAGAAAAAGCCATTTGCATGATATGGAGAGACAGACAGACTCCTGGAAAAAGAGAAAAAGAGAACTGTTTTCTAACCTAAGGTATATTTTGATAGAAGCCAACCTACCTAAACAAATAAGTGTTTGAAACCTTAGTAGTGATAGATACCCCCTTCTTAATCTGAAAACCTGACATCATTAAATGGACATATTAGCTGTTGTTGCTACTTTCACATAAGCTATTGTGACAGGGTCAGGCCAGATGGCTATAGAAGAGTAGTGGAAGGTAAATACATTAACTCCAGATTAAGCAGGTCCCTTTTCCCTGAGTAAAATAACAGGGACTATTCCAGAACAATCAGGAACTTGTTAGAACCAATTAAGGCAAGAAGGCTAATTAGGACACCTGGAGCCAATTAGGAAGCTACTAAAACCAATTAAGGCAGGTAGGCTAATCAGGGTACCTGGTTAAAAAAAGAAAGACCTCCCTTCAGTTAGGGAGAGGCACGTAAGGAGCTAGGAGCTAGAGGACGTGCTACTGTAGGACTGTGGAATACAAATGCCATCAGACATCAGGAAGAAGGTCCTGCATTGAGGACAAAGAAGGTGCTGGCGGGAGGTCATGGGGAAAGTGGCCCAGGGAGTTGTAGTTGTCACGTAGCTGTTACAGGAGACATTGAGACAGCTGCGATCTAGTAGAGGGAGGGCCCAGGTTCCCCCCATTCCCTATCTGACACATGAAGAGTTGACCTGGACTGTGAGTCATATCCGAGGGGAAGGTCTCTGGCCTGTCCCTGACCCACTAGGTGGGACAACAGAGACTGCGGGGATTGTTCTCCTCCCTTTCCACCATACTGGCCAGTGATGAGGTTAGCTGAGTGAACGGCAGGTTTGAACCAGTGGCAAATGTGGCCAAACTGCAGGCTGCCGTGAACATCTGAGGCAAGCAAATCCGCCAGAAAGCGCAAGACCCACCAAGGTAGAGGAGAAACTTTGTCACACTATCCATTGACTAAAAAGCAAGTACTCTTTCTGCTTTTAGTTCATTTGAAAAAAGAGTTGTCTGAGATGTATTATAATGTTACATAAAGAGGTTTTGACATAGAAAATATTGCTATGCAAAACCTATTTAATTTTGTGAGGTATTGAAAACTTGCATCTACTTTTCTGTCTATTGTTACTCCTAAAGTCTTTCTTGGAATTACTGCTCTCCTGGTTTCTCACTCCCATTGAATATCTATGTTTACATTTTTCCACCTTATTTTGACCTTTGTATTATTTCTGACCTTATTTTGATATTTTCAGCTCACCTTATTTCTCTTTGTATTATTTCTCTATCTTCATTAGTGTTCACAATGCCCAAAAATTTAGTATCTTCTGTGAATTAAATATGCTATTAACTTTCTCTTCTAGGTCATTAATGAAGAGTGGACCACACAAAGATCTGTATAGTTTTCCTCTAAGCCTTTCCTCCTATTTTATTCTTCGTTTACTGCTTGTCATTTCTCTTTGTTTATTGTCCTTCAACCCATGTAACCAGTGTTCACTGCCAAGCCAAAATGGATCTTGTAAGTAAGATTTAATGAAATTGTATATCAAATATTCTGCTTACATCTTAATACATTAGAGCTTCTTTCCATCTGCCAATGTTGCAATTTGGTTTAGAAGTTCCACTAGATCCCATGCCTGTGATTTCAGAGGCTTTGTATGTTTACATTTACAAAGTAGACATGTATATACAACTTGAGTTACACTTTCCACCATAAACAATATAAACTTCTTTATACCTTTGCACACTGCATGTGGTTGCAGCCCTCATTCTTCTGAATTGGAGATTTGCAGTTGGCGCATGGTTTGGAGTTAGTTAATAACCATAGGCAGTTGGCAGCATCTTCATAAGCCTCACTAACTCCCACAACTTTGAGGAAAAAAAAGTGGGAAAAAAAAAATAGAAAAGTTAAGATTATGTGCATATCAATTTTTGTAAAATGTAGGTGAAGAAGTTTCCCTAATTCTTGACTGTGCACATTAATTTCCTCATAGAATCATAGAATATCAGAGTTGGAAGGGACCTCAAGAGGTCATCTAGTCCAACCCCCTGCTCAAAGCAGGACCAATTCCCAGCTAAATCATCCCAGCCAGGGCTTTGTCAAGCCGGGCCTTAAAAACCTCCAAGGAAGGAGACTCCACCACCTCCCTAGGTAACGCATTCCAGTGTTTCACCACCCTCCTAGTGAAATAGTTTTTCCTGATATCCAACCTGGACCTCCCCCACTGCAACTTGAGACCATTGCTCCTTGTTCTGTCATCTGCCACCACTGAGAACAGCCGAGCTCCATCCTCTTTGGAACCCCCCTTCAGGTAGTTGAAGGCTGCTATCAAATCCCCCCTCATTCTTCTCTTCTGGAGACTAAACAATCCCAGTTCTCTCAGCCTCTCCTCATAAGTCATGTGCTCCAGACCCCTAATCATTTTTGTTGCCCTCCGCTGGACTCTTTCCAATTTTTCCACATCCTTCTTGTAGTGTGGGGCCCAAAACTGGACACAGTATTCCAGATGAGGCCTCACCAATGTCGAATAAAGGGGAACGATCACGTTCCTTGATCTGCTGGCAATGCCCCTACTTATACAGCCCAAAATGCCGTTAGCCTTCTTGGCAACAAGAGCACACTGTTGACTCATATCCAGCTTCTCGTCCACTGTGACCCCTAGGTCCTTTTCTGCAGAACTGCTACCTAGCCATTCGGTCCCTAGTCTGTAGCAGTGCATGGGATTCTTCCGTCCTAAGTGCAGGACTCTGCACTTGTCCTTGTTGAACCTCATCAGGTTTTTTTCTGCCCAATCCTCTAATTTGTCTAGGTCCCTCTGTATCCGATCCCTACCCTCTAGTGTATCTACCACGCCTCCTAGTTTAGTGTCATCTGCAAACTTGCTGAGAGTGCAGTCCACACCATCCTCCAGATCATTAATAAAGATATTAAACAAAACCGGCCCCAGGACCGACCCTTGGGGCACTCCACTTGAAACCGGCTGCCAACTAGACATGGAGCCATTGATCACTACCCGTTGAGCCCGACGATCTAGCCAGCTTTCTATCCACCTTACAGTCCATTCATCCAGCCCATACTTCTTTAACTTGGTGGCAAGAATACTGTGGGAGACCGTATCAAAAGCTTTGCTAAAGTCAAGAAATAACACATCCACTGCTTTCCCCTCATCCACAGAGCCAGTTATCTCATCATAGAAGGCAATTAGGTTAGTCAGGCACGACTTCCCCTTCGTGAATCCATGCTGACTGTTCCTGATCACTTTCCTCTCCTCTAAATGTTTCATAATTGATTCCTTGAGGACCTGCTCCATGATTTTTCCAGGGACTGAGGTGAGGCTGACTGGCCTCAGCATGTGTTACAAAGTAATGTAAGGAAAAAATTAAGATGCTTTGACAAATACGACATAAGTCAAAGGTCACATCCACACCTCAATCAGCTAGGGAATGCATCTGTATATTTTATTATGCTTTACATTATAATTTATTAAATATACTATAAGATGTTAACACAGACCAAGACCCATGCTAGGAATTTAAAAAAAATCATTGTTGATACTTAAGTTTTATACTAGTTTCTATGGATCACTCCAAATAAGTGTGTGTCCTGTGTTATTTTACACTAATTAATAAATGATGGTAATATTATTTGGTAATATTATTTATATCACCTACGAGCCCTGGTCATGGATCAGGACCCCACTGTACTAGGCATTGTACAAACACAGAACAAAAGACAGTCCCCTGCCCCCAAAAGTTTACAATCTAAATAGACTTATTCATCCTCCCCTCCTCCCCTTTTTTTTTTAAACACAAGTATCAGCTGCTTCTATTTCTCTAAGATTTATGGAAATGACTTCTGGACATAGCATTAAGAGACAAACCATGTGCAATAGGTAATGCAGACGCTCCCTGACTTACGCAAGCATTCCGTTCTGGAACGCCTTGCGTAAGTCGGGGACATATACCCCGACAATTACACACACAACCCCCTCACCGCCCCAAACCCAACCCACTTACGGAACTTTTTCTGTAAGTGTGGGTTTGTGTAACTCGGGTTTGTGTAACACTGGGAGCATCCGTATTTTAGAAAATAAATACTCAGCGCTTTGGGACTCTTCTGGAGATTACAAGATTTCCTACCAAGTTCTAAAATACAATTTTGGGAGGTGGGGGGAGGAAGATTTTAATTTGTGTTTTGGCCTCATCCACACTGCCTGACTGAACTGTGTGAAAGCAGTTTTAGCCTACAGCAGTTTTAAAGCATAATATATGGAGATATACCTTCTCATAGAACTGGAAGAGACCCTGCCTTCACTAGCAGGACCAAGTACTGATTTTTTGCCCCAGATCCCTAAGTGGCCCCCTCAAGGATTGAACTCACAACCCCAGGTTTAGCAGGCCAATGCTCAAACCACCTGACTATCCCTCCCCTTCCCCCTTAAAACAACTACAGGAAACACAATACAAATGTAAATTGGGTTAGTGGGAGATATTTATTAAATTGGACTTTCCATTGTAACGTAAAAAGAATCAGGAAATATCTCATAATAGCATGAAGAGGGAATCTGAAATTTTCAAAGATACCAAGCAAATTCTATTTTAAAATGCTTAGTTAATTTAACAATGGTTTTATAATAATAATTAGCATTTACATACCAGATTATATGTTCTAAATGCTGTAGACACACGAAGGGCCTAATTCTGATCTAATTTAACATTGGTGTAAAATAGGAGAGGCAACAGAGTTACATCAATAAGCCAGCATGAAATCAGAATAAAGTTGTAAGCAATTAATCTAATTACACTGATAAAATAACCAATATTTTTAACATTACGAAGATAAAGATTACTGACCTGTAACCAGAGTTCTTCAAGTGGCCTCTGCACATTCACATTCTTAGAATGTACTCATGGCGTAGCTAGAAATGGAACCTTCTAGCAGTACCGCACATTGGAATGCTTCTTTCTTGGAGTTATAATCCCAACTCAGGCATTGGAGGAGGTGCACAGATGCACAACTCATTTATAGCTTTGCTCTCCGAATGTACAGAGCCACGAGGGGAAGAGAAAGGGGGAAGAAGGTGCAAGAGAACTCCAACAGGCACTGCTACCAGAAACTTCCTCTGGTCCTGATGGTACCAGGGGCACATCCCAGAGTAGGAATGTGCAGAGGGCCACTTGAAGAGCTTACCTTTACAACAATTATGAAAGTCTTGAATTTCCAATTAATTCCAGTTGTAAGATGCATTTCCCATATCCAAACCGAAAGAATCAAACTGTCAAGGGGGCAGCTCTGTGTGTATGTGCATGCGCGCATGTGCCTATATTATATATATAAATAAAATCTTGTGACTTTAAAAAAAAACAAAAACAAAAAAAACAGCTCTGCCATTGAAACAACTCAGAATATTTGGCATGGAAATAGTCTTAGCTGAGAAGAAGTGCTTTTGAATCTTCTGGCTAAAATCTATCGATCAATCTATCTAGATCAGAGGTGGGCAAACTACAGCCCGCGGGCCACATCCGGCCCACGGGACCCCTCCTGCCTGGCCCCTGAGTCCTCAGCCCCTCCCCTGCAGCCTGAGCTCACTGTGCCACTGGCGCAACGCTCTGGGCGGCCAGCTCCTGGGGCAGCGCAGCTGCAGAGCTGTGCTGTGCGGTGGCGTGGCTGGCTCCAGCTGGGCGGCACAGCTACTTGTCCTGGTGTCTGGCCAGCTCGGCTCTAGCGCCGCCAGCCACTGGTGCTTCAGGCAGCGCGGTAAGAGGGCAGGGGAGTTCGGGGTGGTGGTTGGGGGTGGGGATAGGGGTCGGGGCGGTCAGAGGGCGGGGAACATGGGGGCAGGAGTTCCAGGAGGGCAGTCAGGAAGGAGGGGGGGGTTGGATGGGGCATTGGGGGGCAATCAGGGAGAAGGGGTGGTTGGACGGGGCAGAGGTCCCGGGGGGGCAGTCAGGAATGAAAGGAGGGGTTTGATGGGGCAGCGGGGAGCAGTCATGGGCGGGGGGTCCTGGAGCGGCGGGGTGGGGTGGATGGGGCAGGAGTCCTGGGGGAGAGGGGGCTGTCCGGGAACAGGGGGTTGGATGGGGGCAGGAGTCTTGGGGGGAATGTCAGGGGGCGAGAAGCAGATGGGGTCGGATAGGGGGCGTTGGCTGGGCCACGTCTGGCTGTTTGGGGAGGCACAGCCTCCCCTAACCGGCCCTCCATAAAATTTTGGAAACCCGATGTGACCCTCAAGCCAAAAAGTTTGCCCGCCCCAATCTAGATATAGATATGAAAAGTCTATTTTCCCCTATTGTGCTTTTACTCAAAATTGGCTGAAACTCCAACTTACCAAAATAATTCACCTTCTGCCACAGATCAACTAAGGAAGACGTGCTAGCAAGGAAGCCACTGGATCAGGTGAAAGGTCACTGCATTTATGTTGAACTGTTTTTTATGTGGGAGTTTGCTCAAGATATTTAGTGGAAACAATAAATAGTTCCCAGAAGAAAAGGCCTGAACAGACTCTGGGTGTGGCATTTAGTCCTTCTTGGCCTGGGGAGACAGGTTAGCTATTTACATGGACACTGCTACTCCTCTTGTAAAACCAGTTTCTGACGTTATGGTAAATTTATTGAATTAGGATTTTTAAAAACATATATGTTTTAGGTAATTTTTTCCCCTATGATGTTACCCAAAACAAATCTTTAATCTGTAAGGTTTGATTTAAGACATGAGCAAGGAAATTCAGAGTTAAAGAAAGGGGGAAAAACAGAATTATAGTTTTCAGCACCATTTTTTTATTAGACAATTTCTAATAAACCTCCCCTCTTTCACACTGATTTCTTAACTACCATATAGTTCTTATTTAATGTTGTTAAAAATCCCACAAAAACTACTCTTACGTTCTTCTGGTTTCATTTCAGATATCTTCTGCAGCCAGTTCTTCCATGTTTGGCAGTCACAAGGTTCATGTGCTTCACCAAGACATTCCCTGAAAAATTAAGTCATAAATACAGTAGGTAATTGTTTAAATTCTACTTTGGTTCAAATTTAAAAATAATCAAGGCAAACTCTAATTAAGACAGGAAGATAAAGAAACCTACTTAATTATTCTCACTTTAAAACATTCTTACATTTGCTCACAACCCAAGGTGGAGCTTCATGAAAATTAATGGGAGAATTTAAGTGAGGCAGCAAAGAAAAATGCTTTTTAATTATGATGGAGAATATCTGAAAAGCAGCTGGTATGTGCTATGTTTTATGGGCTGACCAGTAATTAATCTACGCCCATATATGATGGTCATACAGCTTTTGTACAATGGGTGAAGTTGACCTCAGTGCAGATGGACTATGAAAGGCCTTTTTTATTCATATTAAAGTAGTATTTCAAAGGCCCCAATCAGCACTGAGGCCTCACTATGTTAGATCCTGTACAAACATATAGTAAGACAAAGTCCCTGCTCCAAAAACTTTTCTGGCTAAGTATAAGCTCCTAGTTTAAGTGGAGTTTATGTGGTGCATAGGGCCTTGAGTAGGCTCTCTACAGCTGGGATGAATTTCACCCAGAATTACTTGTTCGTCTCCACTGATGATCATTAATCCTTAATAACAAGGTCAGTGCTTAAGTAAATCCCCATTGCTTTCACACTCCTCTAATGCTGAGTAAATGTGGATTTCTATCCTTCCCAGAGTCCCTAAAGGGAAAGGAGATAATATTGGTTGAAATTATATGGACACACAAGGAGTTAAGTGGGTCCCCCAAGTTTTTCCAGATTTACTACTGCTGGTTTTCAGGATGGCAGTCAGTATACAGCAGCAGATACATGGCTTCCAGATGGTGCTTGGGTGTAGATGTGTCAACACAGATTCCAGAATTGTCACGACTTGCTCTTTTACTGGAAATGCAGCAAAACAGCTCGAGACATCTGCCATGTGAAATACACAAATAGTTTATAAATGGCGTATATTTCCACATGGACACCTGCTTTATCAAAGAAAATGCAAATTGTTTTTTGAGGATCAAATGGTACACTACTTCCTGTAATGCAATGTCATAAGCTGAATAAATACTCATGATCTCCCTTGTCCTCATCACAACAGGGAACATGTGAGCAAGAAAAGCTTAAAGAAAACTACAAAAAAGAAAAGAGCCTTCTGAGCCACGCTCTTCTACCTGTACAATTGAAATAAGGCTAGGATCAATCTGAGCTATAGGTGGAAATCCTGGCCTTGTTGACTTCACTGGGGCTAGACTTCACCCATAATAACTGTTCGTGGATAATTTTAAATGTATGCATAGAAAACAAAATTAGCAGAAAGGGAACTAACAAGAGAATGGCCCCCTTACCTAAAGACTGATACAATTCACCCCACACAACAAACAAAATAACAAAGACATGCACACTGGCTTCTCTGTGGATTGTGAATTTTTGAACAGACTCACTTCAAATCCTAAATTTTGGAATACCTGCAGAGATTTTGAACAACTCTAAAAAGAGAATGAACCAGGAATTTAAGAAATACAAATTGTCAACACAGCCTGAATCTTGGTGTACGTTTTGAAGGGCAAACAGCCTAAAAAGGAAGAAACGGGAAAACCCAAATTACTACAGCTGCATCTCCTTGAGAGACAATGTTAGGTACTCTTCTAGAGACTGGATTCAGGGTGTGAGCATGGAAATCCTGAACCTTCTTTGTTGCAGGAACGCCTTTGCTGACCACCAATAAATCTGTTCAAGTTAAGAGACTGAAAACTGTGTTATATTTTCTAAAAATGGATAACTACTTAAGGCGCAGTATTGGTCAGCCTTGTCCCAATTTCTATGACACTACTGCCCAGATTTTTGCCTTAGCGGTATTTGTAGGATAAGCAGTGGCGCCCCTTGAGCGCCATGTTCACGTGCCACTATCTCAGGCGCTGCTGACCCTATGCTCTCTCAGTTCCTTCTTACCAGTAATTCCGACAGAGGGGCAGGAGGACGGGTAATAAAATGGACATGAGCAACACAATCTCGAATAACAGTTACGAAAGGTAGGTAACTGTTTTTTCTTCTTCGCGTGCTTGCTCATGTCAATTCCATTCGAGGTGACTCACAAGCAGTGCGAATGGAGGTGGGCTCGGAGTTTGTGGTCTTGCAGCACTGCCCTGGGCCTGCTGGGTCAGCACATAATGGGCCATAAATGTTTGGATAGAGAAGTGCCAAAGGTTCAGAGCTTCTTGGCAGAGGGCTGCTGACCTCGCTCTACCTTGTCTGTTGATGTAATACATTGTGGCAGTATTGTTCCTAAGAACCTGCACCACCTTGCCCTTCAGGTGCAGGGCCGGCTCCAGGCACCAGCCGACCAAGCACGTGCTTGGGGCGAAACCTTGGGGCAGGGCAGAGCTCAATTTTTTATTTTTGGATTCAGTGGCGCGGCGCTCGGAGGGGGGGCGTGGCACTCGGGGGGGGGGGGGGGTTCGGGCGGCGTGGGGCTCGGGGGGGGCCTGGGCTTCAGGTGGTGTGGCGTGGCGCTCAGAGGGGGGGCGTGGGCTTCGGGTGGCGCGGTGCTTGGAGGTGGGCGGGGGCTTTGGGCGGTGCTCGGGGGGCGGTGCTTCGAGTGGCGTGGCGCTCAGAGGGGGGCGGGGCTTCGGGCAGCGCTTGGAGGGGGGCGGGGCTTCGGCTGGCACGGCGCTGGGGGTGTGGGTGGTCGGGTGGCGTGGCGCGGCATGGGGGCAGGGTATGGCGGTGCGGTGCTCTTCTTTTTTGCCTGTGGCGGCAAAAAAGTTAGAGCCGGCCCTGTTCAGGTGGGGCAAGAAGGTCTGGCAGGCCAGGCGAAATGCTCGGAGTTCCCTGACATTGAATTGGAGGGCCAGATCGTCCCATAACTAGAGGCCCTGGGTGCTCAGCTCGCCCAGGGGGGGCTCCCAAGCACAGGTCCAAACCATCGGAGACCAGGGTTAGTGAATGCGATGGGGTTGCAAAGGGGACTCCCTGAAACACCAACCTGGCGTTCAACCACCAATACAGGGATGACAGGATGTGATCCAACACCCTAAACACCTGGTCTACCTCGTGTCTGTTGGGGGTGTAAACCGACGCCAGCCATACATGCAGAGACTGGAGTGGCGCCATGCATGACTGACCACACATGTACAGGTGGCCATGTGGCCCAGCAACTGCAGGGAGGTGAGAGCCATGGTAAGTGGGCAGTTCCTCACATGAGAGATCATAGAATCATAGAATATCAGGGTTGGAAGGGACCTCCCCTGCTCAAAGCAAGACCAATTCCCAACTAAATCATCCCAGCCAGGGCTTTGTCAAGTCTGACATGGCTTGAAAACGCGCCTCCGGGAGGAAGGCACTGGTTCGTGTGGAGTTGAGAACCGCCCCTATGAACTCTATGCGTTGGACCGGCTTTAACGTGGATTTTTTCTTGTTTATCAACAGGCCCGGGTCGTGGCAGGTAGAATACACCAGATTGAGGCTTCTCTGTACTTGGTTCCGAGACCTGCCTTTGAGTCAGACATCGAAATACGAGAAGACCTGGACCCTCAATGTCTGAGGTAGGTGGCCACTGGAACCTTGGAGCCAATGAGAGGCCAAAGGGGGGTGCCATAAATTGGAAACGGCGTTTGCCCACTATAAAACGGAGGAAATGCCTGTGACTTTGGAATATGGAGATGTGAAACTAGGTGTCCTTCAAGTCGAGGGTGGCCTACCAGTCTCCTGGATCCAAGGAGGGGATGATGGAGGCCAGGGAGATCATGCAAAACTTCAACTTTTTGAGAGACTTGTTGAGGCATCGCAGGTCCAGAATGGGTCCAAGGCCCCCTTTGCTTTTGGATTAGGAAGTAGCGGGAATAGAACCCCTTTCCCCATATGTCCCAAGGAACCTCTTCCACTGCCCCCATGTGCAGGAGGTTCTCAACCTCCTGAATGAGAAGGTGCTTGTGAGAAGGGTCCCTGTCATAAACATACTGCTAAGGGTAGCATAAAATCCCTCCTTAACCTGTAAAGGGTTAATCCCTCCTTAACCTGTAAAGGGTTAAGAAGCTCAAACAATCTGGTTGGCACCTGACCAAAAGGATGGCCAGCAGGAGGCGCCATGATGGTGAGTCAGTGCTCTGCTACAGAGTCATTGTGGACAGTTCTCTGAAAACATCCACTGAATGTGCAGAGGTAGTCAAAAAAGCTAACAACGTTAGGAACCATTAGGAAAGGGATAGATAATAAGACAGTAAATATCTTAATGACACTATATAAAGTCTTGATATGCCTACACTTTGAATATGGCATGCAGTTCTGGTCACCACATCTCAAAGATATATTAGAATTAGAAAAGGTACAGAGAAGGGCAACAAAAATGATTAGGGATATGGAACAGCTTGGAAAAGAGACGACTAAGGGGGAATACGATAGAGGTCTATGAAATCATGAATGGTGTGGAGAAAGTGAGTGAGGAAGTGTTATTTACCCCTTCATGTAACACAAGAACTAGGGGCCACTCACTGAAATTAATAGGCAGCAGTTTAAAACAAACGTAAGGAGTACTTCTTTACACAATGCACAGTCAACCTATTGAACTTGTCGCCAGAGGATGTTGTGAAGGCCAAAAGTATAACTGGGTTAAAAAAAAAAAAAATTGATATGTTCATGGAGGATAGGTATACCACTGGCTATTAACCAAGATGGTCATGGATGCAATCACATGCTCTGGATGTTCATAAGCCATTGGCTGCCAGATGCTGGGACTGAATGACAGCAGATGGATCACTCGATAATTGCCCTGTTCTGTTCATTCACTCTAAAGCATCTGGGAATTGGCCACTGTCAGAAGACAGGATATTGGGCTAGATGGACCATTGGACTGACCCAATATGGTTGTTTTTATGTTCTTAATAATTTATATATTCTGGGCATTGATAAGAATTTTGAACAGGGAAACTTATATTATATATTTTCATACATACATGGGTTAAATATTAGTGTGTGTAGAGTATGGGCCAAATTATCCATTCCTCCTTTTCTGCAGTAGGCATAACACCAAAAGTAAGAAGGATTCCACTTACCAAAACCTTTTTGAACTTTGGAACTCAAAAATTCCTCATCCCTGAACCTTGATAACTCTCAAATCCTAGCAAAACATATGCCAAATCTTAAACTAAGTATAAAAAACAATTCTTCCTCCATCTCCCTGGTCTACACTAATGTGTGTGTATGTTCTTAATAATTTATATATTCTGGGCATTGATAAGAATTTTGAACAGAGAAACTTGGCTGTATATTTGAGTAATTGTGTCCTAGCAAATTTCACATGAAAAGCCTCCTCCACAAAATCACTTAAGAATTAGCCTTACTGAGAGCCATACATAGTACAGTAGGTGAATCCCTCAGATTAAATAAAACCCTAGGATTCTAAAAAAGCATGACCTAGTGGTTTTCTGGAATATAATTGTGAACATGTCAACATCTATTCTGATTATACTGCAAACCTCTAAAACAGGCACAAAATTTTCTCTACCATGAAAATAGAACTGAAAAGCCTAGAGCTCCATGCAGCTGTTTTGTGTCCAGCACAGCTATTAATATCTTGAAGTAGACAATGTTATACCCTTTGCTGCCCTAAAGGATACACAGTGGAATCCTTCTTACTTTTGATGTTATGCCTACCGCAGAAAAGGAGGACTGGATAATTTGGCATACACTCTACACACTAATATTCAGCCCAGGTATGTATGAAAATATATTCATGTCAAACTATACATCAATAATTTACTGTATCAACAACCTACAGAGTTTCCTGTAGGCTTCTGCAGCATGGCAGCTGGCTGGAGATTTCTCTTGACCTTTAGATTGGCAGCAGCTGTGACAGTTTTATATAGTTATGTACAAATTTCTAATACAAACCAGCAGAAGAGATGCCCTTTTCCACAATCTACGGCAGGGGCTCTTAGCAATGGGAAGTTAAGTGTGTCTGAACCAGTTGTATTTGATCCTTGTCTTGTTAGCTTGACTGCTCTTTCACAGGCTCGTATAGGACACCATTTAATAGCAGGATTATTTTCAACAAAGGCCTGAAAAGAGGAAAAAAGGATAAGAAAATTACTTAACATTTGGGAATAGATCCTCATCACTGATATGAACTGTAACCTTTGATCACAATTTGCCTCTGAAGGAGCAAAGCCAAAGAGCATAAGAAAGTCTTGTAATTAAACCAGTATGGTATTTTAAAAATAGTTATAAATAGAGAATTATTTAATCACTAGCTCAAAAATTGTATTTCTTCCCTATAGCAATACTTAAGATTCACACTAAGACCTGAACATCTACACTCATGCAAAATGCTTAATGTGTACAAGTCTCTTCTTTTGTGAAAAGATTTAGGGTTTGGCCACACATGAAAGTTAATTCAGAAAAAGATAGGGTGTAAATTTAAAATGGATTAACTGTTCCTGATTATCTCAACATATAGACACACTTATTCTGGAATAAAAGAGAACCTTATTCCAAATGCAAGCATGTTCACCCATGGAGTTAATCAGGAATTGCTATTTTGGAATAATTTGCCATGTAGACAATACCTTACTGCAAATAATCCATTATTTTTACAGATGTATTTAATATATAAACTTTGAAATTTGACAGTGCATAACTGTACTGCTGATTAAGAAATAAAACCTATGTTCTCTATCACCAATCTCAATATAATCAACTGCAATAAACTTTTAAGAATCAGAATAAAGAACTCAGAAATTTGCCTAAATTTTTTTCTGTCAGTGTACAGTGTTTTCCCTTTTATTAATTATCTAAAATAAATTATGTGGAAGAAAAGGAACTTCTGGCTGCTCCCCTTCAAAATTGTACTGACTTGCATGTCAGTCAGAAGGTGAGGCTATGAAGGACACTGGATCAAATCTGGGTATCAGTTTCCCACTTTGATATATAACATTTTATGACCTCATGCCAAAGTGACTTGTAACATATCTAAGTAAGTCCTTGTACTAAACGTGTCTCTCCCCTCCCCACCCAGGGAATAATTTAACAAGTTATTTCAAGGATCCACACTACAGGCCAATAACCTGCATAGTTAATTAAAAGGTTACTTTTTAAAGATACATTCTGTAGCAATGGAGAAAATAAAATCAAGTATTAACCAAATCAAGA
This sequence comes from Trachemys scripta elegans, assembly GCF_013100865.1. Lineage (NCBI taxonomy): Eukaryota > Metazoa > Chordata > Testudines > Emydidae > Trachemys > Trachemys scripta. The sequence continues at coordinate 43,933,965 of NC_048299.1, read as the reverse complement.
TTTTTCCAACTTCTTTTCCTGTCTGGGTTATATAGGAATCTTCTGAAAGTATGGGCTAGAGCAAAACTCTAGTGATGTGAATAGCAGGTACTGTACTGAGGTACAGTAGAAATTTCCCAGAAACCTTGAATGGAAATAGTAACTCATTTATCAAAACATTCTTCCAGAAACAAATTTAAAAACATTTTTTTATGATACGCCAACAAAATATTCTTGGCAGTTTAAAATCTAGGTGTTGCCTGTTCTGGACATTAATTTACATATATCGAGAAAGATTATTAAATTGCCCACCACCCAAGCGTATTTTCTGTGCTTGAGGAAGAAATATAATTATTCCTTTTTAAAAAATATCCTCAACAGCATGCCATTGCAACTGTATGTAAACTACATGGAGTTCAGATCAACAGTATTAATTTATTAAACTCTACTTAGAAAAGGTGCAGTCATATTTCACACAGAAGTTGCATTGTAATTGGAATAAGAAAGTCAGACACACTAGTCACACACGAACAGCTTGACAGTTTACCTTAATGTCAAACAGTAGGTATCTTTTGTCCATCTCCCTGGAAACCACGCTTTCTATGATCTCTACAGGAACAAGCTGGAAGCAATCATACGCTGGACAAAAAATGTTGTGAGCCTCACCCTCCTGAATTTTCAGATTCAAAAACCTGCCAGAATTGTGTCAGTCAGAATTTGATAATAAAAAATAAATAAGTTAAGAAATTGAGGTAAATTCATTGTCTTTATACTAACTTAATAAAATATACACTTTCATTTACATCTCTTTTTAAACGAAGAAATATGAATTGTCCCTTGTTTTTTACATTCAACAAGTACCTCAGATTTGAGGAGGCATTTGGTGAAGGAAAAAAAAAAAAAGAAGAGTCCACAAGTGAGCAACTGAAAAAAGTACTTGAATGTATGGGTGAATACCTGTCTCCCATTGACAAGGGCCCTCTGTACAATATTTAATAAAACTGAGCAAAATTTCTTATTAAGTCCCCAAAAGATGTATATAGCAGTACTTAATGTATGCACTAATTAGTCTGACAAGTAATTAGTTTTTACAATAAATAGCAATCCTTGTTCTTGTCAAAATACAGTTTGAAACCTGTAAGAGCTTGATCTGAACAAATTGACAGTTAGCAAGACTAAATGAACTATAAGTCTTTGGATTGGCTACTTCTTCCCATCAGCTATTAACTAGTACTTGAAATGAGACTCTACTTGTGAGATCATAAAAAGATAGTCAAATTTAAGATTATTTAAGCCTATTGTAACTTAGGCTATGTCTATACATCAGATCCTCCTGTAACAATAGAGACATACACACATACAAAATGTTCCCCCGGGAGTAGAAAGTTAAAGAAACCCCTATGTCAACCCAGTTCCTGTTTCTCTGCCCCGCCCCCCCCCCAGAGCCCAGCTGGGGGGCCAGACACCCACAAGCCCTCTCCTCAGAGCCCTGCCCTGGGGTGTCCCCCGCCCAGAAACCCCCCCCCCAGAGCCAAGCCATGGGGTGTGCCCCAGCCCAGACATCCACACCCCTTCCCCCCCTTGAGCCCAGCTGCAGGCCCCCCTAGCACAGACACTCACCCCCCCTACCCTCCAGAGCCCAGGGATCCAGAGGGAGAAACTGGGTCCTGGACTTGTATGGAGTTTCCTGCATGCTGCCTCCTTCCTTCAGGGCACGCCAGGAACTGCAGCAGCTGGGAACCCTCCAACTCCTTCCCCCTCCCTTTCTCCCTGGCAGTGTTTTTCATTTGTGAGTTGGGATGCTGGGGTTTGCTGGGTCCAGCAGCCCCTAGTGGTGGCCTGCAGCTCTGCAGCCCATTTCTGCAAGGGAAAAAGGAAATTCTGCTCAAATTCTGCATTGCGCAGTGGTGCAGAATCCCCCCAAGAGTAGCATATTCTCAGTGCCCATCAAAACTCTACACCTGCACTGGCATTCGCAAATCGCCATGAAGCTTATATGTTGATACACATCACAGTGCACCACAAGGCTCAGCCAGTAGCAACCAAAAGGTGATGACTGAATCCTTAGGACGAAGATAAATATTTATCAAGGTTTTGGGAGTTTGGAGTCAGCAAAGTGGTCAAGTACAGACTGGGCTTACTATCTCACATTTGCAAAGTTTATCCTTTTCCTAGCGAGGACAAGGCCTAAATATCTCCCCCCACCCCCGCTATTGTTGTGGACTTTCCCCACTCTCCTCCACATGCTCAGGAAGGATGCAGTCCTATGATTCCTAGCCGGATGGGGTATCACTCAAAGTAGGGTGAGTAAATGTTGTGTGGGAGACATTACCCATTTTCAGAGGTTTAAGTTTGTCTTAATATAACTCTTTATTTCTGGAGTTCAAAAATTTAGGTTTAGCTACTCTCCAGATTCTGAAAGGATATGAGGCAGTGCTAGGCAACCATAACTACGTCAACTAGGTATTTTTTGTCTGTAAATTTCCCCCTCCTTTTTGAAAGGCACCAATAGGTTGGCAGAAGGGGGCTTCCTGGGCACACTTTCACCACTTAGGCTACCATCTATACTGTGATACAAGACTCAGGTTCATGGGGCTCAGGCCGTGGGGCTATAAAAATGCAGTGTAGCAACCCTGAGACCCCCCCTCCTCCCTCATGGGGTCTCAGTGCACAGGCTCCAGCCCAAGTGTCTACACTGTATTTTTATAGCCCTACAGCCCAAGTCCTGTGAGCCCAAGTCAGCTGACGCAGACCAGCTGCTGGTCTTTTACTATAGAGTAGACATAACCTAAGTGGTGACGAAGTGTGCCTAGGAATCCCTCTCATGCCACTCTACAGGTATGCTTCAATCATGTCCCCCTCACTGTAGCCACATTAGTTACCAGCTCTGCCCTTGTTCTGACCCTGCCATATCCCCAGTGTACGGGGAGATCGCAGCAGACCAGTAAAATGCTTGAACTACTATTGCTAAAAGTAGCCAAGCTAGCAGGTCGTAAGTGGGCCTATGCAGCCTTAGCATGACCAAGTTGCAGGAGGGAGGGGGGAATGTCACAGAAAGGGCAGCTTGACTCCATGTCCTTTCTGACGAGATCTCTGTTGAAATTGCTGAGATATGCATTTTAGGAAAACAGGAAGCTTGTCTGTATGTGCCCTCGGGGATGTGTCTTTCAGGGCCTCAAGGCGAGCAAATTCTGAAAACACACATCTGGCTAATTGATGATCAGAAGGAAACCTCTTGCTTAACCTCTGAAATTGCTTGCTTAACAAGTTTTCTTTGAGTGATGTGTTATTGTAATACTAATGAATAAATAAGGGAAGAAAGTTTGGGGTAGTTGGACTCTTCAGGGACTCTCCCTCTGGACACATCTTGCAGTCTCACCGGCAGATGGAAGATTGGCCGTCAGAAGACTGATGCTGTGCCACTTGAGAGCCACACCCGACTTCGGTAATTACTGAGGGTTGGGGGTGTTTTACTAACCTGTTGCGGATGTGTGCAAGTGCTTGAGACTAAGTAAAGTATAGCTTTACGTGAGAGCACTCTTGTGTTATCCCGTTTGTGCCAGTCATCTATCGGTTGAAGAGTGTGTCTCCTTTGATTTATTTCCTGACACCACCTTGCACAGAGTAAAGATATCAAGAGCTTTGGGTTGAAAGAACCCTGGGTAACACCAGTATGGCTGGAGGGGCCATGGAAGGAGACAAAGTGCTGGCGGAAGGGCTGCAAGGAACACTTCTTCCAGCAGGGGGCAGCAACGGGGAGAGGAGGAGAGTCCCAAGGTCCCGAGCATAGTGGAAAAGAGCTCTGCACACCTGTCTGCAGCTCTGGAGGCTCACAGAGGTGTGAAGTGGCCCATTCATCTTAATAGGACGTCTAAAATGAATGAGAACACCTCCTGGAGATGAACCGCGCATTCAACAATAGGTCTGAGATGTGTGAACTTCCCCATTCAACTTTTTGGGAGTTCTTTCCTGCCAATCTCAGCTATATGTGCCTCGGGCATGCACAGAGCATGCCTATTCCCAACTCCCAATATAGATATTGTCTGCCAGGCCCAGGAGTACCCAGGGATGAAAGTAGAAACAGGGACTTACCGGTACGGGGCTGGGTTGGGGCTGGCTCTGGCCCCTGGAAGGGGCGGGGCCTCAGGCAGAAGGAGCGGGGACGGCCCATCCTGTACCGGTAAGTGCCCATCCTGTACCGGTAAGTGCCCTCCCCATCCCCTACCAAGGTAGCAGCGGCAGCTGGAGGCTCTGGCAGCAGTTTAAAGGGCCAAGGGCTCGGCCGCTGCTACCACCCCGGGCCCTTTAAACTGCTGCCAGAGTACCCAGCTGCCGCTGCTACCCCAGGGCTCTGGCAGCGGGGTTCTGGGGGCTATTTAAAGGGCCCAGGGCAGTAGAGGCAGCGGGAGCCCTGGCCCTTTAAATAACGCCCGGAGCCCTGCCGCTACTCCAGGGCTCCAGCAGAGGGGCTCTGGCAGCAATTTAAAGGGCCTGGGGCTCCAGCCACTGCTGGGAGCCCCAGGCCCTTTAAATTGTCGCCTGGGGAAGCCGGGCCGCCCCGGTATGGTGCACCGACTCTTGCCGGTACCGCGTACCAGAGCGTACCGGCTTACTTTCACCTCTGGGAGTACCTTAAAGGAGCTCAATGAGCCCCTCCCAGCTCAGAATTGATCCATCCTGGCTGCGACTCTTGTGCCAGCCTCTCCGATACCATTTTATATGTGACATCTAGTTTCTCGCATCAATTGAGCCTCATAACATCATACTGGGCCTCGTATCCTGGACACAGTTTTGCTTGCCTAACTGTCCTAGAGTGGGATTTGGGCAGATGGCATTGAGGGAGACTTGTGGGGTGCTGACCATCTTCAAAATTGCACATACCACTCACACTTCCAAAAAGAGGCCCCGCTGAGTCCTGGACACCAAGCAAATGGCAAGCTGGTAACACTAAGTGTGCACAGTACACAAAAGTCTCCCTAGGAGGGCAAACAAACTGATGGTCCATGGTCAAGGTGCAGTGCTTGTTTCCTCAAGACACCATGTAACTATCATTGCTCAGTGATTGTCCCTCACAAAGGAGTTCCTGAGGAAGCTTGAGCAGATGCAAACTCTCTTTAACCAGAACTAATACGGGTTTTGTATACAGCTTTTGGATCGGCTGTATATGATGAAACCCCTTGCCCAAATGAAACCAGACTTGCACCAGTAAAGCTATCCTGGCCTTGATGAGGTACAGAATTTTTCAAAATAGTCAGAATATGCATGTGAATTTTGAAGCAATTTGAATTATCAGCTCTTAAACAGAAACCTCAGGGCCAAACTTCCATAAGGACCCCCTTTGCAGCTCCTAACCACAAGCAGAATGCAGGCATAGAGTAATCTCAGAAGTCTGCTAAGAGTAGGACTTGAACTCTTAGTACCAGGGTGTTGTTTGGGTTCAACAGCTCCAATATGTTGTGCGAGCTATCAAGTGACCTGATGTCAGCTATACATGCACAAATTACTGTCTGTACCCTATCACCCAAGTGAAAGACAATTTGTAGAGCTAATGATAACCCCTACTATCTTTAAAAATATTGCTTCCCCAAAGTGATAGTGGATGCTGGACATTAGCTGAGTTGTAACTGATCAATGATATTAGTTTGGGGTCAATAACATATTTTAGCCATATGTATGCAAAAGAGAGAAAAAGAAAAAAAATCAACAATTTTACTGACAAGGTCTTCGGGGGTGGGGAGAAGAGGACACTGTATTCCAAAAACCCCTTGATCAAATAACTCCAGATTTGCAGCACTAGCCCTACACAGAGCTTGATACAGCACACCAATTTACAATACAATAGGAACATGAATGATTTTTTCTACATGCTCTAAAATCCATGTTTTAAACAGTAACTCATATTTAAGGTTGTGATGAGCTTAATGCTCCTTACAAAATATCACAATAATGAATGCATTGGAATTAGGCTTTATCTACACTGGACAAGTTGCATCACTTCAAATTTACCAATATAATTAAAGCAGTACAACTCTCCCTACTGAGGATGCAGTGATAGTGGTATGAAGTCATCTTTATACCACTATCACTGCATCCACACTTTGGCTTTTACTTTTACATCACACTTAGTCTATTCAGTAAAAGTCACACTCCTAAGCAAAATAATTATACTTGTAAAACTTTTAAGTGTAGACCAATTCTCAGACAGTTAGGCCCCAACTCAGCAAATCACTAAATAACATGCTTAAATCCATCCCTATTTGGCAATGCACTTAAGCTTGTATCAGAGCCCAAGCCATCGCTATGTACCCATCAGCCAGTTAATGGCCAATAAGAACAATACATATGAAAGTATTCCATATGGTTCAGAACAGCTATCTCTTAACATTTGACAATGGATATTTATTGGTTGTGATTTCCCTCCCCTCTTTAAAATGGAAAGTCTAATCATTTAAAAAAAAAAAAAAGCTAAATCAATATACTCACGCCTCCCAGCATGATCTGCAAAACTCATGTCCACAAGGTATATCCACTGGGTCTTCAAATACAGAAATATTACACATACAAATGTCACACTGTAGATAAAGAAAAAAATACAGATGAAAGAAAGAAAAACAAACTCCTGTGTGCCATGTGCAGAACTCATGAGAATTACATAATAAAAATATAAAACCAAACTACTGTAAGAAAACAGGTCATGAACAAAGTAGGGAAAAATCTTTTATTAATGTATCGATGAGAAAGTGTTGCTTTATGTTCTAAAAATTGAAAATGGAAAGGGGCATATCTTCATTTCCACACACCTCCCCACAAACATTTAGTAAATATTTTAGGAACCTGTGCAACCATTTTTTTTATTGCCTTCTGGGATCTCCACCACCTCCAGCCTTTAAGATGTTGAGCACTCTTAGCTCCCAATAAAGATGACAGCGCACCAGTAAACTCCATGAGAGTTTTGCCACTGACTTCAATAGCAGTAGCAGGGCTTGGTAGATAAGGTCAGTCATATGTCAGAGGAGGTATTCTGCCCTGCAAAGGATGAGGTCCAAGGCAGTGTGGAGCCACTTAAATAATTGATTTAAAGTTATAATTTTAATCACTGGATCTAAAAAAAATAAAAAAAAAATCAGGTTGAGGTTTGTAAAACTGATTTGAAAATTTGTACTTTGCATCTTTAGATCAAAATGTATAATGAGCTAAATTATAAAGGCTCCTTCCTTCCTTCCATCTTATTAGTGGTAGGATATCTTATTTGAATTTTATAAAAAGTGCTATCAGAAAAAAACAAAATATTGAAAATTAAGATCCTGATCTTGCAAACACAAAGAGATATATGTGTGACTGAATGCACCCTGTAGGTTTGTGTGGCCCTTCCTGTCAATCTCAGAGGGAGGCCACATCTCTTTGCTATCAGGCCCCTGTAAGGACAGTCTAAGATAATGGGGAAGTTAGCAGTCTCAGTGCTCGATCCCTCCAGCACTGTGGGAGGGGGTGCAGGCTCCGGGAGGAGGCTCCAGGCTGGGGCAGGGGGTTGGGGTGCAGGCTCGGGTTCGGGATGTGAGCTCTGGGAGACAGTTTAGGTGTGGAAGGTGGCTTAGGGCTGGGGCGCAGATGCAGGGTCTGGGAGGAAGTTAGGGTACGGGAGGGGGTTCTGACTGGGGGAGGCGGTTCAGGGAGCAGGCTCTGGCTGGGCGGTGCTTACCTCAGGCAGCTCCCAGTCGGCGGCACAGCGGGGCTAAGGCAGGCTCTCTGCCTGCCCTGGCTCCGCGCTGCTCCCGGAAGCAGCCGCTGTGTCTGGCCCCTACGCGTATCAATTTTGTGTTTGTCTCACATAGGGATGTTAATGAGGCCCAGGATTTGTCTTTTTGTGCATAGATGAGCATTTTAAGTGAGAAACATCTTAATAGAAAAAAATCTCTACATAAAATCTGAAATTCTAACAACAATCGTACTTGTTTCTTTAGTTTCCTAAAGGATCCATTTTAACAATTGAAGACTGTAAAACAGGAAGTAAACTAGCTATATATATATATATACACATACATACACACACACACACACACAATTTAAATCCAGATATAAAACTAATACCACAGATATTAAACTACATTCACCATCATATTTCATAGTGGGTCTAATCCTGCATTCCCATCACAAGCCCCCAATACTAAGAAAGGGAAATATACAATATAACATACGTTTGTCACTTCATTTCACATGAAGTTCTATTCCAGGAAAAGTATTGCAGCAGATATAAAAAAGGATAAACTATAATGCCATATACCTTTTTTGTACTATTTTAAAATTAGAGAAGGGTTGTCTGTATACTGAATGCAAAGTTTTACTTTGATATGATGCCCAGGGATAACCCAGTTACAAAACTATGTATCTCCTAAAAAATAGGACACTGAGCACAAATTTTATAAAGTTACAGCTGTGGATTAAGAAAAAGAGAGTTCTGTCTTCCAAAGAGCATTATTGATTTTAATGAAAGATTCTTTTATATCTGAAATTTGTGATAGCCTTGTAAACTGCTTAAAGCAACCCTCACACAACAAAATTATTTATAATCTTACAGTACAGTAGTAGGCTGACATTTAAAAGGCAAACAAAGAAAACTTTGTTTCCTAATGAAAAATATAAAAAGGGAAGATTCAAAGCATTTAAGTATGTTCAAGGAAATGGATACCATGGAATTGAACATCTAGATAAAAAGTCTCCAAAGAAATGCTGAGCTACACACACACTTGGTATGATCCTATCTTGTTAAATCAGAAGTCCTACATTATAATGGTGGCAGTCAAGCTGAAAACAGTGTCCCTTGTTCCAGCCACATGCTCAACTTGTGTCATTATAAAGCCAATTGTTAAAATGAATCAGCACAAGGGGCTGGACCAGGCGACCTCTTGTGCTCCCTTCCAACTCTACATTTCTATGATTCTATGCACACTTCAGTGTTTGCTTACATTTAAGAAAAGAAAAGAAAAGAAAAGAAAAGAAAAGAAAAGAAAAGAAAANTTGCTTACATTTAAGAAAAGAAAAGAAAAGAAAAGAAAAGAAAAGAAAAGAAAAGAAAAGAAAAGAAAAGAAAATATCTCATGTTCTTTCCAAGGTTATTTTGCAAAGGTAAATGACAAAATAGTTCTCTCGCACTATGTTGGGGTGTGTGAAGAAGGTGGGGGGAGAGAAACAGGAGGGGGAAATCAGTTCAATTTCCCAATTAATTTCAGTCCTATTTATAAGGAACTAAAAACATACTTTAAAAACCAACTGCACAATGATTATGGAAGATTTTCTCACAAGTTGCAAAGCATTATATACCAGAACAACTTTTTAATAATGTTTAATACATTACTTTGTGCCTCTAACTATTCACAAAGTGAAAGGCAAGGAATCTTTCTTAAGAATAAATCATACCAGAATTGTCTCAATATCTCCTGGTGAAAGGCTGATTTCATCAGGGGAGGTCACAGAAGAGCGAGTGGTGCGGGGAGTTCGTGGTGAAGGGAGTGTGTCCCAGGCATTATACCCACTTGGAGGTGGAGTTGGCATTTGAACACCTGAACGTTGGCAGCAGTTCTCTGGATTAGACATCCATGCTTCAAGTAATTTCTCCCTGTCCCAGTCTTCAAGAAATATATAAAGAAAATTATTTAGCTATTATAGGATATGGATTTGTTTGCATTTTATGATTGCCTCATTAAAAAGATCTATATTTTACTAATAAAAATTAGAGGTGAACATATCTTTTGAAATACTGGAGACTGCAGCCCGCAATGGACACTACATTTTACAGTATATATTTTGGGATAACATACAATGTACATTATTTACAGCTAACACTACTGCTAGTATCTCCCTTCTATTAATGTCAACCATAAACTAAATGGAAAACTTATTCTCCCTTTCATATGATAAAAGTTGACCATTCAGTTTAGATCCATTCTATTTTTTTATTTTTTTTAAGAACCACATTTTTATTGATTCAAGTGAAGAGTTAAAAGCAAAAGAAGAAGGAAACTTTCAAAACAATAGGTTCACAATAGGTATTACGACAATATATGAAACAAGCAATTATTACAAGTGATAATTTCTTCATGTTATGTCTGATTCTGAATTCGTTGCACACCCAAAACTCTCACCGACTTCACCAAGAATTTTTGGAAGCATAAACAATGTGGAACAGCCATTCAGACCCTATTCCTGAAAGCTCTCATGCATAGTAAGTAGTCCCATCATTTTTGGTGAGACTACTCATGGGATTAGAGCTACTGCTATGGAGAAGTATAATAAGTTACTTAAGGACACTTACAAAGTCAGTTATTACAGCTATCGAATGTTAACATCTTGGGGTAGATTGACACACTGGAGAAATTCTAGCCCTGTTGAAGTCAATGGGAAAACTCTTTTTGACTTCAGGGTATGTCTACACTGGAATAAAAGACCCATGGCATGGCTGTGGCTGGCCTGGGTCAGCTGGCTCGGGCTGTGGGGCTAAAAATAGCTGTGTAGACGTTTGGTCTTGGGCTGGAGCCTGGGATCTAGGACCCTGTCCTCTCATGGGGTCCTCATAAGGTTGGGTTCCAGCCTGAGCCTGAACAGTTATACGGGAATTTTACAATCCCGCAACCCAAGCCCCGCAAGCCCAAGTCAATTGACTCAGACCAGCTGTGGGTGTTTAACTGCAGTGTAAATATACCCAGGGGGACCAGGATTTCATCCATTGCTACTAATTCTCTGTAAGAGGCTGTGGGTAGACGTAATGCCCCAACAGCAATTCAGGAAGGAATTGCGAGTTAGTGTGCCAATTCCCCATCAACTTCTTTCCTTGCTCCGAACAGGAAATAATCTGCTACTGGCCCATAACAGTATCAGATTACTATCTTCCCACCCTGTGCTGGCTCAGCTCTGCTTGCCAGTACATTTATGTGTGGGGAGAGAGAGAAATGTGGAGCCTGCTTTGTCTCCTATCCACAGACTGGCAACACAGGCCAGCCCACATAGGAAAGTAGTATGAAGAGGTCTTGTACTCTCTTGCTGCCCTCCACTGGGTCAGAGGACAAGTGACAATCTTGCTTTTATAATCATAATTCCCCTATGTGTCTCTTCTAACAAGGGGCAGGATATCAGCATATGAAAGTTTCTACTATCTACAAAACTGGAAGTTCTGTGTGCAGCAGTTGTCACCCTTTTCACTAACTTCTGACTGTATAAAACTGTGCATTTTCTAATGCTGTGAATTGGGAAAATTGTCGCTCAACAGTCTGAGTTTCCTATGGTAAAGCTGTAAAAAGTTTCACATGTTATCTCTTTTGAGACTGTTGTTCAAATAATTTGGTTTTAAGAACTCACAATATGAAGGCTTTTGTCTAAGTATTACATTGAGACAATTTTACTTCCACATATGAAAATTATTCAGCTTGACCTGAAATAGCTGAAGCTTTTGCCATCTACACAACAGCCCATTTGCATATGATACATTTCTTAAATACAAAATTAAAAATTATCTGAATTTAAAAAGAAATCATTTATTCTTGCTAGGATTTTTTGTAATTCTACAATCAAATATTACAGTGACCCTTCTATATTTTCACATGTACATATATTAAGTTCACAGTTAAAGTTTTCTATGGTACAAATGAACTACAGTAAAACAAATGTATACAGAAAGACAAGGTAGGTGAACTAATAGCTTTTATTGTACCAATTTCTGTTGCTGAGAGAGACAAGTTTTTTTTAGATCTGTCCCAAGGAAGAGCTCTGTGTAACCTCAAAAGCCTGTCTCTCTCAACAACAGAAGTGGTCCAATAAAAATATTACCTCACCTACCTTGTCTCTCTAAAATCCTGGAAGTAACACATCTGCTACAACAACATTGTACGCATAAATGAATATATCAGCAGTTATTAAGATCACAAAGATTTTTTTTAATAGTTTAAAACTGCTTTATTTCAAATCTAAAAACAAACAAAACATTCAACAATATTGGTTTGTCAAATTTCCGTGCCACTTAGAATCTAAAAATACCAATATAGTGTAAAGAGCATCCACATACATGGATAGATTCAGATTGAAAGACAAATTTGAACTGACATACTTTACCATATCACTGTGATTTTAAACCTCAAAAAACCCTAAAATTTTCAAACAGTGTCAATCATACAAAAGTTCATTTTATTTGTCAACCATAAATATCTGATGTTTAGAAAAACCCTAAATTTTCAGTTTTTATGAAGCAGATGTATAATAAATAAAACTCTCTAGGTTATTGTAAATAAAAATTGCATATGTACTACAAGTAAGGAACAAAATATAAGTTTCAGAGTGGTAGCCGTGTTAGTCTGTATCAGCAAAAGGAACGAGGAGTACTTATGGCACCTTAGAGACTAACAAATTTATTTGAACATAAGCTTTCGTGGGCTAAAACCCACTTCATCAGATGCATGCAACCTCCCTGGTCACTTGATTACAGACCTCGAAGTTGCGATACTCCAACAAAAAAACTTCAAAAACAGACTCCAATGAGAAACTGCAGAATTGGCATTAAGTTGCCAACTGGACACCATTAAATTAGGCTTGAATAAAGACTGGGAGTGGATGGGTATTACACAAAGTAAAACCTATTTCCCCATGCTATTTTTTTCCCCCTACTGTCACTCACAGCTTCTTGTCAACTGTTGGAAATGGGCCATCCTGATTATCACTACACACATTTTTTTTCTCCTGCTGATAATAGCCCACCTTAACTGATTATTCTCATTATAGTTAGTATGGCAACACCCATTTTTTCATGTCCTCTGTATATATATATCTTCTTACTGTATTTTTCACTGCATGCATCTGATGAAGTGGGTTTTAGCCCATAAAAGATTATGCTCAAAGAAATTTGTTAGTCTCTAAGGTGCCACAAGTACTCCTCATTCTTTTAACAAAATATAAGGAGCCCCATTTACTAGTGATATTATCAAAGTAGGTCAATCACACTGAAATTTGCTTATTGATTTTTAATATAAATGAAAATGTTATGGAGACAAGTTTGCATAACTTGTCCAAAATGTACAACATTTTTAAGATTTCATTCATTCCATTTCATCTGCTTTAAGGTTATGTTACCTGTGTAACATTCTTAGGTTGCAATAACAAACATTGCTACTCTTATTACCAGCATAACATATGAGATTTTACACATTATTTTGTCTTTATAATCTTTTAAACAGGAACTTATTGAACTTGAGATATTGCTAAGTGCTATAAGAAGTCCAATACCAATAGTTGTAGTGCCTTTTTAAATTAGTAGTCGGAACAAAGACGTCCTGCCTGATGGATTCCACTGGTTTTTTTTAGTAAATCATGAGCTGCAGCATAACATAAGGTTATTAGCTGAGCTGTAACTCTTTTACCCTGAAATAAATTATTTTAGTGTGAGCTGAATTAGAAATTAGAGTGCTCTACCTTTCATCCTACAAGAATGAAGTTTAAAAAGAGATAATAGTATAAATAGTACAGTAGAGATAATAGTATAATGGTTGGTGTGACGGAATCCCCAGGGTGCAGCCTGGGACTGTGAGACCAATGTGCCCACTGAACTCTCTCCATCTTGGGATGTCTCTCACCAGCAATGCCTCCAGGTGCTGTTATCACTCAGCACAACTGCATGTGGAGACCCCACACCCAGCTAGATTGCATGAATGCTCCCCGAGCCACTCATCAATCACACAGAGAAAGACACCTGATTCAAATCCCCCTCCAGCTCCCAGCTCTGTACCCCAGGAATATACTGTCTTGCACTGCTCAAGATGGGCAGTGCAGACTTATTAATTGGTTCACCACTTCATCAATGAAAGTGAACATACACCAGTCTTTGCAAAACCTGAGCAGATTTACCACACACTTCAGGCAAACTCACCGGTAAAGATAAACAGTAAAACATATTTACTGACTACAAATGATAGATGTTAAGTGATATTAAGTGACAGACAAAAAGTCAGAGTTAGTTACCAAAAGAAATAAAATATAAGCATGTAGTCTAAACTCTCAACCCTATTAGGCTTGGCAACAATTAGACTAAGCAGTTTTTCTCACCCCACTGCATATTGCAGTTCATAGTACACAGATTTCACCCCTGAAATCTGGGCCAGTCCCCCCAGTTGGAGTCTTCAGAGTGTCCTTATTGCTTGCAGCGTAGGTGGGTGAACTAGAAAGGCCTAGCATGAGGCCACTGTGTCTGTTTTACACCCTCAGTCCATGTGCTTGGAAAACACAAGTCAAGGCATGTCTGGATGAACTGCTGAGTCTCCCGGCAAGGTTGAGTAATTCTCCTGGTGTGGCCTCATGCAGGTGAGTCACTGAATTGTAGCTCCCTGGCTGGACAATGGTTGTTGATGGGTTGTTTCACATTCCACCTGGGTGCTGGTTACTTTCCTTGCTGTTGCCTCTGGGGAGCTAATATCTGACTGATTTCCCAACTTACAGCATGTTTTAGTGACAATCATACAACACAATTCTCATAACTTCATATGCATTAATGATATACATATATGGATAGAGAAATGACTTTCAGCAGATCATAACCTTTCCCCTGATACCTTACAAGGCATGCTTTATATTTAAGATCATGATTATATGGAAATGTGGAATATGGGGGTTACAGTATGCTCCCCCAAGGTATAGAATGTCACAGTTGATAGGTCAAAAAACAAAAAAACAAAAATTACTAATTTTTTCTTCTCTAGTTGCAATTTTATGTAATAATTTGCTTTCCATCCCTCTCCCATAAATCTTCTGTGCTCTATTAGTGAAAAAAACAAACAAAATTCCAATCCCAGCTCTGATGAACAAGCTGTACTAACAAATCCATGCTTTTGTGTGACAGAGGAAATCAAAGTTTGTCAAGTAAATAGATTTCAAGGTCAAGTTTCTAAGAAGGCGAGTAAAATGCATCATTATTAAATATAAGAAAAATACCTTAAGCTCATGTTCTTTGAATTAAGAAAGTTAGAATTAAGCTAGTATTATTATTATTATTTTGTCTCTTAAAAAATTAATGGGAAAATATTTAGAGTTTGGCAATGCTAATTTATGCAGAGTGGCTTCTGGTTTATATCTTAATTTAAAGATAAACATATTCATCAGTTATTCAGTCATGTTACATAATCACACCAATTATATGTCCTTATTTTTATGTCAAACACATTATTAAGTTTTAATTATTCTTGGTTGAATAATTTCCAATTTATACTGAATAAGCTAAAGGCAAAAGAGCCTGCTTTCTCAGGACTTGCAAATTATATCTGTACTTCTCTTTAGGTAATGTTCAATTGCATTAAGTTACAGCTACACCATGAAGGCAACATCAACAGACTGACCCTGTAACACAGACTGACTCTGTAACCCAGACTGATTCCTTCTCAAATCTCAATTAATGCTCTCTATATGGTGGCAGACATGTCTGCACAGTTTACATCAACCTCATTGCTTTGAGACTCAGACTTCCGGCATGTAATACATAGCACTGCCAACATTTTGTTCTTAAGAATGTCCGTATGGGTTACAGAATTTGCCAGCTGAGAATCTTCTGTCTTAACTAAGTATTCTTAAAATTCAAAATATTGTTCTCCTTATATAAATACCATATAAGAAACAAAGCAAATTAGCTAAATTAAAAAAATATTATGCAAGATCAGTGACTTGTATATGATTAGGTTATCATTTTAACACAATGATAAAAGTTAGTCTCTGGTATAATTTTCTATTAAAGGTACTCAATCAACTTGAAAACTAGTCAAAACGAAAAATAACAAAAATAGTTTCAGGTACTACACACCCACTTGTGAGACATTCTGCCAATTTCTGTGATTTTAAAATTACACTTCCCTATTTTAAATTTTTCAGTTGCTATGCAAGAAACCCACAAAAAAATAACTGAAGCCCATTCTAGCAAAGGGATTAACATGCATAACTTTATATTCATTGGAACTACTTATGTGCTTAAAGGCACTACTCACATCCATACAGTGAGCACATGCTTATGTGCTTTACTGGGTCAGACCCTGAGGCCTCAATCCTGCAATGTGACGTCTGGCAGGCAGACTATAGAAGGTCCAGCTGCCTCCTGATCACCCTCTCCTGACCAGAGGTTACTCTGCAGCACCTGCCTCTGTTTCCCACTCTCCCGGACCCCTTAAGAACTACATACAGCCTTCTCTCTGGTTTAACACCACCCTTACCTGGGGCTGGTTTAATAAGAGCTATAGTTCAAAACCATCAGGGTCCCAAAATAAAGTCCATCACCACAACACAAAAGTTCATACTTAGGTCTGGCATCTTCTCTGTCTCTCTCTGTCTCTCTAAAACCCCTCATGCTTCAAGGCATAAACCAACGTCTAAGTACTGGGAGTTAAGTGTTGTACAATTTACTAAAATGTTTAATAAATATTTGGAGGGAGAAAAGAAGACAAAGGCAAACTTTTCCATTTTCAATTGTTCTAACATAAAACTACAATTTCTACCTGTTAAATTCGGAAAGGTTTTTCCTACCGCATCTCCCTTTAAAAGCATCTGGTATTGGTCACAGTTGGTAACAGGATACTGAAACTACATGGCCAACTGATCTGATATGGTAATTCCTATGCTCTTATCTGACTATACAGGGGAAACAGTGAAATGACTATCCAAGAAGTGTTATCAAATGCACAAATCAACAAACTGACTAACCTTTCAGTTATAGTAATCTTAGGTGTTATTTCCAATTAACGTAGATAAACTAATTTCAGAAAGAATTGTGATTTTGAAGTTGCCCATGTCCATTTCATTTCAATGGAGTTACACCAGGGGTTAATTTGTCCCAGGGTGTCAAACTAGAAACAGTAGCTTTTCAAACAAGGATGAATATAAGAGGAGGTTTCTGGAAGGCTAATTTAATTGCTATTATTCACATCCATGTTAAACATATTACAATGAACATATCAGTTTTATGTAACAGAAAGAAGAGGGTCTGTTTTTACACACTCACTATACACACAACATATTTAGCAGCAAACCACCATTGGTTTGACTAAATAAATATAGGAATGGACTTTTATGAAGGTCAGAACTTCAATATGGGATCAACTGTCTAAGCAGTTCCACTTTTAGGCCTCAATTTTGAAACAATCAAACCTTGTTTCTCCAAACAGCTTTAACTCAAAAACTTCTTAGATTATGATCCCCAGTTTCAATCACTTTCCTATTAACTCCCCTGTTTGAATGTTTTTGATATACTACAGACAGTCTGAATAAATGGTGATATAAAACCATCTTTATGAACACAGTTAAAATGGAAATGCTACTTCAAACAGAAGCTAGTTTTATTTTCTACCACAACATTCAGTGCTAATCTATATTTTGGACAAAAATTTCAATTGCTAAATAGACTAGCTGAGTGGTAGAGTTATGTCACAACAAAATACTATAATACATTTTTCTTCTTCAAGTGTCCTCTGCATATTCCCACTCTCGGGATGCGCAGAGGGGGAGCAGCCAGGACAACAGAAATTCTGGTAGCAGTGTGTGTTAGGGTGCTCACACACCTCCCTCCCTCCCCCCAGCATATGAACGTGTTCTGAGGGCATAGCTTTGAAAAGTGGTATGGCACTCTTTCTTTGGCACAGGCTATACTTTTTGAAGATGACCACCAGAAGGAATGTCCACAGGAAAATTTCCAATATGTCATGGAACCGGACAGTGGCTCATCGCACGATGGCAATGTGGGAGTAGTTACAGCATTGTCTTCTTTGGCAGAGGCGATCTAATTTCATGAACTAGTTGATAGGATGGCATAGACTTTAAAATTACCATCAGTAGCTTTCAATGAGGCTATGCATCCAGTCTGACAGTTTGGGGGCTACTGCAAAAAGCAGGGTTTTGTTGCCTATGCTAGAAGGTATTTGGAAACCAGCAAAATTCCTATGGTCCAATCCATCATTGTGCCAACCAATTTCAAAAAAGGTTGACAAATTACACCAGATCCCTTATGAAAGATTCTCTGTTTTCATGTAAACCCTCAGCCAAACTCTGATTATAGCAGTATCACTTCAAAGAGCAAGGTGAAGTCTTCAACCTTCTACCCCTTATGCTATAGAAGAAAAAAAGTTGGGACGCTAGGTAGAAAAATGTTTTCTTCAGCTTCTTTAAACATGCATGTGCAAATTATCAAGCAGTGATGGCCAGGTATTAGTTTCAACTGTGAGATAAGAGATGAGTCTTTACGAAAAATCTCCCAGAGGATTACAGGAAGTTGACATCATATCTCAACAAACAGGGACAAAACTGGGCTAAGCATGCCCTCAGGGCATCATTTGATGTCCCCGATACCATCTCAAAAGCTGTTACATCTGCAATAGCGCTACATAGGCATGCATGGCTACGATCATTTCTTTCTATGGAAAGAGTATCTAAAATAGAAGATCTACCCTTTAAAGGGGATGGACTATTTAATTCAAAAACTTATGAGGTACTGGAAAAGATGAAGGAGATGCATTCCATGGCAACCATCTCCCTATCAACAGAGAACACTTCATGCCTATGTTCAGGCATCACAGGCAATACCACACACCATTTTCTTCTTTGTCTTATTATAAGAAAAGCTCTATATAAGCTCGAAAACTTGTCTCTCACCAACAGAAATTGGTCCAATAAAAGATACTACTTCACCCACCTTGTCCCTCTATAATGAGAAGAGGCAGTCAGACTATCAACAGCAACACCAACAGCAAGCTTTCTCTCAAACATAAGAGAGGAAGGAAAGCTCAAGATGAGGTCAAAGAAATTCTAAGCCCTGGTCTACACTATGGGGTTAGGTCGAATTTAGCCGCGTTAGGTCAATTTAAAAATGACTACGTCCACAAAACCAACCATGTTCCGTCAACCTAAAGGGCTCTTAAAATCGACTTCTGTACTCCTCCCCGACAAGGGGAGTAGCGCTAAAATTGACCTTGCTGGGTCGAATTTGGGGTAGTGCAGATGCAAATTGACGGTATTGGCCTCCAGGAGCTATCCCAGAGTGCTCCATTGTGACCACTCTGGACAGCGATGTGAACTCCGATGCATTAGCCAGGTACACAGGAAAAGCCCTGGAAACTTTTGAATTTGCTGTTTGGTCAGCATGGCGAACTCAGCAGCACAGGTGACCATGCAGTTCCCCCAGAATCGTAGAGCGTAGAATGTTTCTACGTCCATCATCTCTGTCCCTGAGGTTATCGCAGTTTAGAAGGCGAAAAAAACACACTCGCAATGACATGTTTTCTGAGCTTATGCAGTCCTTCAGCATTGATAGGGCACAGCTTAATGCATGGAGGCATTCAGTGGCAGAAGCCAGGAAATAATTAAGTTAGCACGAAGAGTGGAGGCAGAACACGATGCTGAGGCTAATGGGGGAGCAAACGGACATGATGAAGCATCTGTTGGAGCTGCAGGAAAGCCAACAAGAGCACAGACCCCTGCTGCATCCATTGTATAACCGCCTCCCCTCCTCCCCATGTTCCATAGCCTCCTCACCCAGATGCCCATGAACGTGGGGGGGAGGAGGACGGGGAGAAGTCCCGGGGCACCCAGCCATTCCACTGCAGAGGATGGCCTAAGCAACCGAAGGCTGTCATTCAAACAGTTTGATTTTTAGTGTGGCTACAATCAGCAATGTAGCCTTGTCCTTCCCTCCTCCCCCACCCCACCCGGGCTATCTTGTCCGTTATCTCATTTTTTTTTTAATTAATAAAGAAAGAATGCATGGTTTCAAAACAAAAAATAGTTACTTTATTTTGAAGGGAGGGTGATTGGCTTACGGGGAATTAAAATCAACAAAGGGGGCGAGTTTGCATTAAGGAGAAACACACACAACTGTCACACTGAAGCCTGGTCAGCCATGAAACTGGTTTTCAAAGCCTCTGTGATGCGCAGCGCGCCTTGCTGTGCTCTTCTAATCGCAAACAGCCTAGTCAGCAAACAGCGCCAGCGAGCTTTTAAACATCCAGAGCTACAATCTACCACCATTCTGCACTTGCTCAGCCTATAGTTTAACTGCTCCTTACTACTGTCCAGGCTTCAAGAACCATGGGAGCAAGGGGTAGGCGTGACCGTGCAGTGCTGCCGGCTGGGAGAGCAGCCTGAGGCAGAAGCCTCCAGCTCGCATGATATTCCAGGCTGGACTGAATCTCCATGAGACGAAACAAAGACGAGAATGACCTGGAGTCACTCCCATTTATGTCCAGGCGCCCCTGACCGACCTCACCGAAATCTGCCAGGAGCACCCATGTCTGCCCAGGTGCTCCTGACCGACCTCACCGAGGTCGGCCAGAAGCACCCAGGAAATGACAACAATGGCTAGCAATCGTACTGCACCATCTGTTGCCGCAAAGGCAAGGAGCTGCTGCTCTGTAGCAATACAGTACCGCGTCTGCCAGCAGCACCCAGGAGACGTACGGAGATGGGGAGCTGAGCAGGATCCATGCTTGCCGTGGTATGTCATCTGCATGGATAACCCTGGAAAAAAGGCGAGAAACGATTGTTTGCTGTTGCTTTCACGGAGGGAGGGAGGCCTGACGACATATATTCCAAACCACCCGCAACAATGTTTTTGCCCCATCAGGCATTGGGATCTCAACCCAGAATTCCAATGGGCGGCGGAGACTGCGGGAACTGTGGGATAGCTACCCACAGTGCAACGCTCCGAAAGTCGACGCTAGCCTCGGTACTGTGGATGCACTCCACCAACTTAATGCGCTTAGTGGGGACACACACAATTGACTGTATAAAATTGATTTCTAAAAAATCGACTTCTATAAAATCGACCTAATTTCGTAATATAGACATATCCTCAGACACATCCTCCTTGCCTAATGTTAGGCTTCACGTTTGACATATTGATCGAAAGCTCTCAAACAATTTCAGAAAATCCTATCCGGTCTGTCCCAGTTTTACAGAGCATAAAATATTGCCTCACACCCTTTGTCTCTCTAATATCCTGGCAACAACACTGCTACAACAACACCGCATACAATCACCACTTCAGACACATGTGTTTTAGACACAGTAAAGGAAGATTATACTGTCCAACTCAAATCCCTTCCTTCATGCTTCTCACCGCAACAGCTATGTTTTGTCCTTGATTCAGACAATTTCCAGTACAGCGTCTTAGCCTTTGGCCTCTTCAGTGGACCCAGAGTTTTTACCAAATGCCTGGCTCCAGTAGCAGTACATGAGAAGGCAAAAAGTTTTCATCTTCCCTTACTTAGCTAATCGGATGCTGAAGGCCCCATCCAAAAAAGAATTAGCAGCGTCCGGAAGGTTGGTCTGGGCACTGGAGTGGTGCCTTCATGGCGCCCAATATAGAGCCCTGCCGACCCTCCACCCCCTCAGTTCCTTCTTGCTGGCTATTCTGACAGATGGATAGGAGGGTGGGTATTGGAATGGACATGCACAACACATCTTGAAGAACAGTTACAAGAAAGTGAGTAATCATTTTTTCTTCTTTGAGTGATTATTTATGTCCATTCCAACCAGGTGACTCACAAGCCAAAGCTTAGGAGGTGGGGTCAAAGTCATGCACCAATTGGAGCACAGCGCATCCAAAGGCCGCATCGTCTCTGGCCTGTTGTGTAATTGCATAGTGAATGTATGCATCAAGGACCACATGGCTGCCCTGCAGATTCTCTGGGTGGGGACCTGTGCCAGGAATGCCGCCGAGGAGGCCTGGGCCCTGGTAGACTGGGCAGTAATCAGTGGGGCGGGCACTTCATCAGGCCGTAATACTCCCGAATGCAAGATGTGATCCATGACGAGATGTGTTGAGAAGAGACAGGGAGACCTTTCATTCTGTCCGCCAGGGCCACAGCGTTGGATGGACTTCCGGAACGGCTTAGTCCTCTCTACATAGGAGGCTAGGGCCCTAGGTACATCTAGTGAGTGCAGCCTGTGCTCCGTATTGGAGGAATGTGGCTTGGGATAAAACACTGGGAGGAAGATGTCCTGGCCCATGTGAAACTGGGAGACCACCTTTGGGAGAAAAGCTGGGTGAGGTCTGAGTTGGACCTTGTCCTTACAAAAAACTGTGTAAGGAGGCTCGGATGCGAGGGCCCCGAGCTCCAATACCTGTCTAGCCGAGATAATTGCCACGAGGAACGTGACCTTGTACAAGAGACAGAGCAGGGAGCAGGTCGACAGTGGTTCAAATGGAGGGCCAATAAGTCTGGAGAGGATTAGATTTAGGTCCCAGGCTGGGACAGGCTGACGCGTCTGTGGGAAGAGCCTGTCTAGGCCCTTGAGGAAACAACTGACTAGAGGGTTTGTGAAGACCGAGAAGCCATCTGTGCCCAGATGGAAGGTGGAGATGGCGGCTAAGTGCACCCTTATTGATGACAGGGACAGGTCTTGTTGTTTTGGTGAAGGAGGTAGTCCAGTATGAACAGTATGAGGGCAAGCAACCGCGAATGACTGTGTTGCTCCGCCCAGATGGAGAACCTCTTTCACTTAGCAAGCTACGTTGCCCTGGTGGAGGGTTTTCTACTACTAAGGAGGACTTGTCTGACTTGATCCAAGCATGACAGCTCTGCGGTGTTTAGCCATGGAGCATCCAGGCCGTGAGGTGGAGCGACTCTAGATTTGGATGCAGGAGTCGGCCATGGTCCTACGTGATCAGATCTGGGACCAACGGAAAAGTGAGCAGTGCTACGGACATTCCCAGAAGCAATGTGAGCCAGTGCTGGCCCAGCCACGCTGGCGCTATCAGTATGACTCGGTCCCGGTCCCTGTGGATCTTGAGGAGCACCTTGTAGACCAGTAAAATTGGTGGAAAAGTAGAGCTGGCGGTCCCCCCACAGGAGGAGGAAGGCATCCGCGATGGATCCTGGACTGTGACTCATGAGGGAGCAGAATAGCTGATATTTCCTGTTGCCACGGGTGGCGAACAGGTCTATCTGGGGAGACCCCCAGATATGGAAGATTAAACTCGCCACATCCGGCCGGAGGGACCACTCGTGGCCGTGGAAGGTCCAGCTGAGACTGTCCGCCAGTTCGTTCTGCACTCCTTGGAGGTATGATGCCTGCAGGAGGATTGAGTACTCGACACAAGTCCCACAGTGCAAGGGCTTCCCGGCATAGGCGAGAGGAGCGTGCACCCCCGTTTGTTGGTATAAAACATCGCCGAGGTGCTGTCCATGAGGACTGAGACGCACCTGGGTTTTGAAAGCGTGGCATGCCAGTTGTACTGCTCTCAGTTCTCTGACATTGATGAGCAGAGCGACGTCCGCCTGAGACCAGAAGCCTTGAGTCCTGAGGTCCCCTAGATGAGCTCCCCAGCTCAGATCCGAGGTGTCTGTCACAAATGAGAGAGAGGGCTGAGGGCTGGCAAAGGGCACTCCCGCACAAACCACTCGCGGGTCAAGCCACCATAGGAGGGAGTCCAACACCGGGCAGGGCAGGGGTATGATGCTGTCCAGAGCGTGTCAGGCTGGCCGATACACTGACGCCAGCCAAAACTGGAGTGCACGCAGCCATGTGTCCCAGCAGCTTTAGGCAGTTCCTTGCTGTGGTTGTGGGCAACTTTCTGAGTTCTGAGAACTGTATGATGTCCCCTAGTGAGCGAAACCTGGCTTCCGGGAGGTATGCTCTGGCTTGAGTCAAGTCTAAGACTGTGCCTATAAACTCTATCCTCTGCACCAGGGAAAGAGTAATTTGGCCTCATTTAGGAGGAGACCCAATTCGAGGAAGGTACTTCTTATGAATTCAACCTGACCCTGCACTTGGGCTCTTGAGCGGCCCCGATCAGCCAGTCGTCGAGGTAAGGAAAAACCTGTATCTGGAGCTTGCCCAGGAATGCCGCAATGACTGCCATGCACTTTGTGAATACTCGGGGCATTGTCAACAGTCCAAACGGGAGGACGGCAAACTGACAGTGGCCGTTGCTCACCACAAATCTGAGGTAGCGTCTGTGATGTGGGACTATTGCGATGTGAAAATACGCGTCCTTCAAGTTGAGGGAGGCGTAACCAGTCTCCCAGATCCAATGAGGGGATAATGGAGGTTAGTGAGACCATGCGGAACTTGAGTTTCTTTACAAACTTGTTGAACTGCTGCAGGTCCAAGATGGGTCTGAGGCCCCCCTTGGCCTTCGGTATTAGAAAATACTGGGAGTAAAACCCCCTTCCCCTTAGCTCCTGAGGAACCTCCTCCACTGCCCCCACAAAGAGGAGGGACTGCACTTTTTGAATTAGAAGTTGCTCGTGACAGGGGTCCCTGAAGAGGGACGGGGAAGGAGGTTGGGGGTGGGTAGGCACAGAATGAGTGAGAATCACTCTTGGGCATAAACTTGCCACAGGCCTCACAGAGCTTAAACCCTGGAGACCCGGGCATACCCCAGAGGGGGAACCTTGTGGGGAGAGGGCCCCAAACCAACTAACTATAAGGAACAACTATTAACTAACTGAAAAACTATATACATGATATGCTATCAGACACTGCTAGAGTGCTTGCTGCGGGAGCGAGTGAAGTTCCAGCTAGCCGTCACCGGCAGTAAGAAGGATCTGAGAGAGTGGAGGATCGGCAGGACCCTATATTGGGGGAGCCCAGGCCGACCCTACGGACGTTGCTAAGGGAAAAATCTTCCAGCTGGCGTGCACACACACCTGGTTGGAATGGACACGAACAATCACTTGAAGAACAACACAACAAGGATGCAGATCACATGAGCAGAGATTCCTCACAGATGCACAAATGGTTTCTAAAGGACTCGGTGATTCAGAACATTTTCTGTCTTTTGGGGATATTGGACATAGATCTGTTCGGCACTAGATTCAGTATGAAATGTCCTCATTTTTATCAAGAGCAGGCTCAGACAATTTATCAGTGATAGATGCATTCATCCTAGATTGAGGAATGGGTCTGATGTATGCATTTATCCCATTCCCTCTAATCCTCAAAGTTCTAATGAAAAGAAAAAATTCAGCCAGCATGATTTTAGTTGTTCCAGCATGGCCAAGGCAACAATGGTACACCGAGTTGCTCCATTTATCCAGTGTCAAATACAAGATGCTCTGTTTTCCACAGACTTACTGTCCCAACAGAGGGAAGGGTATTCCATCCAGATCTTCAATTGTTATCTCTATTGGCTTGGGCAACAGAACTCTGACAGATTTAGAAAGACCTTCCTCCTCAAAGGAGCAGCTAGTTCTTATTAATGCTCAGAAATTATCTACCAGAAAAAGTTACAATTTTAAATGAAAAAGATTTGTTATATGGCCAATCTGCTAGAAATGTTGACCAGTTACAGTTCCTATACAATTCGTTTTAGAATATGTGTTACACTTATAACCAACACTTGTCTCTCTCCTCCATTAAAGTCCATTTAGCAGCAATAGCAGCATTCCATACTGACGTTACAGGAAAAATCTATTTCCTTGCACAAGCTGGTGAAAAACTTTTTAAAAGGTCTACTGACTCTTTATCTCTCAGTACAGGGCCTGCTCCCTCCATGGAATTTGAATTTAGTTCTATTGCAGCTTATATCTTCCCCTTTTGAAACTGTAGCAAGCTGCTTCTTCATTTATCTCTGAAAACAAGCTTTATAATAGCAATCACTTCTGCTTGAAGAGTTAATGAATAACATGCATTGACAGAGGACCCTCCCCCCATACTACTTTTTATAAAGATAACGTGGTTCTTAGACCATAACCAAAATTCCTTCCTAAAACGATTTCAGAGTTTCTTGTAAATCAAAGTATTAATTTACCTGTATTTTCCTCAAACTTCCACACAAGTAATGGGGAATCTAGATTACATCCTTTAGATGCAAAGAGAGCACTCTTGTATTACCTGGACAGAACTAAGAATGTAAGGTCTTCTCTTAAGCTGTTTATTTTCTATATCGGTACCTCTAAGGGCCATTTCAGCGCAGTATCTCTCTAGGCGGATCAGATGGTGTACTGGGGAACATTGTAGAGAAGCTTCACTCTCTTCTCCTGTTCCTTTTAGAGCCCATTCTGCTAAAGTGGTTGCTATATCTATAACATTCATTAAATATATCCCCCTCACTGAGATATGCTGGGCTGCTACATGAAGTCCAATTCACACTTTTACAAGACATTATGCACAGTATCTGCCATCCAGGTCTGAAGCACTGCTTGGCAGCGCGGTGCTTCAGTCATTGTTTAATTAGGACTCTACTCCCTCTTTCCACTGTAAGATACTGCTTGGGAATAGCTCAATGGTTTGAGCATTGGCCTGCTAAACCCAGGGTTGTGAGTTCAATCCTTGAGGGGGCCACTTAGGGATCTGGGGCAAAATCAGTACTTGGTCCTGCTGGTGAAGGCAGGGGGTTGGACTTGATGACCTTTCGGGTCCCTTCCAGTTCTATGAGATAGGATAGGTATAAACTATCCCAAGAGTGGGAATATACTCTAAAAAGAATACATATTTTGTTAATTATTTTCTCTTTTTCTTTCAATTATAGCTCGAAAAAAAAGAAAAGAAAAAACCCTCATGAACATGACTTATTTTGCGGAGACAATTTCTAAAACGGTCTGAATGCTTTTTTAGTTTTTGATTACCATGTGCCCGAAGCAGAGCTTCTGCAGTAAACAGTGGGGCTTGAAGCATGTCTGCAGATTCCACTATCAGCATATCCTTTAGCCTTCGCAAATCCTGAAGTCTTAGTCCCTCATATGGCTTTGAAAAGGAAAAGAAAAAGACAGGTTAGCTCTTCAGAAGTAGAGATTTTTCCAGTGAACCAATAATTTTGCATTAAACTGGCAACAACAATTTAAACATTTCTACTACCTAACAATTATCTCAAACCACAGACAGAGGAACTACCCTCTTGATAAGTAAGTTGGGGAAGAATTCTTTAGTTTGACTCATGACTGTGCAGATTGACAACTATATCAAATTATACGAAGACACTGTAATCTGGTGATGTTCATTTATAGTGCATCAATTTTACATATTTCAAAGCCAAAAGAAGATATATCTACAGTTCTCTGATATTTCTAGAGTTCAGTCATTGAGATGGTCTAACTCTATGTCAAATGGTTAAAAAAAAGAAAAGAATCTAAATTACTAGGTTTGCATGGAACCCAGCTGGTGATATGGCTGAAGACAGGAAATCCAAATAATTCTTATTGGAAAAGTTAACTCATTAGGTAGCCACTAGAATTCTGGAGCCATTCAAAATCTATTTCTGAGGGACGGATAAGAAAAGAATGCTAGACCCAGGATTATCTGAAGTAAGATATTGCTTGGCCTGGCAAAAATGCAAACACAGGTAGCAGCTGGATGACTTTTTACTGACCTCATATGTGCTGAGGGCCATTACCTTGGCATTATCCTGGGGGCAGGAATGCTGAAGACTTGGATAGAAAGAAAGGGAAGGTATAATTGGCTGGCGTCAGACTGCAGGCCACGTGAGGCAGCACGCACCTAGTCAGAAGTGGGAATGGAGGTAATTGATTGGTTGAGTGGTCTGAGCATACAGCTATAGGTGGCTGATCCATCACAAGTACAGAAGTTCAACTGTGCAGTTTGGGCAGCAGTGGCCACGGACATGAGCAGCTTAAATGGTGAGAACCAGTTTCAATCCCCCTGCTGGTTTCAGGGTGGCATCTTCTCTTACAGTGTTAGCAATAGGGTCAGGTGGAAAGGCAAAAAGGCACAACTCTGAGGTCACAGTCCAGCTCCTATCGCCAAGATATGAGAGCTGCATCCTTACTCCTTAAAAATAACACAGGAAAAAATAAAGTCTATACTAAGTCTTATACACCCATGCAGACACCATCCAGGTGAGAAGCAAGGGACTGAGAAAATGATATACTGGCCTTTTAAATAGTTTTTTATAATTCACATTTACACTACAGTAAATAAAAGAGTCCATCTCACACACTGGGCATCCACAATAAACTCTCAAAAATACATCTAATAAACAAACTCCAGTAATTACCCACAAGCAGTAGGATCCATCAGCAACATAAACTAGCATCAATTGATGGTAGAGCCTGCTCTCCTTTCTGGTACTAGACAATCCCCCAGACTAGTGTGAACAGAAGAAGTGGACCCAGAGCCCTGCCTCTTCTTTGTCCTTTGGAAAACATGATGGAAGTGGTTCCTGCATTTCCTTATGTAGACTGCACAAAACTGGGGAGAGTTTCCTTGTGCCTTCCTGTTGGTGCACACCTATGGTGAGACTAAGAACATTCTGATCCTTAACGGTCCCTGCTAAAGTAAATCTGGGTCGTTTGCTTGACAGCCTTCTAGAATTTGATTGACCTATTTAATTTCTTACAAAAAAGATAATTTATGAAAACATGTCAAATTGACAGGGATACAAACAGCTGGGTGCTCAAGTGATTACATTTGCATGGATATGCTCTAAAAAATTGGGACAATGACTAAACCCTCTGGACTTTATCTGAACTGTAGTTTGAATTATCATTGAAAGAATATAAATTAGCTTCATCAGCATGACAACCACCACCTTTTAAAGACAGAATCTATAAGGGAAAGATATTTCTTAATGATATCTGCAACATAAATGTATATTCAAGGAACTAACATTTCAATCTGAAGTGCACAATTACTCTAAGTTATGTTTAATTGGTTGTTTCTATGTTCAATACTGGCACTTATCTCGTTTGAGTAGTAAGTGTTATACTATCTCAGTTGGAACGTTCCACACAAGCCCCAGAAAGCATTTTTAGATTCTCTAGTTTTAAGAATTTTAATTTGCTCTTTAAAGCAATATGGGAAATAGTCCTTACAACCGTGTTTTAAAAATACATATATTTTGTTCACAAAGCAATATATTAATCCATAAAAAAACATTAAGGAGACAAAGTTAAGCAGTCAGGAGTCTAGAAATGGTAATGGTAATGTTGCACACATGCAGAAAATTTTAAATATGCCCTCTTTGGCAAGATAATACGTTCTTTAATAATATGAACACGTACTGTTTCTCAAAGTAATTCAAAAAATGTTTTCTATGACCTCAGATGTATGTGTAGCTCATATCTGAATAACTCATATAAGGCCCAGATCCAAAGCATATTGAAGTCAATGGAAAGACACTCATGATTACAATGAACTTTGGATCAAACCTTAAGTGCACAGAAGAACTCCTTCAACTCATTTCATCTGCGGAAACCCTTAGATTATAATTGAGGTCTGTACTGAAAAACTTGCACTTTGAGTTTAACAAAGATCTCCAGACCTTTAAACTATACTGTAACTTTGGGATGTTCTATGTTCTGTCACTTTTTCAACCGATGGAATAACAGTTTTCCACTATCTTTAATTCATGTTATATTTTCTATATACTCCTCCTTTTACATACACACACATCTGAGCACACACACGCACACCTCCCCTTTATTTTACCTCTAACATTCTGAGCCAGATACAAAAAGCAAAGATACCATCAATTCTTTTATTATCAAAATGCTATTTGAAACTATGTTATAGTGTTTATTAATATCTTAGCATTTGCATAGAGGTTTTATTTTATCAATTCATTTAAAATTAAAGTGATTTTTCTATTTTTAATATACTGTTAAAAACTGAGAAGACAAAACAATTCCTTTTTGTGCAATTAAGATGGTAACCAAGTGATGCCAAATTTACTTTATGTAATTATCATCCTTTTTGTAAACTGGGGCTATATTTTCAAAAATTATCTGATACTGCATCTACCACTCGAGTGCACATATGGAATATACAGATTTGGAGACATTAAAGTCAGCTGTACTTTTGTCTTCTCTTCCTATTTAAAAATGATATTTTTATCTCCATGTACTAATTTTAAGTGTGTTATTTTAAAAATGCAAACGCATCTTTCACTTTCATAAATATAAACACTAAAGTTGTGCTTATAATACTTGCTAAATGGCTTTCAACTGGAACTGAACAGATCCATTCCAAATATAAATTAAATATCTGAAGAAAATGATTGTTTTGTTATTGTGCAATATAAAGCGCTATGTGTCTGGTAGAGAACTAAAACTGTTCTGGGATGATCTGCTCTGAATTTCTGCTTATTCCCAGGTGTTCCTTAGCATATACTGAATACATTGCAGCACGGGGTTAAAATGGAAGTGCCTTTTACCTCCTGGGGCTATACTACAAAGATGAACCTACTTCTATTTTAGGAATAAGCAGTGAACCAGAGAACTATGAATGTGAAACCATCAAAATTGATGCAAAAATAGTTAGTTAAAAAGATTAAATTACAATGTATATTATTTGGGTTACTGCTAGCCTAGCTTCACCTTAAATACATTTTGAGAGAGAAATATTTCTTATATTCTTACACATTATACATATAGGCAATGTTCGCTCAAATTCTTTTATTGTGGGTTGTTTTAATTAATGAAATAAAAATACAAAATTAGAGGCAAGGGAAATCTTTTGGAATTTTCCTCTGACCTGATTTTTATTTAAAAAACCAACACAGAAATATCCCATTTTGACACTTTTTGTTTCACCTAACCACAATGATAAAAGAACAGACTCTGGTCATAAAGTTTTGTGTCTCAGTGTTTTACACAGAGACATAGTTCTTAAGTTTATATCTTGTTTTGTAAATGTTTAATATTCCTATTCTATATTGTGTTATGAAGGAACACATTTAATTAAAAAACTATCATGACATTGCATTTGCTATACATATTTTAATTGCAAACTCAGATTTAAATCATAAAAGGTGCCCTGTTAAAAAGACAAAATTAAAACGGAAGTGTCTCTTCAGAAGAATGTGCATTTCAACCAGTACCAATGGAAAACAAGATTCTAGAATGAACTCATGTTAAACAATTATTTCTATTAGAAACAGTCACATAGGAAATATTCTTGAGAAAAATATTCAAAGTAAGGAAACACTTGCAAAAGTTGTAGAGTCACTACTGATTCCCATCTTATTTAAAGGTGGAAAGCTTTTGCTCTGCCCCTTAGCAATTAGAAATGATACATTCTTATGACTTTTTTTAAGCTTTGCAAATTGTTTATTTTCTTCATTGCAAATGGTACAATTCTAAATGTAAGCATTCCTTATAATTCCTTGATGACATCTGAATATGAACAATGACATGAATTGGCTACAACCATTTGAAACTAAGATATTGTTACTATAATACAAGAACACTTAATTCTGCCCACACGGGGATGGCAATAGGAACTGGGAATATAAAGTACCTTTCTGCCCTCTCTCAGCCAGCAACAAGTACTCCCTTGCATCAAAGATGCTGCACAGATCTCAGCGCAGGTCCACTGGACTATATGAATAACAGTGCTGATTTCGAGTTGGGCTGGGCACAGATAAAATGGCAGCATTGGTTAGGGAGGGCTAAGATATTGTTGCACTCCCAGTTTTATTGCCATCTTCATCCAGGAAGGTTGTGTGGGAAGTGTTACCTTAACACTATATTTCATGGTTTTCCATAGTTTATATTTTGTTTTTTTCCGGAAATGCTAACCTTCTTGTAAGAGATATGCAAAGGGTTTTTAAGTTGGTGAATGTGTTGCTTACAGATCTTCTCACTCATTGAGCCCTTCCTTCAGCAGCCTGAGCCAGAGCAATTTCCCTAAACCTCTGGTCTCAGTGCTGTGCAGTTGCGGCCCGCACTAAGAAAGCCTGCTTATCCTCAGCTTCCACTCAGAGCTGAGTGCTTGTGGCATGCACTGGGCAAGTCTATTCCTAACCCCCTAATCTAGTGTCAGCACTGTGTGCCCATCGCATACACTGAGCATTCAGTTACCACTTCAGTTCCTGTGTTGTGCGCCTGCTTCTGGAGCACTTAGAAAATTAAAACCAGACCATCTGGGGAAAGGATTTTATTTTGAGAATTCTTGGCCAGATGATCCTTAATTTGCAACCCACAATCTATTCTGGAGTCTGATGTGGCATAGCTATTTTCAAGGCAATCTACTTACACACATGATTTTAGAACACTTTGAAAAGAAAGATGTAGGGGAGCTGTAACACGGGAATGCTTGGACCAAATAATCCCAATTTTTCACTAGTGTCTTTACCCTGGTCTCTCTCTTGGCAAAGAAATGTCCAGGCCAATCAGTCTCTGCATGTGCATTCTAGAGCATTTTAATAATTAAAAGTAGGTCATGAGTGGGCCTTTATATTAGAAACTCCCTGACTAACTGATCCCAAAAGTCTAACCTGGATCTTGATGTAGCATAGCTATTTCCAAGGCAATCTGCATATGCAGGTGCATTTTGAAGCATTCTGAAAAATAAAAGCCTGTCATTTCGGAAACCTGAGACCAAATTACTCAAATTTACCCCACAAACTGTATCCAAGGTCTTCAACTGGCATACCAAATTCCAAGTTGATCTGACTTAGCCTGTGAATTTTAGAGCTCTTTTGAAAAAGTGCCATGAAACTGGCATGGTGTTCCACCCTTGCAGCTTTGACTGGACTCCTTATCTTCCTCTTGTCAGTGATACATGGAACTACACTACAATCAACTCATTTTGGGACAGAAAGGAATTGAGGGTGGGTGTGTATCTTGTAAATCCCTTAATCAAGCCACTCCAAGACTGCACTACTACCTTTTACTTACCTGGGTCTCTCTACTGACTGCAACATTCAAGCTGATCTGGCTCTGCATGTGCATTTTAGAGCACTTTATTAAAAAGCAGGTCATGATTGGAAGGCAATTTTAAAAGGAGAAACCCCTAACCAAAACATATCTAATTTACTCCAAAAACAAATTTCAATCTAAACTGAATGTGCCTACAAATTCTAGAACACTTTTTAAAATGGACATGAAAATTACATGCTTTCCTGCATCTGTACAAGATCTGGTTTACGGCAGTTCAAGCACAAGCCTCTAGAACCAGAAAGAAAAATTAATATATTTTGAAATATTTCACTTTGCAGATGCTTCTTGGTGGTATTTGCTAGTTGAGATTAGAGGAAATATGCTGTGGATCCTTCTTATATTTCCCCCCCATATCTTTGGGCAAAAAATCATAAGAAACTGAAAATTTTAGAAGTTGATCATTTTTGGAAGGCTTTATCTCCCAACTTACTTGACCAAATGACCCCAAATTTGCACCACTAACTCTACCCCCAGCTTTAATGTGGCACAGCAATTTTCCAAGACAACCTGCATTGCGTATGTACTTTAGAGCTCTCTGAAATACTTTGAACAGAAAGCTCTGTTCAATCTTAACTATGGAATCACTACTGCTCTTCCGCAGTGTGCTTAACTTTAAGCATGTGCATAGTGCCACTGATCAGTGGATCTAAAAGTGTGGCTAGAGTTAAGTTCATGCTTAAGATATTTTTGCCTCTATCATAAAGTGTTGCTACATATGCAGATTTATAAAACCATTAAGTACACATAATTAAAAGTTTCACTTCACCTCTCTTTTGTCTAAAGCAGCATATTCAGCTTCAATGCTTTCAGCTTCAGGATCCCGTGAGAATACCATTTGAGATTCCAGGTTGAGGGCCAAGTCTTTATGGTGCTGCTTCTCAGCACAGTCACAGGGAGTATCTTTATTTTCATTTTCCGCAAACAAGTCTCCACCATGTTTTACCAGAAGCTAAAAGCAAAAATCAAAAGTCAACACCTATCAATTACTGACTCTGAAAGATGTCTAACATTAATAAACAGGGATCAAGTATGGACTAGTATGTAAAGTATACAAAAGGAAGCTTGCATAATTGCAAAGGGATTACAGAATACATTCTTTATTAAGAAATAAGTTAAAACATGTTACAGAATGATTTCTAGTAATTTTGACTGGTACCTGGGCATCAAGTATGTCTTGGTTAGCCAGCTGTACTGCAGTTTAATTTTTAAATTAGCAAGTGATCACATCAGCAAATGGTAAATAAGCCCCACCCCACTTCTTGAAATTTTATAATGCAGCTTTTGTAAAATGCCTGTCACAAATCAAATTAAGAGAAAACTGATTAGCTTTGACGTGGTGATAAAATGTTGTTTTACCCTTCAAACCGGAAGAACGGTAGTATTTATCTTGAGAAATCTAAGGGGTGGAAAAGGAATCAAGATTACTTTCTCTAGCTCTGCTCTTGCACGAGCTCTCCACCCCTTTACACTCCTCATTGGCTTCCCTCCAAAAACATTACCAGAACCCAACATCTTCTCAATGGGAAACAAACCTTACAGTTACCAACTAGATTATCTCCCCTACTAGTCTCTTCTTCAGCATGCCGCCAATTTTGGCTATATATCAAAAAATCCACACCTTCATTTACCTTCCTCTGATGCTTTCATGCATGAGGTGGGTAGGGTAGGACCCAGCACTTAAGAGATATGTGACACAGTCGGAGTGCAGACAATGGGGTGGTGGGTTCCCAGTACTGGGAGGCAGGTTGCATTGGCATGGATTATCACACATGAGTTGTAATATAATTATTTTTCTAAGAGGCAACAGACTCTCCCTTGTCTTCACTACAGCAGCCCCAGAAACTCCCTTTAAAACCAGGAAATAGCTAGTCAGGTATTTGCATAAGAAAAAGTGCTCAGATATTGTTGATATAAGACACTAAATAAAAGACAACAGAACAGCTCCAGTGGTATAGCACATCTCAGTACAGGCCAATGAGCTAAGGATTAATATAATATTATATGCTGTTTTAAACGTTAACATGTATGTGACACAGTAAAAAGTGATTTTTAAATGTTTAGTGCTCCAGCTTTAAAATATACCAACCGGAAATCCCATTTAGTATCTCTCAAACAGTATCACAAGGTTGATTGTTTAAAATTGCAAGGGCAACAAGTAAAAATCTCCTTCTTAAAATCACCATCATTTACGTTTTGTTACTTTCTCTTCAGAGACTAACCCTGTACAGCACTTTGAGAGCTACTAATGAAAAGCACTATGTAAGAGCTAGGTATTATTATTATCGTTACTTGTGGACTGGCAAACATAAGAACACACTAAAATCTGTAGAAGAGTATGTTTTAGAGGACTTTAGAGTGGCTCACAACAGATAAAGGGCAACTTATTTAAATAGAAGCACAATGTATTCTTCACATTATCAATTTGTGCATATCTTGTTTCCTTTTTTTATGCTAGCCTTTCTTGCTGTGCTGCAATAAGTTTAGTGAATAGAATTCCATTTCTAATATCTCTAATAAATATATGTCCTATCAAACTAAGCAGAATTACCAGATTGCTCCATCATTGAAAAAAAAAAAATTCTTCCTCTAAGCAAGCAGTCTTTTATACTGGCAAAGTCAAAAGGCCTGGGTTTGGTGACCCAAACTTAAAAAGATCGTAGAGCAATTTTAAAACTAAGGGCTGAGGGAAAGCCAACAGGTGCGGAGGAGCATGTGGTTTGGACAGAGACATCACTTAAGGTAGGATCTATTAATGGAGATTCTCTATGTCCTAGTAAGGAGGAGAGGATGGAAGGTGATAAAATATGTGTAGGGTCTGATGAGAAACAGTCAAATGAAAAAAGAGTCCCATTCAATTACATCATGTCATGTCAGACAGATAAAATGTGGCAATTTTTAAAAGTGCTTATATACAAATGCTAGAAATCTAAATAATAAGATGGGTGAACTAGAGTGCCTCATATTAAATGAGGATATTGATATAAGAGGCATTACAGAAACTTGGTGGAATGAGGATAATCAATGTGACACAGTAATACCAGGATACAAAACATATCAGAAGGACAGAACAGATAGTGTCACTCCTCCACCAGCACGACATGTGAAAGAAAGCACTCAGGGAGATTAGAGAGGCTATAAAAATAAAAAACTCAGTAATAATAGGGGATTCCAACTACCCCCATATTGACTGGGTACATGTCATCTCTGGACAGGATGCAGAGATAAAGTTTCTTGACACCTTAAATGACTGCTTCTTGGAGCTGCTAGTCCTGGAACCCACAAGAGGAGAGTCAATTCCTGATTTAGTCCTAAGTGGAGCACATGATCTGGTCCAAGAGGTGAATATAGCTGGGCCGCTTGGTAATAGTGACCATAATTAAATTTAACATCCCTATGGAGGGAAAAACACTACAGGAGCCAAATCCAGTAACATTTAATTTCAGAAAGGGGGACTACACAAAAATGAGGAAGTTAGTTCAACAGAAATTAAAAGATACAGTTCCAAAAATGAAATCCCTGCAAGCTGCATGGAAACTATTTAAAGACGCCATAATAGAGGCTCAACTTAAATGTACACTCCAAATTAAAAAACATAGCATGAGAACCAAAGAAGTGCCACCGTGGCTAAACAACAAAGTCAAAGGAGCAGTGAGAGGCAAAAAAGCATCCTTTAAAAAGTGGAAATTAAATCCCAGTGAGGAAAATAGAAAGGAGCATAAAACTCTGGGAAATGAAGTGTAAAAATATAATTAGGAAGCCCAAAAAAGAATTTGAAGAACAGCTGGCCAAAGAATCAAAAAGTAATAGCAAAAAAATGTTTAAGTACATAAGAAGCAGGAAGCCTGCTAAACAACCAGTAGGGCCACTGGACGATCAAGATGCTAAATGAACACTCAAGGATGATAAGGCCACTGCGGAGAAACTAAATGAAGGCTTTGCATCCGTCTTCACAGCTGAGGATGTGGGGGAGATTCCCAAACTGGAGGCATTTTTAGGTGACAAATCTGAGGAACTGTCCCAGATTAAGATGTCATTAGAGGAGGTTTTGGAACAAATTGAAATTTTGAAGCACTTGGAGGAGAGGAAGGTGATCAGGAACAGTCAACATGGATTCACCAAGGGCAAATGATGCTTGACCAACCTGATTGCCTTCTATGATGAGATAACTGGTTCTGTGGATATGGGGAAAGTGGTGGATGTGCTTTATTTTTGCCAGAACGTTAAAAAAGTATGGATTGGATGAATGGACTATAAGGTGGATAGAAAGCTGGCTAGATCGTCAGGCTCAACAGATAGTGATCAATGGCTCAATGTCTAGTTGGCACCTGGTATCAAGCGGAGTGCCCCAGGGGTCTGTCCTAGGGCCAGTTTTGTTCAACATCTTCATTAATGATCTGGATGATGGGATAGATTGCACCCTCAGCAAGTTTGCGCATGACACTGAGCTGGGAGGAGAGGTAGATATGCTGGAGGGTAGGGATAGGATCCAGGGTGACCTAGACAAATTGGAGGATTGGGCTAAAAGAAATCTGATGAGGTTCAACAAGGACAAAAGTGCCTGCACTTAAGATGGAAGAATCCCATGCACTGCTACAGGCTGGGGACCGACTGGCTAAGTGGCAGTTCTGCAGAAAAAGACCTGGGGATTACAGTGGACGAGAAGCTGGATATGAGTCAATAGCGTGCCCTTGTTGCCAAGAAGGCTAATGGCATACTGGCTGCATTAGTAGGAGCATTGCCAGCAGATCGAGGGAAGTGATTATTCACTCTATTCAGCACTGGTGAGGCCACTGTATCCAGTACTATATCCAGTTTTGGACCCTCCACTACAGAAAGGATATGGACAAATTGGAGAGAGTCCAACGAAAATGATTAGGGGGCTGGGACATATGATTTATGAGGAGAGGCTGAGGGAACTGGGCTTATTTAGTCTGCAGAAGAGAAGGGTGAGGGGGGATTAGATAGTAGCCTTCAACTACCCGAAGGGGGGGTTCCAAAGAGGATGGAGCTAGGCTGTTCTCAGCAGTGGCAGATGACAGAACAAGGAGCAATGGTCTCAAGTTGCAATGGGGGAGGTCTAGGTTGGATATTAGGAAAAGCTATTTCATTAGAAGGGTGGTGAAGCACTATAATGGGTTACCTAGGGAAGTGGTAGAATCTCCATCCTTAGAGATTTTTAAGGCCTGGCTTGACAAAGCCCTGGCTGGGATGATTTGGTTGGGGATTGGTCCTGCTTTGAGCAGGGGTTGGACTAGATGACGTCCCGAGGTCTCTTCCAACTCTAACAGTCTATGATTCTTGCTTTCTGCTGGTCTTTAGCTGCCAGGAAAAGACTGGAACTGTATCCATAGCAATGCGCAGTTCATCTTTTAAAATTTCTAGACATAGAAAGGCAATTACTTCAATGTTTATTTAAAAAACAAACAAACACCTGTCATGATTTATAATAGTAACAAATGACCTTTGAATCAAGCACTTCCAGACAATTAATGTCTGGCTGTTTATGGGTCTGAGTGAACACCAGCTGGTAATTAACCACCAGGAAATGCCTGTAAAGCATTTAAGCACAGGCTTAACTTTAATTACATGAATAATCTCATTGACTTCAATGAAGTCACTTTGATGAGTCTGCTCATATACTTAAAATTAAGCATGTGTTCATGTGCTTTGCTGGATTGAGGCCAGAGTGCTCAACACCCTAAGGGCGGAGCCCCTGTTCAGAAAGAACTGACCTATGGTGACAATTGGATAACATAAAACTGGAATCACAATCCATTAAGTTACAACTGCTCAGGCTGCTACTTGAGCGCTATTCATTTTTGGGTGATATATAAACTTAAAATATATTATAGGTTTCTAGACCTTATTATAAAAAACATCCTCAGATCCCCTTTATTTCCAGCCCATACATAGGATTACAAATACTTGTGACACATTGATAACAATAAATTAAAGATAGAGCCTAGGAGAGATCTAAATAATACAATGAAGAGAGGAGACGACCAGCCAGATAAATAAGTCTGAGAAAGGAAGAGAAAATAATAACTACTAGGGAAATAGAAAGAAGAAATAAGTATAAAACATGGTCTCACTAAATGGTCTTTTAAGAGGAAAGGAGGAGGTAAATAAGTAATACTAAAATGCCCAATAGGAAATACCAGATTCAGTTTCTCTCATTAACACTGGCCTATATAAAGTATTTTTTGTCTCTCACACACAAGAGGTGTGTTAGATATTTATAAAAGTAACTAATAATGATTTTCACAAAAGTTTAAAACTCACGTTAAACTGAAACTTCCACATTAAAGGTTAATTATGCTATTGTGACCAGCTGCAGCATCATTCTTATTACACCTCTACTCCTATATAACGCGGCCCAATATAACATGAATTTGGATATAACGCGGTAAAGCAGCGCTCCGGTGGGGGGGGAAGGGCTGCGCACTCCAGCGGATCAAAGCAAGTTCGATAGAACGCGGTTTCACCTGTAATGCAGTAAGATTTGTCGGCTCCCGAGGACAGCGTTATATTGGGGTAGAGATGTATTTAGTTCTATAGCATCACAAATATTGGTAATGGTTTACAGGCAATTCTAAAAAACAGCTGGCTCCAGCATGGCTTCGTTCACAGGGAAAGCTATTTTACTGGAACCTTGTTAAATATCCTGTGGAGGGGGTAGGTGAAGGAGAGAGTCTAGCATCATGACAGCAAGCTCCCTGATGCGGCTGGCCAAGTGACGGCAAATAAGAATGCCACTTGCATAGAGAGGTGATCCATGACTAGGGCTCCCAGGCACTACAATAATACAATGATGTTAAAAGCAACAACATAAGGTTCTAGCAGAAACAGTGACTAGATGCAATCCGATGAGTCATGTCACAGACTTTAAGAGCGAGCATGCAGATGTTTTAGTTTACACAGGTCTTTATACCGTGCCCATCTTTGAGGTATGTGAGCAGCTTCCAGAGCTACATTAAGCAACATGGCTACACATCTGTCATATGTTCTTTGCTGTCTCATCCTCTTCTCCAGGGGAGAAGTGCATGCAATGGAGTATCTTGTTTTGGTAAGGTCATGATTTTTATTTTAAATATGCGTATCTATGTTAGACGTGGCAAGGTTAATGAAAGGCACCTTGCACTTGGAACGAAGGTGCTGAGGTTTGTGAGGATTCCTGGGGCAGTTCATGCTAGTCTCAGGCTGGCCTGAGAAAGTTCTGCTCAAAGCCCAGCTTTAATCAAGCAACCAAATTTTCAAGAAATAAGAGATTTAATCCTCCTTATTTTATAGATTACAATTAAAAGCTCCAGCCAGGCTATCAATACTTGCCATAGTAATATTCTTGCTATGGTTGACTTCTGTTTACATTTTATTATTGATGGATATTTTTCTTTACTTTTAATCCCATGCCTACTAGTTTGCTTTTGTTAAGGCATTTGTAAATGGAGGTTACTTACCTGTAACTGGAAGTTCTTTGAGATATGTGGTCCCTATTTGTATTGCATACATGGGTACGCATGGGTGCCAGTCTGGAGATTCTTAACAAGCGGCATCGATTGGCCTTCACATGCTCAGTTGCTTTTCTCATGCTCCTGACCAAAGGTATAAGAGCCAATGTGGGCTAACGCCTCTCCAGTTCCTCTTTTTACAGCAAATTGAATACGATCCAAGGCAGAGGGGACATAGAGCAGATAGTGGAATACAGACAGGGACCACACATCATGAAGAACTTCCCTTTCTTCTTTGAGCGCTGGTCCCTACATGTATTCCACACGTCTGTTTCTGACAAGCAGTACTCAGACCAGAGGATGGCGCGAAGATGCCAGCGACAAAGATGTTTGAAGAACTGCAGTCCCCATCACTGCATCCACAGCGGAGGCCCAAACTAGCCAATAATGTTTTGTGAACATGTGAATGGAACTCCAGGTAGCTGCTCTGAATAAGTCTAATAGGAGTACCTCCTGTAGAGACGCTGTAGAAGTAGCTTATGCTCTTGTGGAGTGTGCTCTCACACCACCTGGGGGAGGGACATATGTTAATTGGTAACACATAATGATTCAATCAAAGTCCATTTAGAGATTGTCTGAGAAGATATTGCTTGTCTTTGCAACCTTTCTGCTACGGTGAGAAACAGTCTTAATCATTTTCTAATTCATTTGGTCCTTTGCAGGTAGAATGCTGGGACATGTTTGCAATCCAAGGAATAAAGTCTTTTCTCTTCAACAGAAGCCTGGGGTTTCAGGAAGAAATAACAGCAACTAAAAATGCAACTTTCATTGAAGGGGAAGGGAGGGGCATGGAGCGTGTTGCCAAAGATTCAAATGGTGGTCTAGTGAGTATTGTCAGGATGAGACTGAGGTTCCATTGAGGTGTAGGCCTGACCACTGGTGGAAAGATCCTGACTAAGCCCTTCATTAATCTACCTGTTGTTGAGCAAGTAAAAATTGAACACCGATCTACTGGAGGAAGGCAGGAAATGATTGTGGCGAGATGGACTCACAGTGAACTGATGAAAAGACCCGAGTTCTTCAATGACAGAAGATAATCTAATGTGACTGAAGATCTGCAGAGCCTGAGGAACACCGATTGTGCTGTGCCCAGGTAGAAAAATGTCTCCATTTAGCTAGGCAGCAGTTCCTAGTTGAATCTTTCCTACTTTGAGTAAGAATGGTTTGGACGGTTTCCGAACATGAACATTCTAGATCTGATGCCATTTCAAACACCACACTGTGAAGTGGATCTGAATTGGGGTGTCTGATTTTGCAGTCTTCCTAAGTTAGAAGATCCGGGAAGAGGTGGTTACTTACCTGTAACTGGAGGTTCTTCGAGATGTGTGGCCCCTATCTGTATTTCACGTATGGGTGTGCATGAGTGCCATGCACCTGAGTCCAGAAGTATTTCCTAGTAGTGTCTGTAGACCTGCAAGTGTGTAGTGTGTCTCCTTGTGCTCCCAGCCAAGGGTATAAGAGGTAGCATAGGTCGACACCACTCCACTTTCTCCTCTTAACATTGCATCCTCTAGTCTGAAGCAGAAGGGAAAAAGGGCAGGTAGTGGAATACAGATAGGAACTACACATCTCAAGAATCTCCAGTTACAGGTAAGTAACCTCCTCCTCCTCTTCTTCAAGTGATGGTCCCTCCCTATGTGTATTCCACACGTGGGTGACTTGCAAGCAGTGATCAGTGCAGAAGTGGGTATGAGGATACCAATGTAACTGCCATCTGCAATAAGGCATCACCCATGGCTGCATACATTATGGAGTAGTGTGCTGTAAATGTGCGGACAGAGCATCATGTCGCGACTCGGCAGATGTCCTGCCATGGCACATCTGCCAGAGAGGCTGAGGAGGTAGCCTTCACCCATGTAGAATGCGTTGTGACTCCGCCAGGAGGAGGTAGGTTGGAGTATTTGTAGCATTTAAGGATGCACCCTGACACCCATTTAGCAATTCGTTGGGACGAGACGGCTTGTCACTTTGACTGTTCAACAAAGGCAACGAAAAGTTTAGGTGACTTCCAAAAGAGGCAAGTCCCATGGAGGTAAAACGCTGGGGCACAGACGCCAAGGAGGTACAGAGTTCTGTCGGCGGGAGAGGTGTGAGGCTTTGGGTAGAACACAGGCAAGTGGATGGATTGACTGAGGTGGAATTTGGACACCTTCTCCTTGTTAAATATAATGTAGCGCGGGGGGG
The DNA here is from genome assembly GCF_013100865.1 of Trachemys scripta elegans. Lineage (NCBI taxonomy): Eukaryota > Metazoa > Chordata > Testudines > Emydidae > Trachemys > Trachemys scripta. The sequence goes on along the minus strand of NC_048299.1, from coordinate 43,891,673 downwards.
ATCTGGCATCATGGCAGCAAGCTTACTGACATGTCTGGCCGAGGTAATGGCAAATAAGAATGCCACTTGCATAGAGAACATGTTGCCATTGGTTCAAAGGGTGGTCTCATGAGGGCAGAAAGAATGAGGTTACGGTCCCATGGGGGCATGGGCTTCACCAATCGATGGAAAGGTGTTGATCAAGCCCTTCTTTAAGTGCACAGTGATAGGGTGTGTAAAGACGAACGTGCCATCCATTGTGGGAGAAAGGTGCTAAGTGCTGCCAGATGCACTCAAATAGAGTTGAGAGCCAGTACTTACGTTTTAAGGGCAAGGAAATAGTCCAGGATGGTCACTGTGTCCCTGGAGCGGTGGTGGTGATGGAAGCATCTAGGAACCATCTCCATTTAGTGCAGCAGCACATTCTTGTGGATTCCCGCCTGCTTTGGGTGAGGATTTGCCGAACCAGGGTGGAGCATGCACAGTCTACACTTGATGCCCATCCAAATACCAGACTGTGATATAAAGAGGGTCTGGATAGGGATGATGGAATCATCCCTGACCTTGTGTGGGGAGATCTGGGAGCATGCAGAGACAGACTGGTGGTGGGTGAACCAGAACTTCCAGGGACAGTAGGGTGCTGTGAGGATGACAGTGGTCTTGTCCCGGTGAATCTTGCAGAGAACCTGCGGCAGGAGGGGAATGGAGTGAAAGCCATAATAGGTCGCCCGTCCAGGAGAGGCGAGTGTTGCCTTGAGAGCCCTTGCCTAGAACTCCGCTGGAGCAATAGAGGGGGACTTTCTGAAGCCCTTGAGAGACAAACGTTCCACCGGGAGGTGCCACACCATGCGAAGAGGTTGTGGAGCATGGTATCGTGTAGCTCCCACTCGTGGTTGAGGTATACAGCTTTGCTAAGCATGTCGTCTAGGGAATTTTGGGGCCTGGTGCGTGGCCTGAAGCATGACCTGGTTCCTGATGCACCAGTTCCAGAGCCGAATAGATTCGGAGCAAAGGGAGGGACCCAGCTCCACCCTGTTTGTTGATTTATGCCACAGCAGTGATATTGTCAGAGAAGCTGAATCTGAAGGGACCATATGAGCAGGAGGAAGGCCTTGCATGTGAGATGGACTGCCCTGAGTTCTAATATGTTTATGTGCAGACTGGTGTGCGCTGTATGATGGCCTAAGTGAGCTCCCCACTCCACGAGGAAAGTATCTGTCTTGATAGCGGCCTGTGGTGTGGAGGAGTTGAAGGAGGTACCAATCATGATCTGGAATGGATCTGACCACCAGATGAGGGAGGTCAGCACAGGCATGGGATATGGTCTCTGCTGGGCTTGTAGGTGGAGAGAAGCCAAACTTGTAGACAGCGCATGTGGAGCCATCCATGCGGTGTCATTTGAGTGCAGGCCATCATATGACTTAAAAGGGAGAGGCATTATTGGACTGTGCTGTGGGGTTTGAGGCGAAGGCACGAGACGAGGGTGTTCATCAATGTGAAGCGGTCTGCTGGGAGGAAGGCTCATGCTGCGATTGAGTCCAGCCTTGCCCCTATGAAGTATATTGTCCAAGTGGGTGTCAAAAAAGACTGTCTTTGTTGACACAGATACCCAGGAATGCCAGGAGGCCAAGAACACAGTAGATTGCGGAGAGCACTTCCTGTTGAAATTGTGAAACGAGGAGCCAGTCGTTAAGGTAGGGTGTAGTGGGGTGGCTGACCCACTCCAGAGAAAAAGCGCTGGAACAGGCCAGAGAGGCTGCACAGACCAGCAGCCTATCAGCAAAGGCCTGTGGAGAGCCAATCAGGGCCAAGAAAGAGGCAGCCAATCAGAGCCAGGCTGGGCCATATATAAAGGCTGCCTAGCTAAGGAGAAGGCAGTCTCTCCCTGACTAGCAAGGGAGGAGGACGAGCTCCGGAGATAAGGAGGTAGCACCTTGGACAGAGCAGTGCTGGGCAGGCTCGGGGGAGCAGGGGAGAGCTCCTGCCCAGATGCCTGCCAGACTGCGACCCCTGCTACAAAGGGTCGAGAAAGTGCACGGGGCCAAAGGGGAAGTGGCCCAGGGAAAATAGGCAGACAAGAGGGGAGCGAAGGAGGGCAGAGAGAGGCTGCTGCTAGAGGGTCCCTGGGTCAGGACCCAGAGTAGCAGGTGGGCCTGGGTGCCCCCTTTTCCCCCTGGCACTGCACCTGGCCACAGAGGAGTGGGGCTGAGATAGACTGCAACTGGCTCCTGAGAGAAGAGGCTAGACTTTGGGGTTGTGGTTGGCCACCGAGGCAGGTGCAAGCTGAAGGACTGCTGTTCACACACACACACACACACACACACACACACACTCTGGAAGGGGGTGAGACTGGAGTAGTGGGTACTGCCGGAGGGCAGTGTCCTGAAGCGGACACCGCCGAGCAGGGAGCAATGTGGTTCCCAAAGCAGCGGAGCAGGCGACGGGCGAGACACCATGCATCGAGGGCGCTCCACAGCTGACAAGCGCTAATTCTTGGAGCAACCAGTGGTGGTGAGGCGTCGCCCTGCCATGTAGGGAAATACTGCGTGGCCTAGACATCACATCTGGGCCACTGCCACTGTTAAGATCTTTGTGAACACTCTTGGTGCTTTTGCTATGCTGAATGGAAGGACCCAAAATTGGTAGTCGTGGTGATCCACCCTGAAATGGAGAAACTTCCTGTATGATGAGTAGATGTCCATGTGGAAGTAAGCATCTTTCATGTCAAGAGCCGTGAACCATGCTCCCTCGAGGAGGGAGAGGATGATCGATGCCAGTGTCACCATCTGGAATTTGGATTCCTGATAAACATATTTAGTAAATGAAGATTGTGAATGCCCTTCTTTGGGATGAGGAAGTACAGTGAGTAAAAGCCTCTCCCACGGTATTGGGGCAGGATGCACTCTATCACAAACACACCCTCCCCCCGAAGAGTAGAATGCCTGCTTCTTGTTGGAGGAGGAGTTGGTGAGATGGCGATGAGGTCGGAAGGAGAGGAACTATCAAGCATCTGTGGTGGATGATATCCAGTACCCAATTGTCCATTGTGGTCTTGCCCCAACAATGGGCAAATAGGGTGAGATGGCACCTGAAGATGACTTGGGTGTGACATTGAAGGACATTCACAGGTCTTGATTTGCATATCAAATTGGCCTTTGGCCTGCAGCTGGGAGAGGGTGAAGGAGGTGGTCGTGGTGGAGGTAGGGAATAGAGACCTCTGAGACAGCTGCCGTCAAAGTGGAAACTCTTGTAGGTGCTGATAATAGGTTGGGTAAGATGTGTGTGGCCGCAGGCAAAAGGGTTGTTTCTGGGTCTGCATCTAGGGTCAGAGTGTAACTGTCAAGGGAATGTAGCGTGGACCTCGAATCTTTGATGGAGCGCAGGGACTTGTTCATCTTTTCATTGAAGAGGTTGGACTCATCACTGGAGAGGACCTTGATCGTATTTTGCACCTCCCCGGGGAAGCCAGAGGATTGGAGCCACGAGTCCCTGTGTATGATTATACCAGTGGCTACTGATCGAGAGGCAGTGTCGGCTGCATCCACTGCTGCCTGGAGGGAAACCTTGGTTGCCAGTCCCCCTTCATCCACCAGTGTCTACAACTGCTCCTAGTATTCTAGTGGAAGCTTATCCTGGAACTCTGCTGGCCTGTTGTAGTTGTCAAAAATCATACTTGGCTAGCAGAACCTGATAGTTGGAAATATGGAACTGCAGCCCTGCAGATTAAAAGAGCTTCCTGCCCAGCATGTCCAGCCTCTTGGCCGCCTTATCAGGAGGGGTGGATTTTTGTGGTTGCTGTCTTGCCCATTCAGGAGTCATGTGAACAACCAGGAAATTGGGGGAAGAGTGGATGAGTAGGAATTCGGCCCCCTCACTCCTCACAAAGTACCATCCCTCCATTCGCTTGGGTGTGGGTGCACACAAGGCAGGTGTGTGCCACACTGCAGGGGCCAGTTCCATGACGAGCACCACCCTGGAGAGGCCTGGGGGTTGGAGGATGTCCAGCAGCTGATGTTGTTGGTCCTGGACTTCCCACAAAGGAATCTGCAGGTCCGCAGCCATCCTCTATAGCAGGTTCTGGTATTGCCGGTGATCATCCTGCTGAGAGAGTGGGAGAGGGATGATCGCCTCATCCAGCAATGAGGATGTTCTAGTAGGGACAGGTGGAACCGACGGTACCAGCTCGATATCCTCCCCTTTCTCGTACACCAACAAGGCAGGCAGGTGTACAGGGGATGCCTGGCATGAAGCCTGGAATGGTTCTTGATGTCTCTGGTCCTCAAAGGCCAGAAGGAGGGCCCCATGTTGTGGCAGGCCCCATGGGAAGTGGTACCAGGCCACAGTCTGGAGGATAGGGAGGTCTGGTTCACACATCCAGGCTCTGGCCTGGCATCAGGGAAGATGGCAGTTCCACATCCGAGAAGTCCTCGGAGTCGGAGGATGGTGTTATCAATGGCATAACCGCTGGTACCAGAAGGCTGCAGGGCAGCGTGAAAGGAGCAGTTTCTCTGGTAGGAGGAGAGGGGTTCAACCTCTGGCATGGGGACGTCCCATCTGAGTGGAGGGCCCCAGAGGAGCAGAGACTGTGGGTAGGGGAGGATTAACTCCTCTGCCATGTGGCCGGGGTCCATGGAGCACCCATCGAGATGGCTGAGGTACCTGGTGGAGAGTGTGGGGTCAACTGGTCCGCAGGACACTGTCGGAGCAGGTGGTGCAATGTGCATCAGTGAGCATTCTGGAGGTTTCGGTACTGGGTTTGCCATCGGATCCCGTCTGCTTTTCCCTCCAGCCAGGGGGGTCTTCAGTGCCAGTCTGGCAGGAGCCATGCACGATGTCTCACCCAACCTGGCACAGCGCGATTCGGGGAGGGAATCCTGCACTTATGAGCAGTCCTCTGCGGGGACCTGTTCTTGTGACTGAGAATGTTTTTTGTTCTCATGCCAGGACTTGTCCTTGTCCTTCAGTATCAACGGTTCTGCAACGTAAGTGGTGCTTAGAGAGGTGCTTGCAGTAAGTTGTGGCTACTGCACAGGGAGTCCTCCTGGGCCAGGATCCAAGTGTGCTTGGGGTCACATAGCCTCTTCCATGAGATGCTTACGGAGACAGAGTTCACAGGCTTCCTTGGTCCTGAGCAGGAACTTTCAGATAACAGCAGCGCACATCTCAGCACAGTGAGCTAAGCGCTGTGGAATGTCGTTGCTGCTGCAACATTGTCAAGGCTGCTAAGCTGTTACAGTTGTTCAGTGCTTCCGTTCTTGGATCTCTGGCATTATCAGCATGAGCAGAGAGCACAGTCTGCTAATTCAGCAAACCTCAATGTTACTCAAGAAAGACCGCAGGCTCGGTTCAGTGGCGAAGGCACTCAGACGAGTTTATTGTTGACGAAACATGATACTAGTGTCCTGGGTCCGTGGTTACAGGTACACTAACAAATGTATGCCTGCAACAATGGTACCAGGTCATCCAGCACACCAGGATGCTGCCCCCTAAGCTGGATATAGGTGCCCCTCCTATGACTTCTCTTTTTATACACTGATGCAAACAAGTTACGTATTACGCTCCTGACGTGGTTAGTTACCAAGCCTACACCTTGTACCTGCTAGTTCAAACAAAACATCCTTATCCATTAGCCTGTTGTCCCATCCTTATCTTACAAGAGGTTGGTGTGTTCCTGTACCATGTGTTTATGTATTTACTTGAGAATCTGGATGTTCTTGTACCATTCTCTCTGGTCAGGAATGTGCAGGCCTACTCAGTGTGAACCAAAGGCTGTGAACCAGTTAGTTATGCCTAGGGGCACGTCTTCACTACCCGCCGGATCGCAATCCATCTATCAGGGATCGATTTATCGCGTCTAGTGTAGAACTCCGGAAATCCACCATGGCAAGAGGCGGAAGCGGAGTCGACGGGGGAGCGGCAGCGGCCGACTCACCACCGTCCTCACAGCCAGGTAAGTCTACCTAAAATACACAACTTTAGCTACGCTAGTCACGTAGCTGAAGTTGCGTATCTTAGGTCGACCCCCCCGCCATAGTGTAGACCTAGCCTAGGGCTCCAGCAAGGCCTACATACACCCCACCTAGACAGTAGAGGTACTACTGGTGCTCATTGGTCACGCAGAAGGAGAGCAGCAGGAGACAGGGTTTCTGAAGCCCAGGATCCTGGGTATATTCCCTCGTTGGGATGGAATCACACTTCTAGTATACCAGAACTACTAAAAACTACGTACACATATATAAATGGAGAAGTAAGTCTCTTAGTGAGCTAAGAGCGAAAGGAACAAGAGGTTTTGGACTCAGTGCCCCTTACTCTCAAGTGAAGCACTGGAAAATGTGTCCTTGGGCTTTACAGCTCTAGGCTCTGCTCTCAAGTTCATGTCCAGAGGGCTGCTGCTTGTCAGTTGGGGCCGACATATAGTGGATTTCCCTGGCTCAGATCAGAGTGAGGGCTCATAGCCTTCTGGGTGTTTCCTCAACCAAAGCTGATGAGCTTCACATGTTCAGGGGGAAAACGAGCAAAAGATGCTGCACTTCAAGGAAATATGCATCTTACCCAAACAGTAGAGGTTGGTGGTCGTCTCTCACACAGAAAGAACAAGGGCAAGAGACCCAATTCTTGAACTCTGGGCTTAGATCCAGACTATGAGCAGGACTTCCCAGCAAAAGGGAAAAACAAGATATATAAACTATACTATAAAAAAATATAACTATGCTAGCCTAAAAACTATTTGTGATATCTATTTACAGGCTATAAAAAAAGAAGCTGGAGAAATCTGTAGACAAAGGATTCCGACTGAGGCCATGCAGTGGTAAGAAGGAGAGGCATCAGCCTGCAGTCTCTTATACCTTTGGTCTGGAGTATGAGGATATTGACTGCATATACGCTGCCCAATGGACACAGCTTGTTAAGAATCTCTGGGACTCGGGTGCATGCATTCCCACATATAGAGTACACATAGGTACCAGCACTCAAGAACTGGTGGTATAGACCAACTTTTCTGTGTATTATTAGATGCTCCCAAGGAAAGGAAACAGACCAGGATTGAGAAACCAACCTAGTCACTTGGTCAAATGTGAGAGGAATGTGGGCCCCATACCCAAAGGAAAGAAACAAGGAACTTGGCATTAGCCAGTGTGGGCACAAGGAAAGATCAAAGACCTTTTGAGGGCTAGGCACAGTTACCTCCTCCTCCTATATATTACATTTTGTTGTACTGTACAATAATGCTCAAAAATCAGATGGTTGTGAAAACGAGAGCCATGCTGGGGAAGGCAGGCTGGTAGAATTGTTAATGACTAAAAACCACTGTGGTCAGAGCCCATCAGGCTGTCAGACCAAGGGAGTTGAAAGGAGAGAATAACTGAAGAGCTCACAATCGCTTTCTGTCCATCATATCAAAGATTTACTGCATGTACCAAACTAAGAAAAGACTGAAAGCTGAAACAAGGCTAACAAGCAGTATCAGCATGGAACTGGAATACAATCAGAGACCTAGGCACTATTAAATCACCTGAAGGCACTCAATTAAGTGGAATTACCAGTCCAATTACACAGCAGCCATTGCCATTTAGTATCAGGTTTAAATTGATTCCTTTGCAGACCTCCCACTTAAGCAGAATTTCCAGTAAAGGCTTGGTCTACACTACATACATACTTTGGTATAACTATGTCACTCAGAAGTGTGAAAAATCCACATCTCTGAGCCATGGTTATATTGACCTTAACCCCAGGTAGACAGTGCAACAACACAAGAAAGTATTTTTTCATGCAACACACTGTCAACCTCTAGAACTCCTTGCCAGAGGGTGCTATGAAGGCCAACACTATAATGGGGTTCAAAAGGGAGCTAAATAGATTCATGGAAGATAGGTCCATCAATGGCTATTAGCCAGGATGGGCAGGAATGGTGTCCCTAGCCTCTGTTTGCCAGAAGCTGGGATTGGGTGACAGAGCATGGATCACTTGATAATAACCTGTCGGTTCATTCCCTTTGGAGCACCTGCCATTGGCCACTGTCAGAGGACAGGATACTGGGCTTGATGGACCTTTGCTCTAACCCAGTATTGCCGTCCTTATGGAACATAGCTACCATGTCTCGTAGAGGTGGAGTTATTAAGCCAATGGGAGAGCTCTCTCCTGTTGGCATACAGCATCTTCGCCAGATGTGCTACAGCTGTAGTGTAGACCTGTCTTAACAGTGCCCAGAATAAGTGGCAGATACTGTATAGAATTTTCATTAGAATTTGTTCTCTTTGGTAAACTGTAGTTATGCTAACACAGAGAGTAGAGTTCATTCTTCAATCAGCAGGTGGACACTATGGACTACACATATATAAGGTATTCTTGAGGCAGGGGGTGAGTAGTTAAAACTCCTCCAGTCACAGCTGTTTTCCCATATTGAGCAGGGTAAACAAGCTTCTAAAATTTGGCTCAGGTAGCTATTTATTCAATTTTTCTCTTACATATTTCTCTAACATTAAATTCCTTTAATTAATTATTATTATTAACAACTAGTCTGGTTCTTCCTCATACTATATGGTTTATCTTATAAAGTTAACTTTATAAGTATATGTAGTTTGATTTTCCTTTGATCTCTTCTCAGTTTGTGTGGCTACCTGATAGTTTATTGTTCTGTTTCTTTCAGATTTACAAATGATGCATTCTAAATGGACTTTTCCCCATCTTTGTAATTCTTAAGTTTATTAAAAATGTTTTTTGTGTAATAGCCTTGTTGAATACATATATAAATACCACAATATAACCACAAATCTGTATATTTATATCTGTTTTTTACCTCTACACAGGTTTTCATCCCTGAGGCAGCAGCATAATGCAAAGGTGTATTTTTTTTATTATCAACAGCATCAATAGCTGCTCTTTCATATTCTCCTTGGTCAAGCTTTGCTCCTTTCCATTTTAGGATCATTTGCAGACACTCTGCTCTTCTGATGTCATCTTCAGAGGGTCGTGCCAAGCGAGGATGGAGAGCTCCCTCAGCGATCATAATTTGAGGTCCCATACACAGCAAGTGCATAGATGTCTCATTGTGCACATTTCGTTTATTTGGGTTTCCATCTCTAACAAAAAGAAAAGTCCTACATGGAAATGAAGAAAAATAGTCAGATAATGTAATTTATTATTTTGATACAGTAAGTTAAAGCAGAGAAGTTCCATTATGGCTGCTACTCTCTTCTAGCCAAGATTTTGAATTTATCCAATTCAGTGATAAATTAAAAATATTTCACAGGTGTGAACAGCTGGTTATGACGTTAGTCTCTTGAGTTGTGCTGCTAAAATATGGAAGTAAAACTAAAAATATTATTAATCTTTCTCATTTGTGTGGTGCTCCTGGGTTGCTTTAATTGCCCCCTTTATTCTCTTCCAAAGGCCCTAAATTGCTTTGACCTTTCTTTCTATGGAAGAAGGCTGGATGTAACTCACTCCAGAGTTCATGGATCCTGCTCTGAATGCTGACTCTCATTCAAGAGAGACTTGAGGTGTGTTTCTTCCCTCCAGGCACAATTACTCCCAACCCCTGTCCATTACTCTTGGAAGTGAGTAACTGTCAAAATCAGCCATAAACTCTAATCTCAGAGTAGCAGTAAACTACAGCACCACCAAAACACCCCTGAATAGTGTATTTTACTCACAATGCAAGAAAAAAAAAAATCTTCTGTGCAATAAATACAACTGATACACGAAGAAACAGAAGAAGATTCAGAAAACATATTAAAATTCATATCTTAGCAGAATTTGTAAATATTCTGACATGGATCACTTCTATTTATTGACTTATTGTTTTAATATTGATATAACTCATGATTTGCAAAAGCAGGCTGACAGTTACAGACTTTTCCACCTTTAAAATGTAGTCAGTGTTTTTTAACAATATCTTTTCTTATTTTTCCCCCACCAGACACTAACTCATTCAAGACAAAGGTACCAATGATTTTCTTTCTTCAAAGTATTTCATAAGTATTTTAAAATTAAGATAGTTATTTTTTTTTCTACTAGCAATGCAAGAATCGAGAAAAGTTTCTTCCACGATATGTAAAGTTTTACACTCAGAGGTCTCAGTAATGAGCCCCTCCCCGCTCCAAGGAATGAGAGGCTTAAGTAGGGGCTGCCAGTCTGGTACTCCCCCTCCCAAGCAAATGAGTGGGAAGGGAATAGAGCCTGGTTTTTGTCCTGCTCCCAATGCAAAATTTCATGCCCCAGAGCCAGTCCAGATGGGAAGTAATCTGCACCAGTGAAAAGGTGCAGCTTTCTTCTCCTCTGAGGCTATGGGAAAGCAACAGATTGTGATTCCCGGAGTCACAATCTGGTTCCTGCTCAGCTTTACATTACCCCTTACACAGGCAGGATTATAAAATTACAATCCAGTTTTGAGAGAAGAGAATTAGGGCACGTTACACCAGTACAATGGGGTCCCAACTTGATTGGGCCCTTGGGCTCTACTGGAAAAATAATTATCCTTAAGGGAGCATAAGCAATTGGCAATTTGTGGGAGGGAGAAAATAGGGTCTTTGTAAATGGCTGGGAGGAATCTGCAGCAGGGTAATGAATTCAAGGAAAAAAGAAAGATAATAGCAGGGAATGGAGTGGGAAGCAGAATGGATCAGCTGGGAGGAGCTAGGAGATGGACCAGGGACTTTGCATGCATTTGAAAAGGTCATTGGCAGAGATACAACTGCTCCAACCCCAGCCACATGCAAAATCAGCCAAACTCTCTGTCCACCCATATTCCAGCTGCTCCTTGCTTTAATGTGAAGTCCTTCGGACTCCCTCCTCACTCACCTCACAGCTTGTGAGAACCAAAAGAACCCAAAATACAGTAATACTTAATTTGTAACTGTATTTTGGAATTTCACTGAAGACATGTAAGGGCATGAAAAAATAACCTGAAAGCCAGTTAAAAAGTGGTCCCCAGTTCCTTTCAGCCACCAGCCTTATTGGCCACCAACCTTATAAAACAAATGGAGAGATTGAATTTTTTTTTAAAAAGTGCTCTGTCTGCCATATTTGAAAAGGTGACTTATTTTATACTATCTGCTTTTTCATTTTACTCATATTTACTTCAGTCTTTCTTTCCAAAGAGCATCTGTTGTGACGCTGGCAGACCAGGTCAGATCAGGGCCACAGGCCAATTTGGTTATACACCTTTACCCCAATAGAACGCTGTCCTTGCGAGCCAAAAACTCTTACCGCATTATAGGTGAAACTGCGTTATATCGAATTTGCTTTGATCCGCTGGAGTGCTCAGCCCCACCCCCCAGAGCACTGCTTTACCTCGTTATATCCGAATTCGTGTTATATCAGATCGCGTTATATTGGGGTAGAGGTGTATTAGTATAGACCTAAGTGAGTAATGTATAAGTATGTATTCAGATGTTTAAACTTCATGAAAACTAGTGAAATGTTATTTGTATTGTTTTCACTTATCTGTTCCTGTTATAAAGTAATAGCAAACATTTGCATTGTGTATACCCATGTGTGACAAACTGGGCCTGTTCTCACTGTGGTCTGTGAATGCTGACAGGGGAGTGTGGCTGGAATAGTCTGCATTGGAGGATGGGAGACAGCCCGAGGGCGCATACCTAAGTGTGTAACACGAGAACCCAGGAAGGGGTTGAAGGCCAGGTGACTCCTTAGCCCGGGAAACTGAACAAAGGCTGTGGGAGGGGTGGCTGAAGAGAGTGTGGGAAGCAAGCTGGAGAGATGGCTGGGAGGCAGAGATGGCTCTGACCTCCCAAGGGGGGCTGGGCTGGGATGCCTTGGGACCCCAAGATGGACCTAACTGAGGGGGGCCCTGTTGTCTGTGCCTGCAAGACCTGTCGTGGACTGTATTCCTGTCATCCAAATAAACCTTCTGCTTTACTGGCTGGCTGAGAGTCGCAGTGAATCGCAGGAAGCCGGGGGTGCAGGGCCCTGAGTTCCCCAATACTCCGTGACACCATGTAACTAAATAACCCACTAAAGAAACTTCGTGAAATGCTAATGAAGGACTTTATCAGAAAAGATGCTAATTCCAAAGCAAAAGGCATCATGATGATGACCAGAGGTCAAAAGACTAAGTATATTCCTCACTCCTCATCATCAAAGGAAAAGCCCATGTGAGCAGAGACACTGTCAGCTTGTCTTCTGTCAGAAGAAGATATAAAAATGGATTCAAAGAAAGATCGTTCATCTCTGGCCTGTTTGGACTCTTACAGGGAATGTACCATATGCAAAGCAGAGATCCCCAGAGACAATCTTGGTACCCTGAAAGACTTTTGAGAAACTGCAGTTCATTACATCACTGCCACCAATTGGAGTTACGAACTGTGATTCACCTGTATATATATTTTATCTGCTTCAACCTCTCAATAACTCTCATTCTTTTTTCTTAGCTAATAAATCTTTAGTTAGTTTACTATAGAATTGGCTGCCAGCATCGTCTTTGGTGTAAGATCTGGAGTACCAATTGATCTGGGGTAAGTGATTGGTTTCTTGGGACTGAGAGAAATCTGATGTGCTGTCATTTTTGGTTAAAGTGACCATTAATCACAAAGTTCAGTTTGTCTGGGTAGCAAGATACGCTGCAGAATCTAAGGGGACTGTCTGCAACTCCATGGTAAGACTGGTATGGTGATCAAGGAATTCACATTTGTTAAAGGCTTGATAAAATCTAATTACAGAAAACTCCATCAGTTTGGGATATCTGCCCTGTTTCTGACAGTCTGCCCTGAGGTACGCAGTTGTTAGTCACTCCAGACAGCGTGACATGTGCATTTAATGTTTTCAAGGTAGATAGACTTTACATTCTTCTAGCAAATTTAGGATAATAGACAGAATTACTAAACTATCAACCTTAAAAAAAATTTTGCATTAATTTCCTACCATCATTTCCTATTGTGACCTCTAATCTGACCCTAGAATATTTACTACAGATTGTTCATCTGTAAAACATTTTAGTCAACAAATAAACAACTTCTGATAAGAGAGAAGTGGAAAATTGAAGCACATATAATAGCAAGAATCTTTTATAGTTTACAGTTATTGCATGTACTAATTAACTATGACAAAGAGTCTTTATAAAAGATAATATCTATGAAGCAATAATTAGACTGGATACAAGAAATGTAAAAATTTGCAAGCAGAGACATTTAAGTCTGGTACAGTGACCTTTCAGAATTCAAAAATTTTCCATGAAACATACTCCAGGTTTTAAATCAGTCATTTTCAAATTTTTGATTTGGTGACTCCTTTCACACAGCAAGCCTCGGAGTGCAACTCCCCCTTATAAATTAAAAACTTTTTTTTATATTTAACACTATTATAAATGCTGGAGGTGAAGTGTGGTTTGGGGTGGAGGCTCACAGCTCACAACTCCCCACATAATAACCTCATGACCCCCTGAGGGGTCACGACCCCCAGTTTGAGAACCCCTGTTTTAAATGAAGCGCTCCATACTACACTGAAGTTAGTTATGGAAACATTTCACCATATTTACTAACATAATAGAAATGGGCAGTGATTGGTTACAGCAACTTTGATTGTGAATAACAGCCTAATTTTCCCACCATTGCTCACTGGGAGTAGTAACTTATGTCATGGCTATAGGGCTAACTTCACCTCTCTCCACTTTCTCTGAGTGCACCCCCTTAGGTATCAGGCCTTGTGCCTTTATCTCTCCTAGGGTGAAATTCTGCAATTCTTCCACTCTTAGACCAGGCCTTGGCTACAGAACCCTATACACTCTCAATAGTGCCCACCCAGCTGGTCTGACTGGGTTCAGCACCTGCGGTTCTTCGCTTTGGGTGTCTGTGACCAGCGCTGTATACAGCGAGCAGACAGCTCTCTATAACCAAAGTATTGTTTAACAGTAGGAACAAAGCAGTTAGGGCAAAAAAGGATTTTAAAACAAAAAGTCTACTTGAATGTCTATCTTACCTAAAGGTTTTCCATCCTCTGATGGTAGCTTAGGCAGGCCTAACTTCTTCAGACACCCCAGCATGTCCTGTGTCAGTCTGGGCCCCTTGAACAACTCCCCCCAACAATTACCATCGCTTGAGAGGGTGTTCTTTTTAAACTGCTCCAGTCCTTTTGATCTTCTGGTTCCCAGTCCTTAGCTGTTTGCCAAAACCAGTTCTGTAAATTGGCTGGAGCCAGGAGGTAGAATCTTCAAAGCTAATAGCACAGGCATTGTTTTTTAACAACCCTTAAGTGTTTACCCCAGAGGTGGCTTATCTTGAATCATTATTTTCTTTCTTGCTTGTTTTCCTTACAGTCCCCTGTAGCTAAACCAATGTTCATACAGTAAACATCCTAATAACCAGATCAACATACAATATTCATAAGTTATTACAGTGCAGTTTCAATTCTGTCACACCTTACTCCATGCGTAGTCAGGATGGCAGAAATAAGTCCTAAAGAAGTGCACATGTAGTGTGGTATAAAGGATTAATTGGCATGAATTTGGGATTGCCATTACTAATGAGCAGGGAAGTCATGACTGAATTAAGCGCCAACAGAACCTTAATACCATACCACACAATCAAGTATTTTATATCCCACATATTTTACACAAAATCTATTTTACAAATGTTTTAGAGAGTTTGAAAAAATAATTATTGGAACTATTTTTTTATTCCTCTACCTATAAAGTCAACTACCTTATTCACCAAGATTGCACTGACCTCAGAGCAACCCATAAAGACATGTAAGAATGATTTAAATTAAGTATTATGTACATAAAATGTCACAATTTAAAGTCTGATATTTAAGGGCTAACGGTCTTGGTCCCATTGGGGAAGCTGGGAATCTCCCCTTTCCAACAGTAGAGCTTACATGCGTAACCATGCAAGAATGTGAGTTGAACTATAAAGCATTTTTAAATATATAGAAAGGCTACTACTGGTCCAGCAATGATTAACAGCATCTAACCATTTCTCCCTCTATCTTAGGGGGGCAGGGAGAGGAGGGAAGAGTCATAGCCAGATCCCCACAGCAGAAGCTTCTTCTCCTGTTGCTGCAAAGTGGTATTCCTCCAGGAAACAATGCACTCTAAATATGTAACAGTCTGACCTATGCTGAAGAAACCTTCCCTTTGATTCAGCATACCTCACACAATTCTACCTGTTGTCTGACTTCCCTACTTTCTTGATTACAAGCTCAAGAATGGCAGTGTCTCCAAACAGACCATTCTACAGCCATTTTCCTGATCCCCTCCCAACAGAGACAGCAGTGACAGCACTGGCAGATGACCTCCTCCTTTTCTTGGCCATAAACAGGGGGAGAACATTTACACTCATACTCCTCAATCTCTCTATAGCATTTGATACGGTTGACCAGAGGTAGAGATTGAGATGCCACGGTCTCAAACGGCAGCTGACAATGAGGACAATACCCAGATATACCTTCTATCCCATAGCACCACCTTTCAACTATCCCAATGCCTGGCTGAGACTGATTTAACTACAAGACAGCTGGCTAAAGCTGACTATAGTGGGGTGGTTTGGGAAGTCAGTAGGCCTATTGGTCTGTGACTCCAACTCCTACCTTTATGTCAGTTCAAGGTGTCCCAGCCTTCTGGATGAGGTCTTAGTTGGACTGGCCTCATTGACAGCAATCCCTAGCTCTGCACTCCTTGAGGAAAGGGATCATAGGTCTGAGGTGGGTAGGAGGACCCAGGCCCTCCCTGTCCACCGAGTCCCAACCCAGGTGCCTAAAAGTGAAGTAGCGTGCAGTGGCCTATGTTCAGCTGGTCTGTTTGCTCACCTTCCCCATGGCCATTTCCTACCACGCCCATGTCTCAGTTTGGGGTGTGGTCACAGTAGATTTAAAAAGTCTTTATTTCTAAATCCCACAGATTAGGGCTGATGCCTGTAGCTTTCTTGAGCCTTTGCCTCAGTTCTCCCTCCATTTTGGGAGCGGGAAGACTCACAGCCAGGTTCCCTCAGCAGAAGCTTCTTCTCCTGTTGCTGCAGAGTGGTACTCCTCCAGGAAACAGCCTCTTTCTTTCCCCTCTTGCCTGGGGCTGCTGAAGATCTCTTTATACTGGCCTTCTCCCAGGAACAGTACTACTCCAACCCTTCTCTTGTCTCAGCCTTAGTGTGGGGTTTGTAAACTCCGTCACACTGACACTGAGCAAGATAGAGAGGACGTTAGTGGGAAGAAGGAAACACTTTGAAGATCTAGCTATCATCATAACAACCCGTGTCAAGAGACTTTACTAGAAATCATCAAATCAGTCCACAGCAATGGGGTTCTTCTTGACTCCTCAGCAGCTGGAGCCTGACATAACTGCTACTTTAAAAAATGCCTTCTTCCGCCTAAAATAGAATGGGCATATTTTTCCAACCAGTCAGACAATGATTTAGCCATGGTGATCCGTGTCCTTTTGACCACCAGGCTAGATTATTGAAACTCATTTTACCTAAATACAGGCATTCCAACAATAAAAGCACTGTTAGTCCAACAGGCCACCTGCTCAGCAGCACCAGACATCTAAAACATAACACCCAGGTGGATATGCTTTCTACATTCACTCCACATAGAATAAGTTCACAGCCTTGATCTAAATTTTTGACATTTGCCATGGAAATGGCCCTAGGTATCTTATGGGTATGTTTTTGCTGGGGGGAGTGGGCGGGAAAGGTACATTTTTACATCAAGATAGCTCTCTTGAGTTAGCTATCTCCATGTAAAACCTAGTGGAGACAAGGCACTGAAGGTGCCATGATGCAACTTGTCAAGGTCAACCCTATATCCCACCTTCTGGGGCTGATCTTGACTAGCTACATTCAGGTAAAAACGACATGTGCCTTGTCTCCATTAGGATTTTACACTGAGATAGCTATCGATGTAAAAATGAACCTTTTTTGCAGTGAAGATAGAAGCTTAGAGAACATCTTTCTCCTTCCACGATGACAAATTTAGCAGCTGCATTCTTCAGGAATGACAAAGCAATCAAATTCAAGGGAGAAGCTTGAGACAGAGCTTTCTCGGCAACAAAGCCAAGGCTTTGGAACTCATCACTGAAGGGGATATAAGAATGACCAATATTCTCAATATTTCTCAGAATGAAGAATAAAAAACTCACTTCTTTGAGTTTGCTTTACCACAGCTGTAACTTAAAAAAAAAAAAAAAAGAGAGAGAGAGAGAACGTAAAAGAGATTAAATCAAGAAGGAAGGAGTTACAGAAAGGGATAGAAGAGGAGTGGAGGAAATAAAAGGTGGTGCTCAGATACTGCAGTGATGGGTGCCAATACAAAAACGTATATAGCTAAAGCAGGGGTAGGCAACCTATGTCACGCATGCCAAAGGCGGAACGTGAGCTGATTTTAAGTGGCACTCTCACTGCCGAGGTCCTGCCCACCGGTCCAGGGGACTCTGCATTTTAATTTAATTTTAAATGAAGTGCCAAACATTTTTAAAACCTTATTTACCTTACATACAACAATAGTCTATAATATAAAACTAAACTTATTGAAAGAGACCTTCTAAAAACGTTAAAATGTATTACTGGCACACAAAACCTTAAATCACAGTGAATTAATGAAGACGCGGCACACCAATTCTGATAGCTGCCGATCCCTGAGCTAAAAACAGATCTGTTTTTTGGGAAAGTGAAATTTTGTGGATGTTCACACTAAAACACATTCAATGTCCATCTCTTATAATTAAATCTGTTCTGTAACATACTGGTTCCCTTCCCTTTCTGTTAATTCCCTGTTCCAGTTTCTTTTACTACATACCTTATTATCATGTTTTCACATTCCAATTAAACCTATAATAATTTTAAACTAACAGAAAATGGAAAGTGTAAAGAAGACTGTTTTTCTGTTCAGCAGTTCTCCTGAAGTCTTGTATACTGTCTTGGAAATAGAGGCATGCAAAATGAAAAAATAAAAATTTGAAGAAACCACAATTATTTAAGTCTTTTTTTCAATGTCTCAAGCACACACATCATCATCAAGGCTGGTAGGAGCATATTGGCCTGTAGTGGGAAATTCTGTTATCACCAACAGCTGTTGATTTCTCCCGTAAAGCACATGGGAGGTTATGGCACAGGAAAAGCTCCACACCTGAAAGAAACACAAATATTGAATATGCTGACTTGTGGACTCTTTGTCATTTTTTTTTTTTTAGATGACTACTCCTTGATGTCTAAGTCAGTATGCTTGAGCAGTTTTTTATTTGGAGTCTAGCCCCAACAAATACTGCCTCCACTCTTCTATCTTCATTTATAAGGTTCACATCACAAAGACATTCCTTCTTTCTCTAAACAAACCAACAAAGCACGTTTTACCACAGAAAGAGCCATGCCCATTCTGCAGTGGAGAGTGCCCACTTGGATCCCACTGGTACCACTACTTCTGCAGATGTCTCCAGCAGGAGTTCATCTGACTACAAGGTAGCAAACAATCAGTTAAAGGAAGATTGTTGAAATGAGGAGCTTTATGGCGTGTATGGTGGCCAACTTTCTAATATCTGAAAACTGGACCCTCCCATGCTCCACCTCGTCCACCAGGCTCTGCCCCCTTCCCCAAGGCCCTGCCTCACCTCTTCTCCCCAAGGTCCCACCCCTTCTCCACCTCTTCTCCTCAAGGCCCTGCCCCTGCTCGCTTCTCTGCCCCCATTGCTCGCTACTCTCAGATCTCAACTCCAGCATGAGCAGCACCAAGAGACTTGCAAACCCCAGCTCCAGCAGGCCACCTGGGAGTACAGATCAGAAGAGCATGGCAGCTGCAAGGAAGCAACCAGGCAGCCCCACTGGCAAGCAAGGATGCAGCCCTCCTGAACAGAGCAGCCTCCTGCCTCCCTCTGCGCTGCCTGCCTAGCAGCCCCCTTCTCTGCCTGATTGAGCCCTCCCAGTCCGGCCGGGGAAAGGGATGGCTGACAGGGCAGCTTGTGTTCCTTCCCCTCCCAGGGAATGTTCCATGCCTGCTGGGAGCCCGTTTTCCCATTCACCATGAGCCCCACACACTGTCCTCCGCTGCAGCCCTGAAAACCGTGCTCCTCAAAGGAGCTGCCCGTGGCCCAAACTGGTCTATACATGCTGCCCCAGGAGCTGCTGCTTCAGGGCCAACTGACAGGCTATCACTCTCCCACCCCACCACGGTAATTGGACTTTTAGTATGTGGTCAGTACATCTGACCGGACACTGCCAGGTTCCCTTTTCTACCAGACTTTCTGGTTGAAAATCGGACACCAGGGAACCCTAACTGGGTGCCAAAAGTCTACCAAATAGGTATGGGTAGAGCTAAGAATAACAATATGATAGCAGTCCAGGTTACAGAATGGTGTGCTCCTTCAGGAGTGTAAATTCTTCTGTTTTAAAATTTTCACCATAAAACAAACTGTCTGCACCTTGAAACAAAATTTGAACAACAGAGTGCATAATATTCTGCATGGTTGAATTCCTGGTACAGCCCAGTCCCATTGATTATCATCGTTCCACCCAGTTTCTGTGATGCCTATTTATACTCATATCCTCCTGAACACGAGGCACTAAAGTTCACCCATAGCATTTGTTGACAAAATTTGTCTATATTTAGTGGTCTGCTTTCATGTGATGTAATTGAATAGGACTCTTTCACTTGCCTGTTTCTCTTCAGTTCCTACCTATACTTGACCAGTTTCTATCCTCTCCACTTTACTAGGGGGAGCTCTGTACTTGGGGGGATTCATTCAAAAGGCTCCGACTGCCCTCCAAGAAAGTTCTCTCCAGCACATATGAGCTTTACTCTTATTACTGAGAGTTCTGTTATGTCAGAGTAGCAAAGGCCTTTCCTTCTGTCCACAACAAACAACTGGTTCAACTTATAGAACAGCTTCGTGCGTTCAATATAAAAAGCCAGTGCTCGTCGAACGTCCAAGGAGTGCAGCCTTTGTTCCCGATTATCAGCGTGTGGCTTAGGGTAAAAGACCGGAAGAAAAATGTCTTGACTGACATGAAATTGACAGACAACCTTTGGGAGAAAGGCTGGGTTAGGCCTAAGCTGCATCTTATCCTTATAAAAAACGGTGTAAGGAGGGTAGGAACAGAACTGGAAGCATTTTCTGTTGCTTTTTGTGTCAAACAGGTTGATTCAGGGAACTCCCCACCTTTGGAAAATGTTGTTCACTGCGTCTGGGTGAATGGACCACTCATGATTGTGGAAGGATCTGCTGAGGTAGTCCGCCAACTCGTTCCAAGAACCTGGATGCTTCCAGATGAATTAAGTGGGCTATGCAGAAGTCCCACACCTTGAGGGCTTCCCAACATACAGGAGAGGAATGAGCCCCACCCTGCTTCTTTATATAAAACATTGCAGTCATGCGGTCTGTCATCACTGCCGCTCATTTCTCTTGCAAGTGGGCTTGAAGATCTGGCATGTCAGGCAGACCGCTCCTTTACGTTGATATGGAGCGAGAGCTCGTCTTGTGACCAGAGACCTTGGGTCTGAAGATCTCCCAGGTGAGCACCCCATCCCAACGCTGATACATCTGTGACCAGGGACAGTGAGGGCCGGGGCTTGGCAAAGAGGACTCTCGTGCATACTTTCGGTGGGTTGATTCTCTGCGTAGGGGATAGGGCTGATTTGTGTACGTTCAGAAGGAGACCCAGTCGGCCAAAGATGGATCTTACCAGGTTGACATGATGCTCCATTTGCGCCCTGGATTGGCCCCTAAGCAGCCAGTCATTGAGATACGGGAATACCTGCACCAGCCTTCGTCGCAGGAAGGTGGCTACGACTACCATGCATTTGGTGAGCACCCGAGGGGCCGTTGACAGACCAAAAGGGAGGACTGTAAACTGGTAATAGTTGTCGTTCATCATGAACCTGAGAAAATGTCTGTGGGCTGGAATTATAGATATGTGGAAGTACGTGTCCTTGAGGTCTAGGGTGGAGCACCAGTCTCTCAGATCCAGAGACAGGATAACGGCATTTAGAGAGACCATGCGGAACCTCAACTTTTTCATGAAAGGCCTTGCAGGTCAAGTATGAGTCTGAGACCCCCCCTTGGCTTTGGGGATTAGGAAATATTGGGAATAGAATCCCTTGCTCCTTAACTTCTGAGGAATCTCCTCCACTGCTCCCACGGTAAGGAGAATCTGGACTTCCTGCATGAGGAATTGTGACCCTTCCTGCTTGTGAGAAGGGTCCCTAAAGAGGGACAGGGAAAGGGGGTGGGAGGGAGTGGAGGAGCAGAATTGGAGAGAATATCCCACTTCTACAGTGCAAAGGACCCAGCCGTCTGATGTTATTTGGGACCAAGCACAGTAAAAGTGGGACAGATGATTCAGAAAACAGAGAAAAGGATCTGGTGAGTTGACTGGTGCATCGCTCCCGGGCACGCTGTTAAAAGGCTTGCTTAGAGCCTGATGACTGCCTCACTGAGCCTTGGCCTTGACTGGGCAGAGGATGGGGAGGCTTACGTCAGCCATTCCTGCCACTCTTCCTGGAGAAGTCCTGTCTAGGCCGGGGAGGGTAGAAGCGCTGAAGGGGATGTAGCTTAAAGTGCTTTCGCTGGTTAGCAGGGGTATGCAGACCCAACAATTTTAATGTTGCCCGCAAATCCGTTAGGCTGTGGAGCCTGGAGTCAGTCTGCTCCAAAAACAGGCTCATGCCATCAAAGGGTAAGTCCTGAATTGTCTACTGGACTTCAGGTGGAATGCCGGACACCTGGAGCCATGAACAACTCCTCATGGCTATGCCAGAGGACAAGGTTCTCGCAACCGAGACCAGTGAGACCAGTAAAGAGATCCACGCCACAGCCTTGCCCTCCTCTATTATGGCTGCAAACTCTGCCCTAGAGTCTGACGGAACCAACTCCTTAAATTTCATCATGGAGTTCCATAATTTGAAATTTTATCTACTGAGGATTGCTTGCTGGTTAGCAATCCGAAGCTGGAGCTCTCCAGTGGAGTAGATCTTCCAGCCTAAGAGGTCCAGCTTCTTCAAGTCTTTAGCTTTTGGGGCTGGCCCTTGTTGCCCCATCCCTCTCGCTCATTCACTGCTGCCACAACTAGCAAACCTGGCTGCAGGTAAGTAAATAAGTATTCATACCCCTTAGAGTAGGAAAAATACTTCCTCTCCACCCCTTTAGCTGTAGGGGAATGGCAGGAGTTTGCCACAGGGTTTTTGTAGTGGCCTGAATAGTTTTAATGAGGAGTAATGCCACCCTGGATGGCCCTTCAGAGGTTAAAATGTCTATCATCGAGTCCTCCAACTCGACCACCGCCTCGGCCTGAACCCTATATTACGGGCCACCCTGTGCAACAGGTCCTGGTGCAATCTGCTATCAATGGGGGGCAGCCCAGAGGAGGAAGACCCCGCCACCGCTTCATCCGGCGAGGATGACATAGCTACAGGTGGTACTGGGCCCTCTTGGCCCTCCGGCTTTCTGAATGCGTCCTGCCTGGTGCCGTGCTACTGAGCGCCGACCACAGCATCACTGCTAGTGGTGGAGCTGGGACCTGGACATGGTTCCGCGCCATTGACCAAAGCTGTTTTGGTGCCCCAAGGCGTGGGATGGTCCCCGGCTGGCAGGGGTGCACATCCTTCAGATACCACGGACTGGAAACCCCTGGAGTGCATGTCCTGGGCCTGGTGGTAGGCCCATAAGGTCCAGAATGGCCACTGCGTGGGCCCCTGCCACTGCACCTGCCACAGCACCATCCTCACGTCCTGCCTGTATCAGCACCACTCCAATCGGTGCCAACTGCACCTCGAATAATAGGACTCCACCTCCGAGACCAATGATGGGGACCTAGAGTGCAAAGACCGTTGTGGTGCAGTCGGGATGGTGCCTGAGAATGGGGTGCAGCCCCTCATCATTGCGGGCTTGCCTCTGGACAGTGTCACACCCTGCAGTGCCGGAGGTCTATCTTGGCTGGCGGGGGACCGTGGAGCCGTCATGGCAATCAAATCCCTGGCTGCTTCGAAAGCTTCTGAGGTGGAAGGGAGCTCAAGCTCCTCCTCCTGGCACGTTCGAGCAGGATAATCCAATGACACCAGACTTGATGGACCCCTTTGCGGGTCTGAAGTTGACAGTGCCGGCTCCTGCGAGACCAGCACCAGGTGCCACTGCACAGAATGCACGTTGATTGCGCTGTCTGACCCGGCTGCTCTAGATGTGGCTGAGTGCCCTCTGTCCGCTTTCTTGTGCGCCTTATGCAGCACTGGAGAATGTGAGCAGTGCTGTGCTGCCTCTGCGGACTTCGGAACCGGGGAGTGTTGGTTCCGAGGGTCTCTATGACCAGAGTCCTTCCTCGGTATCGTTTCTCTAACAGAGGCCGGAACACTCCGCACAGAGGTACTCTGTGCCGAATCCTGCCGGCCTGGAGCTGGCTGGGACCAGAGGGCTGCCTCCATCAGGAGTTGCTTCAGCCTGAAGTCCCTTTCCTTTTTCGTCCTTGGACGGAACCCTTTGCAGATCTTGCAACAATCTGTTTGATGCGCCTCCCCTAGACACTGGAGGCAGGAATCATAGGGCTCGCCCATTGGCATGAACTTGTGGTAGGTCCCACACGGTTTAAACCCTTGGGATTGAGGCATGCACACAACTGCAAGAGGGGAGACAAACTGGGCGGGGAGGGAGGGAGGAAGCCCCACTTCTAGCTAACTAACTTACACTAACTTAATAAATATTTACAGAAAGCTCAAAGTTCAATCACTAGGGGAAGCATTTGCCAAGGCAAGCGAGACATGCAGCTCCAATGACCATCACTGGCGGTAAGAAGGAACTGAAGAGGCAGCGGGTCGGCAGGGACCTATATTCACTGCCATGAAAACACAACTCCAGGGGGCTCCACAGCCAAACCCAACGGGTGCTGCTAGGGGAAAAAATCTTCCGACACTGTGCATGCAGCACGCGCCCACCTACTTAGAATCGACATGAGCAAGCACTTGAAGAAGAATGTAATATGCTATGTTTTCCTGTTCAGTATTGCAACTGGTACTTTTTTTAGATAAGTGTCACTATATCTACCACAAATACCTAATTGCTGGTAGAGTGTCTGGAAAACATTTAAATAATAAAACAGTTTAAATAATAAGTACTTTGGATGGAAGCCATCAAGGTAGTTATGAGAGACTGAAATCAAAGTTTTAGAAAAGACCCTCCAGTGATTGATTTCTAAATGTTTAGTTTTCAGGTAACATACTTAGTACTAATTGCTTTGTTGAGGATTACAAGGGGGACCTCATTGATATATGTGAATTAACAGAATGGCTTTTACATATTTTCTCCTTCAGTAACTTTTAAATTGATAAGCAGTAAAACGATGAGATGATATTGTGAATCATTTATCTTTAGTCAGACTAGTTCAGCACTAATGAATAACTATTTCTTTTAAACAAGTACTGATTTTATGTTTGCAAACAGATGTCTTTTTCAAACAAATGCTCATTACTATAGTGGTAATAATATACATATGGTGGCAGTGCATGTGGAATCTATGACAGTGTGAATTGCCATGTGTGCCAACAGCAGTGAAGCAAGGACTGTAGAAGGGAAAAGCACAGTGAAAAATATCAATCTTTTGGAGAAAGGAATAGCAAAAAGAACAACTGGAGAAAATGATTTATGAACAGCTGAAGAAAGGTCAATTACTTGAGCTAAATGGAGAGAGGCAGCTCAACACCGATGAGCGGACAAAGATACAGCTAGGATATGTACAGTCATGTCCAGAAGAGGAATGATGGTCCAGGTTTGCAAGGAACAGCCAGCCCAATGGGTAAAGGGTCCAGGAGGCAGGAGAAATCTTGGAGCTGACTGCCAGGGAGGGAAGCTGGAAAGAAGCTGACAGAAGCAGCATCCATATTCCATTGGAATTGAAGACACAATTGCAACAGGCATCGTGGACAGATCAACAAAGCAGGAGAAGCTACAGCTGGAGAGAGACAGTGTGTATCTGGAAACGCAATTGCTTGCGAACTGGGGGAGGCAGAGTCAGTACAAGAGAAAAGAGATGTAGAACCAGCACCAGCATAAGAAGAGAGGAGGAAAGGGAATGTCTATACCAACCCAAAATGGAGAAACTGCACCAGGAAAAACCTAATCCAGTAGGTAAAGCTGGATCCCCTGTACCTTTCCCAGTGAGGCATATATTCCAATTTTCTCACTTTAGAGAGGGGGATGACATGAATGTGTTTCTACATGCTTTTGAAATGAGGGTGTAAACTACCAAGGTGGGACAGGAATACATGGTCCTGTGTGTGGCTCCACTACTGCCATGGACAAAGGCCTTAGACATTTTCAACTTTATGGGCTATGTAAACAGGCTTTGTTGCAAAGTTTAAACTGAACTTTGAAATGTATAGGACAAGGTTTCATGGAGTTCAGAAAAAAGGGGACATGACTTATGCGAGGTTGCAACTCAAATTACGGGTTACATGGGGAACTGGTTGGAGGGTTACCAGGCCTATAACTTAATGGGTATAGAATAGTTCTAAACTCTGCCACCCCAGCCTGAAATCATGGTTAACAGACAAAGATCCCATAGATGTGACCATAGCTGGGAAATGGGGTGACAAATATGAAGATATTCAGCCTGGATTTGAGAGAAAAATCAAGATATATTGGCACAATGCTAACCCCCAATCAGGACCCCCTCCAGAAGAGAGAAGGGGAACTTCCCCAGAAGGGAGCATGAACTAAACCCAAACCCGCGTTGGAGGTAAACCCTAGCAGGGGCCCAAAAAAGGAATCCAGGGAGTTGATATATTTTTATTGTCACAAAACTGACCATATACCAATACATTGCCTAGTGGTAGGCAGATCAGGGACAGATGGCAATGACCACACCATTGGTGGAACCAGTCCCAGCCAGTGTTCCATCTAATTTTTCCCACTTATTTGCAGAATGAATTTTGTTATGTGCATCAATATGGAGGTGATGTTAGACAAATCACCCCCATATTGGTGCACATAACAAAATTAATGGGGGTGGGGCTTGAAGGGTTTGGAGTGTGGGATGGGCGCTCATGGCTCTAGGGCAGAGAGTTAGGATGTGGGGGGGGTGAGGGGTTCAGGGTGCAGGAGGGGGCTCGGGGCTAGGGCAGAGGGCTTGGGTGCAGGGGGTGAGGGCTCTGGGGTGGGGTCAGGGATGAGGGGTTCAGGAGGGGGCTCAGGGCTGGAGCAGAGGGGTGTGGTAGGGGGGTGAGGGCTCCGGGATAGGGCCGGGGATGAGGGGTTCATAGTGTGGGAGGGGACTCAAGAGCATTGGGGTGTGTAAGGGCTCTAGCTGGGGGTGCGGGCTCCAGAGTGGGGCTGGGGAGTTTTGGGTGCAGGCAGGCTGACACGGGGCTGGGGCCAGAGGACTCCCCCCAGCCCTCTCCCTGCCTGCAGCCCTGCATGTCCCAACTTGCTCCCCTCCCCAGTCCCCGCTCTCCCACCTTTCTCCTCTGCAGGCCCCTGCTGCGTGGCCCTTTATAGCCTGCTTTCCAGCCACACAGCCTAGAGGGAACTTAAGTCCCAACCCCGATGGTCCAATGAGTAAACCTAATGTTGTCAGGAGAGAACCGAAGAAGAATCGACTAAATGCTGTTTCCCAGTGGGGGGGGGGGGGGGGGAGTTGGGAAAAATGCCAAGGGATGGAGGGACACCGGGGCACAAATAACTCTGGAACAATCGGGGTAATGGACCCCTGAAGGATTTTCCCCATTCCAAATAATGGGACCTCCTTTCCAATTCCCAGTGACTCAGAGCACCTGAAATGGGGTGACAATTAGGGGCCTAAGGCTGTTGGGGTACACACCCAAATGTCAATGGAGGTGTTGATGGGAACTGACCTAGAGTCCTGGGCCCAGGCCACTTTCGTGGCTACTTGGAGCCAAAAGCAGAAAGCCCCAGACATTGGTTCTAAACCTGATATTAAAGCTGACAGGCATCTCTGAGCAGCAGCCAGACCAGGAAAGTGCATGACCTTGGCCCACTCCTCAGACAAGTAAAAAGTACAAATCTTTACTGGGATGGCAGGATATTACTGGAGATCCATCCTGTACTTTAGTACCCTAACTGCTCCCATCACTGATTTATGTAAGAAGGGTAAACCAGACAAGATTGCCTGGTCTAAACAGTGTCAGTGGGCCTTCTGAGAACAGAACAAAGCCTTAAGTACAGACTCAGTTCTGGTAAGCCCAGACTTTGACAAGCCTTTTATGGTGGTCACAGACCCCTCTGACATAGGGCTTGGGGTATGCTGATGCAAACTGTTGAAAAGAGGGAGAGACTGAATCCTCATCTCTGTGGCTTTGTTGGTCTCAATTACTTTTGTACGAGAGTTTTGATTGCTCATAAACCTCAGGTTTCTCAAATATTTCATGAGAGTCACCATTTTTTAAAAGTTCATTTTACATACAGTAGGTAGATCTTCAGATGAGAAAAGAAGACTGTTCAGATAGTACAGTATAAATTCAAGATGGTCTGAGTTTTGGTTTTAAAAGAAAATTGTTTATGTTTTATTATATCTAGAACTTGTTGCAACTTCAGCATAGCTATTTTGATTCCCTCTCATTATTGCATTCTTCACCCATTTAAAAATAAATTTACTCACAGTTTGTAAATGTCAGTCACGAGTAAAACTGAATTTGTATGCAGGATGGCAGTTTTCTCCTGAAAATGTTACCTAGATGTTAAATAAACTTCTGTTTATCAGAAACTTATTCTTAACATGTTGAGATTTGATGTCACCCGAAATGAATTGCTTATCAAGTTACTCTCCACATATCTGAACCCTGGTCCAAACTTCCCTGATGTAAGTGGACTTTCCACTCTGCTCTGAGGAAAATCTGCAGTTACTGGGCTTGATTCTACACCAGGGGTCGGCAACCTTTCAGATTTGGTGTGCCGAGTCTTCATTTATTCACTCTAATTTAAGGTTTCGCGCACCAGTAATACATTTTAACGTTTTTAGAAGGTTTCTTTCTATAAGTCTATAATATATAACTAAACTATTGTTGTATGTAAAGTAAATAAGGTTTTTAAAATGTTTAAGAAGCTTCATTTAATTTTAAATTAAAATGCAGAGCCCCCCAGACTGGTGGCCAGGACCTGGGCAGTGTGAGTGCCTGAAAATCAGTTCGCGTGCCGCCTTTGGCAAGCGTGCCATAAGTTGCCTACCCCTGTTCTACTCAATTCCTCCAGTTTTATATCTTGTAATTCCACTAACTTCAGTAGAATTACTTCTGATTTATGCTTCTGTCAGTGAAATATCAGACCTTCTGTGTTAAATCCAAATTTACCCCATTTCTGCAGTTTGGCTTTATGGCTTTAACTCATAACAAAAATACAATACTCAGTCTATACTTTCTCACTAATCTTGGCTGTTCCTAGAGTTTCGCTGCAAAGACATTTCTATTCCAGACTCTAACTCCTTCTGTTAAAAAAGCCATGCCCTTATTTCCAGAGGGGAGGTCATTCATTATGGCCAATGGCTCGTTAACAGTTATCGATCAGCACCTTGCTACAAGGTTCCAGTAGGTAAGAGGGTTAGTCAACGGAACTCAGTCACTCAACAGTGACTAAATTGTACGTGTCTTAGTATTTCATATTTGTAATTCAAATGGAATTTTGTTTAGTTTGAGACAAAATATCCAAGGTCAAAAACATTATGCAATGTTTATCTGTAGATTTCTAAAATAATAGCCAGAAGAAGAGCTCTGTGTAGCTCAGAAGCCTGTCTCTTTCACCAACAGAAGTTGGTCCAATAAGAGATATTACCTCACCCACCTTGTCTTAGAGCCTCACTCGACCTACTACCAAAAGTATGAAGAATGACTATTGCACCCTAGCCATCATCTATGCAAGAACAGACATTACATTTTGTGCCAAGAAGCTATTATAAAAGTAATCTCAACAGCAAACTACTATGTAAATAGTACAATTCAAGTCAGAAAATATATATGTTACTTTACAAAATTTCCACATTTGGAAACAGTTTAAGCCTTTTTATAACTGATGAAGACAGTGTAGAATATAGAATACTGTATACAAAAAGGATAATTTTCCTCCCTAAATGCTCTATTCGCATTGACAAAATGAAATTTTTATACCAAGAATGTTTCTAGCAAAATCTTATTTTAGTGGTAAAATTCTAAAATAGGAGTTATTTAAGGTGAGCAGTTGAAAAGTTCTGCTCTGTTTGATTCTTTACTGAAAGAAGACTCCTGATTATTTAGCTTCGTTCAGGTGAAAAATTCACAACCGGATGATCAGTTTCACAACTTTCCACCATCAGTTCAAGACCAATGACACCAAATATTCTAATAGAGTATGCAGTTTTTAAAAAAACTTTATTTAAAAAAAATTCTGCTTTGATTAGTCAATAATATACACACAGTGCAAGACAGATTGTGTCCCTACATCTATCTTGTACCCCTGAATGAGAGTCAGACATAATTACAGTCCTTATGCTCAGAGTGTGCACAAGGACTGTATGAGGCTAGCATCCTCAGGGGCAATAACCTCTCCAAAGGAACATGGTTCTACTCCCCAGTGTTGACTAGAAACATCAGCCACCACTGCGGAAGGTCTACACTGCATCCTTGTCAGGGGGAGCACAATGGTTACACTCCTCCATGGCTCCTAAAAGCACTATGTCTGTCTGAGCGATGGTGGATGTCACAGCTGATGTAAACATTCTGAGAGTGGATTGGTATGAAATCACTGGAGGGACCAGGGCATGGTTGGTCAGGCATAACGGTCAGAGTCCAGAGCTTGGAACCAGAGTCAGGGTCAGAGTCAGGTCCAAGCCAAGGTCAGAGCTATAGCCAGGTATCAAGCCAAATATCAGAGTGGGAGACAGAGTCAGGAGCCAAGTCAGGGGTCAAAGCCAGAGTCAACATCAGATGTAGAGCATAGGAGCAGGAACCTGGAGCGAAGCAGGAACTGAGAACAGATAAGAATTTGGGATAAGGAAAACAGGAACAGCTGGGAGGCAGGGCTCAGGAGTCAGGCAGGTACAGATGGTCCATATCAGCAGCAAGCCAGGGATTCACTTAGTTGCTTGGACAACCTGCTGTGCCTTCTGCTGGTTTAAGTAGTACATCCCAGCTGATTGGTGGGGCTGGATGTCTCCCGCAATCAGGAGCTTCATGGATGGGAACGTTTTATGAGTTAGACCTTCACTAACCCCCTACTCCATTTGTTCTGGGGAGCTGTTGGGTGGCAGCCATGGTCCAAGAATTCCTTGGGGACCTCAGCCTGGATTTGAGGCCCATGATCCCTCAATCACAGAGTACAACAGCAGCGAAGTGTGGGTAAAGAGAAGCCTTTACACTGCTATGGCTAAAATTAAAATCTTAGGCCTGGTCTACACTGGGGGGGGGGGGGGGAAAGGGAGGGAATTGATCTAAGATACGCAACTTCAGCTAAGAGAATAACGTAGTCGACTGCTGCGGCTCCCCCGTCGACTTTGCTTCCGCCTCTCGCTGAGCTGGAGTACAGTAGTCGACAGGAGAGCGATTGGGGATCGATTTATCGCGTCTACACTACACGCGATAAATCAATCCCCGATAGATCGATCGCTACCCTCCGATTCAGTGGATAGTATAGACGTAACCTCAATTAGAAAATTTTCTTAAAAAAAAAAAATCAAGAAATATTCAACTATCATTCCCACAGCACCTTGAACTCAGTTACCTTCCCCATATAAATTAATCTGTAAATTTAATAGCATATGCAGCAATACCAATATTTCAAATCCACAAAGAGGTAGCAGCGTGGGTTCTGATATATACACTATTCAGAAGAAAATTGTGCCAGAGACCTTGGAGGTTGAAAAAGAGCTTGATTATTTTATTGCTCTAATATGAGAGCACAGATCGCCCTTTAGAGAACAGTGAAGAGGCATCAAACATTTCAAGCACTTATCAGAAGCGAATAGCTTAACTCCCACACTGAGAATACTGACATTATAAACCAATCAGAAAGTTTTACCAATATCAAATAAAAAAGTAAAAACAAATCCAGAAGAAGTATTTTTAAGAGGTTCATCAACTATTAAAGATTGACTCTGAAAACTAAGTATTAGTTGGTTAAAAAACAGAAAAAAGGAAAACAGACAAAAGGTTTTAATTATTGTCTCCTCAACAATGATCTTCCACAGGAATTAACAAAAGGGAACATAGAGTGAGCCACCGAGCAATGGCGCCGGAATGGCAGGGGGGCCCTGGGGCTAGGCACCCCTACTTTTTAACATGGGCATAGTTTGGGGAAGCAGGGCAGCATTTCCCCCACAAACTGCAAGTCTCGGACAGGTGCGGAGTGGTGCTGCAGCAGCTGCACTTCACAGTGGGGGAGCTGATCACCGTTATCAGCTACCCCACGGCAAAGCGCAGCTTCTGCCAGTGCCACTCCATGCCTGCCCAAGGCTTGCAGTTTGGGTGGGCAACGCCTCCATGAAGCACAGTTCCTGCTGGTGCCATTCCATGCCTGTCTGAAGCTTGCAGTTTGGGGGGGGGGGGTGTATGTGTGTAATTCAAGGTATGCAAACGTTTATGAAAGAATTTTAATTTCATTTTGTATTATCAGAACCATGAGAATATTTTATTACATCCTGCCTACTGCAAGCAAGGCAGATTTTCTCATCATTAATATCATAGCTACATCTATGGAAACTATCAGTAAGTTTGACTTTTAAAGCAGCATTTTTATGCCTATATTATGGCTAATGTAACCCACATGCTTCATCCTGCAACATTTGACTTTGTCTGATTTTCTTTGGGCCAAACTGTGGGGAGAATACAGATTTTAGTTCTATATTGAGTAGCTGTTTCTGCAGCTGTATGGGAAGGTTTCATTGTGAGCTAGGAGTCTTGCAGGTTCCACAGTCACCAGCTGAGAGCTGAGACAATCAGAGCTTGGGAGGGAAAGGTTATAAATATAAGAGTTAAAGACAGCCATGTGGACTCAGAGGCTGAGCAATGCAAGACCAGGAGATGTGTCTGATGTGAGGGCTGCGTTGAAATATTTGTACTAGTATATATATAGCTAATTACTGTTCCATTGTGGTGTGTTTTATGGACTTAGAAGAAGAGCTGGGAGAAGAGCATTTGTCACCTCTAGAGGCAAACTATGGAACTTGTTTTCACTATTCATTAACTACTTCAAACTGGGATTCCTTCGTGATTAAAGAGAGAACAGGGGCAGAGCTAAATGAGGCAAGAGTTTATACATTCTTACCTGACTTAGCTGGCCTTCTGGGGAGATGATAGTTGCCTTATAGAAATTCAGTGAATGGAAATTTTATATGCTGATCCCAATACCTGTACCTTGTTACAGGCTACATATTTCTGTTTGATCCAAGGACTGGAATGTTGCTAGCTGTGAAGATCCCAGACTGTTTGCTGACAAGATTCTGAAGTGTTTGAAAGGACTAAAATGCTACCATTCTTTGCAAACTCTGAAAAGTCTGAGAAAAGGAAAAAGGAAAAAAGGAGAAGAAAGAGAGAGCGAGCGAGTAGAAATGTAAATGTTATGTTGAAAACTTGCATATGTAATAGCAACAAAGGCAAGGAAGTCTGTATGACAAACACCAGTAGATTTACTGTCTAATAGCATTTGTTTAAAAGTTGTTCAGAGTATTTCAAGTACTCTAAACTATTTACAGTGTTTTATAACATTTATAATGCTTTCTGTATACATTAAACATTTATTCAGGTCTACTCTAGACTACAGAGTCAGGTCAATACAAGGCAGCTTACATCAACCTAACAATGTAATCATCTATACTAAAATTCCGCTTCCGCTGCGTAAGTGCCCCACTACTCCAACTCAATAACTCCACCTCCACAAGAGGCAGAGTGTCAATGTAGTAAGGTCAATGTGGTGTCAGTGCAGACACTATGTTGCTCTCAGAAGTCATCCCACAATGCCCCACACTGACAGTACAAGCAGTGCAAGCACTCTTGGTGAGGACGTGCACTGCTGACACAAGGGGCAGTGTGTGGATAAGGGTATGTCTACACTACGAAATTAGGTCGAATTTATAGAAGTCGGTTGTTTAGAAATCATTTTTATAAGGTCGATTGTGTGTGTCCCCACACAAAATGCTCTAAGTGCATTAAGTCGGTGGACTATGTCCACAGTACCAAGGCTAGCGTTGACTTCGGGAGCCTTGCACTGTGCTAGCTATCCCACAGTTCCTGCAGTCTCTGCCGCCCATTGGAATTCTGGGTTGAGATCCCAATGCCTGATGGGGCAAAAATAGTGTCGCGGGTGATTCTGGGTACATGTCATCAGGTCCCTCCCTCCATCCCTGCTGTGAAAGCAACGGCAGAATCGTTTCGCACCTTTTTTCAGCCCAGACGCTGTAGCACTGGGATCATGGAGTCTGCTCAGATCACTGTGGCAATTATGAGCACTTTAAACACCACGCGCATTATCCTGGAGTATATGCAGGACCAGAACCTGCCAAGGCAAAACCAGGTGAGGAGGCGAAGGCGGCGGCACGGCGACAAGAGTGATGAGGAAATAGACATGGACATAGACCTCTCACAAAGTACGGGCCCCAGCAATGTTCAATTCATGGTGTTAATGGGGCAGGTTCATGCCATAGAATGCTGATTCTGGGCCAGGGAAACAAAGTACAGACTGGTGGGACCGCATAGTGTTGCAGGTGTGGGATGATTCCCAGTGGCTGCGAAACTTTCGCATGCGTAAGGGCACTTTCATGGAACTTTATTAGTTGCTTTCCCCTGCCCTGAAGCGCCAGAATACCAAGATGAGAGCAGCCCTCACAGTTGAGAAGCGAGTGGCGATAGCCCTGTGGAAGCTTGCAACGCCAGACAGCTACCGGTCAGTCGGGAATCAATTTGCAGTGGGTAAATCTACTGTGGGGGCTGCTGTGATCCAAGTAGCCAACGCAATCAAAGAGCTGCTGGTATCAAGGGTAGTGACTCTGGGAAACGTGCAGGTCATAGTGGATGGCTTTGCTGCAATGGGATTCCCTAACTGTGGTGAGGCGATAGACAGAACCCATATCCCTATCTTGGCACCAGAGCACCAAGCCAGTGAGTACATAAACCGCAAGGGGTACTTCTCAATGCTGCTGCAAGCACTGGTGGATCATAAGGGACGTTTCACTAACATCAACGTGGGATGGCCGGGAAAGGTACATGATGCTCGCGTCTTCAGGAACTCTGGTCTGTTTCAAAAGCTGCAGGAAGGGACTTTCTTCCCAGACCAGAAAATAACCGTTGGGGATGTTGAAATGCCTATAGTTATCCTTGGGGACCCAGCCTCCCCCTTAATGTCGTGGCTCATGAAGCCATACATAGGCAGCCTGGACAGTATTCAGGAGCTGTTCAACTATAGGCTGAGCAAGTGCAGAATGGTGGTAAAACGTGCATTTGGACGTTTAAAAGTGCGCTGGCGCAGTTTACTGACTCGGATAGACCTCAGCGAAGCCAATATTCCCATTGTTATTACTGCTTGCTGTGTGCTCCACCATCTCTGTGAGAGTAAGGGGGAGACATTTATGGCGGGGTGGGAAGTTGAGGCAAATCGCCTGGCTGCCGATTATGCGCAGCCAGACACCAGGGCGGTTAGAAGA
Source organism: Trachemys scripta elegans (assembly GCF_013100865.1). NCBI lineage: Eukaryota > Metazoa > Chordata > Testudines > Emydidae > Trachemys > Trachemys scripta. The sequence continues at coordinate 43,857,165 of NC_048299.1, read as the reverse complement.
GCGCAGCAGGGTGCGGTGCACATCAGAGAAGTTTTAAAAACCAGTTTCATGACTGGCCAGGCTACGGTGTGAAAGTTATGTTTGTTTCTCCTTGATGACCCCCCCCCCCGGTTCACTCTTCTTCCCTGTAAACTAACCACCTTCCCCTCCCCCCTTCGAGCACCGCTTGCAGAGGCAATAAAGGTATTGTTACTTCACGTTCATGCATTCTTTATTAATTCATCACACAAATAGGGGGATAATTGCCAAGGTAGCTCGGGAGGGGTGGAGGAGGAGATAAGGACAAGGACACACTGCACTTTAAAATTTTACAACTTATTGAAGGCCAGCCTTCTGTTGCTTGGGCAATCCTCTGGGGTGGCTGGTGGCCGGAGGCCCCCCCACCACGTTCTTGGGCGTCTGGGTGAGGAGACAATGGAACTTGGGGAGGAGGGCTGTTGGTTACACAGGGGCTGTAGCGGCGGTCTGTGCTCCTGCTGCCTTTCCTGCAGCTCAACCATACTCTGGAGCATATAGTTTGATGCTCCAGCAGCCGGAGCATCGACTCTTGCCTTCTGTCAGCAAGCTGACGCCACCTATCCTCTTCAGCCCGCCACTTGCTCTCTTCAGCCCGCGATTCAGCCCACCACCTCTCCTCATGTTCATATTGTGCTTTCCTGCACTCTGACATTGTCTGCCTCCACGCATTCTGCTGTGCTCTGTCAGCCTGGGAGGACATCTGGAGCTCTGAGAACATGTCATCCTAAGTGCGCCTTTTTCGCTTTCTAATCTTCACTAGCCTCTGCGAAGGAGAAACATTTGCAGCTGGTGGAGGAGAAGGGAGAGGTGGTATTTAAAAAGACATATTTTAGAGGACAATGGGTACACTCTTTCATGTTAAATCTTGCTGTTCACATTACACAGCACATGTGTTTTCGTTACAATGTCGCATTTTTCCTCTTATATTGAGGGCCTGCCAGTTTGGTGTGAGAGATCACTCACGCAGTGCCAGGCAACAGAATTCGGCTTGCAGGCAGCCATGGTAAGCCACAATCTTTTGGCTTTTTTAACCTTCATAACATGTGGGAATGGTTTCAAACAGCAGCGCCCTCATTTCACATACCAAGCAGCCATTGGGTTGGCCATTTAAAATGGGTTTGCAATGTAAAACGAGGGGCAGTGGTTTCCGGGTTAACGTGCAGCACAAACCCAACTAACCCCCCTCCCCCCCTTCATCCAATTCTCTGGGATGATCACTAACAGCAGGGAACATTTCTATTTCAACCAGGTGATCATGAATGATATCACTCTCCTGAGGACAACAAAGAGATAAGGAATGGATGTTGTCTGCATGCCAGCAAACATTGGGACCATATGCTGCCATGCAATGATTCCAGACTACGTGCTACTGGCCTGGCATGGTAAAGTGTCCTACCATGGAGGACGGAATAAGGCAGCCCTCCCCAGAAACCTTTTGCAAAGGCTTTGGGAGTACATCAAGGAGAGCTTTCTGGAGATGTCCCTGGAGAATTTCCACTCCATCCCCATATACATTAACAGACTTTTCCAGTAGCTGTACTGGCCGCGAATGCCTGGGCAAATTAATCATTAAACATGCTTGCTTTTAAACCATGTGTAATATTTACAAAGGTACACTCACCAGAGGTCCCTTGTGTGTCTTCAGGGTCTGGGAGCACGCCTTGGGTGGGTTCGGGGGTTACTGTTTCCAGGTCCAGGGTGAAAAACATATCCTGGCTGTTGGGGAAACCGGTTTCTCCGCTTCCTTGCTGTGAGCTATCTTCCTCGTCCCCAAAACCCGCTTCCGTGCTTCATGATTCTCCATTGATGAAGTCAAAGCACAGGGTTGGGGTAGTGGTGGCTGCACCCCCTAGCATGGCATGCAGCTCAGCGTAGAAGCGACACGTCTGTGGCTCTGCCCCAGACCTTCCATTTGCCTCTCTGGTTTTGTGGTAAGCTTGCCTTAGCTCCTTAATTTTCACGCAGCACTGCTGTGCGTCCCTGTTATGGCCTCTGTCCTTCATGCCCTTTGAGACTTTTTCTAATGTTTTGGAATTTCGTTTACTGCTACGGAGTTCAGCTAGCACTGATTCGTCTCCCCATATGGCAAGCAGATCCCGTACCTCCATTCGGTCCAGGCTGGAGCTCTTTTGCGATCCTGGGACTCCATCATGGTTACCTGTACTGATGAGCTCTGCGTTTTCACCTGGGCTCTCCACCACGCTGGGCGAACAGGAAATTCAAAATTTCGCAGGCCTTTTCCTGTCTACCTGGCCAGTGCATCTGAATTGAGAGTGCTGTCCAGAGCAGTCACAATGGAGCATTCTGGGATAGCTCCTGGAGGCCAATACTGTCAAATTGCGTCCCCGCTACCCCAAATCCAACCCGGAAAGGCCGGTTTCAGCGCTAATCCCCTCGTCGGAGGTGGACTAAAGAAATCGATTTAAAGAGCCCTTTAAGTCGAAAAAAAGGGTTTCGTCATGTGGACGTGTCCAGGCTTAACTTGGGGTACCACTGCTAAATTCGACTAAAATTGTAGTGTAGACCAGGTCTAAGCAAAAACGATTTAATTACTGCGACAGCTGTATGCCGACATAATTTAGGTCAACAATTTTGTAGTGTAGACATACCCTAAGAAATTATGGTAATTGCTCTTTGAAGTTGACTGGGAACAATTAACACCTACTTTTCGGAGGTTTACATATCAGGGCTTTGGAGCTGTGCTCCAGCTCCGCTCCAGCTCCAGGCAAAAACCTGCAGCTTCACTGCTCTGGAGCTGCTCCGCGCTCCGGCTCCGGGCTCCGCTACAAAGCCCTGCATACAATAACCCTGAGGTTTTAACTCTGTGTACTGCTTTCTGAAAAAGTCTTGAAAAGTCCGCCCTGCACTTCAGCAAAGAGTTAAGCTCAGGTATGAGAAGAAAGGGGATGCAATAGTTAAACATAGCATTGCCTCAGAAACTCCGGACCCCATTAGGCAAATTAGAATGATCTCCTAGATTCATGCATGTTATCAGGCCACTAATTCTGATTTAGAAGGACTACTGATGAAGTCCATTGATTGCTTAAAGACTGAAGAATCTGGCCCTTTGATCAGTTTATACTACTATTTCATTTTTAAATTTAGAGAAAAACCAAGTATACAGAAATATTACATTTTTTAAGTTAGCAAATTTTGCTAACTAAATGTTTGTGTATTTCTAATAGTATTGAAAATTTAGATTCCTAACTAGTTATATATTAAGACGTTTCTAACTAATGAAGTATCAGCATGGAAAAGCAGTAGGTTGTGATGGAATACTGGCTGAATTGTTAAAAAGCATAAGGGATGAAGGCTTGAAAGCCCTTTTAGAGGTAATTTAGAATATGTTTGAGAAAAGAGAATTGCCAGATTTTACATCCTCACTGTGTATCCACATCCCCCAAATGAACACCACTAAGGATTGTAAAGATTCTACAGAATGAGCAAGCTAGTATCCTATTCATGTATGTTTAAGAAAAGTTTTGTAAATGAGTTCCAATAGTTCATGGATTAGGGACCCAATCTTATGGAGTTCCAGGGGCTTCTGTATAGATTATTTAGGTTAATTTTTTTTTTAATCTACCCAATGGGATTCAGTGCTTAGTCTAGAAGATACCATCAGAGATGCTTAGTTTTGCAGTTCTCAAACTGTGGATTTGTGTCTCCAGAGATAACATGCTTATTAACAGCAAAAATGTTTTCAAATAAATAAATTAATATGTAGAGGTGAGAAATAGCAGACCTCAACCCTCTGCAAATTTGTGTACACAGAGTCAATCCCTTACCTCTCTCTAAAAGTACAAAGTTTCAAAAAGTTGAATGAATAGAAGATTGTTGGGGGTGAAATAGATCTGGACAAGGATAGAAGTCTGGAGATAAATGCGAGAAGGGAGGGACAGGCAGTAGAAACAAAAGTGAAAGTGTTTGAGCAGCATATTCCAGAAGACTTGAGGTCTTTTGGAGTGTAGCCTTCATTGATTTCAAATCTACCATACCATTCTCTCACTAGAAGGGAAAACCTATAATGGCAGCAGGCTGTAAAAGAGACCCAGTTTCGGAATATTTTAAGGAAGTTCCTCTACATGTGGGTAAAACAGGCATGCGTGCAAAATGCAAACAGTGCAACAAAGAAATGCAAGGCCTGGTTGCCCGAATGAAACAAGATCATGAGAAGTGTTCCTTCTCAGGAGGAAGCTGCGTTGAAGACGATGAAAGGAACATGTCAGAACATGCAGGATCTTAAGGTTGGTAAACTTTTTTATTTCATACTTCTTTCTTAAGGACTGTCTGTCTTCCTTCTGGATTATTCTTGAATTCTCATGTTTGAGCAAAAAATATAGTTGTTACTCTATGGTATTATCATTTTAAATGAAGTTGTGATAAAAAATAAATAGCTGAAATAGATCTTCCTTTTACAATTTCACCTTTAAAGTAGTACTGGTGTCAGTGAATGGAATGAGTAATACTAAATGAACAGTATGGTAATAATAATTAAATAACTGCACTGACTTATTTTGTTTAGGAGAATCCATCCTCAACATACAGGATTCTGAAGACTATCCACCTTCAAGATCACCATCATTTTCTATAGTTTCAGTTATCTGCCAATGATAGCATTTCAGTCACATCATGTATGTCACATAGCCACAGTATAGCATCTGTAGCAAAAAGAAAAGAAAAAAATCTCCATCATCCAGAAACAACCACAGAAAAGTTTGTGATAAGAACTAGCAGATTTCAAAAAGAGGTAATTGATGAAAAAATTGCCCAGTTTGTTTATGCAACAAACTCTCCTTTCTGTATGATTGAGAACCCACCACTTCATTAACATGGTTCAATCATTAAGACAAGGATACAGTCCACCCAAAAGAGCAGATGTCACAGGCAAATTGCTGGATAAAGTGAAATTGAGCAGTATGCAAAAGGTCTAGAGGGTAAAATTGTTAACCTGAGTCTTGATGGGTGGAGCAATATCCACAATGACCCTGTTGTATGTGCTTGTGTGACAACAGAAGAAGGGAATATCTTCCTTACAGAAACAATTGATACACCAGGAAATGCACACACAGCAGAATACTTACAAGAAGTAGCAGTAAAAGCTATAACAAACTGTGAAAAAAAATTCAAATGTCTAGTACGCAGCTTGGTCACAGACAATGCTTCAAATGTATCCAAGATGAGAAGAAATTATTTAGAAGAGAGTGAAGAGAGTCCCAAGCAAATAACATACAGTTGCAGTGCTCATTTGATGCACCTTCTAGTCAAAGACTTCAGTGTTCCAGAAATAAAGGATAATGTTAAAATTGCAAAATACTTCCATAATAACCACTTTGCAGCAGCTGCTCTGAAAAAAATGGGAGGAACCAAGATAACTCTCCCACAAGACGTGCAATGGAACTCAGTAGTGGACTGTTTTGAGCACTATATCAAGAACTGGCCTAATCTGATGACATCTTGTGAACAAAATCATGAAAAAAAATAGATGGTACTGCCAGAGCCAAAATTTTCAACATTGGGCTTAAGAGAAATGTTGGACACCCTGAAGCCTATTTCTGTAGCCTTGCACAAAATGCAGGGAAATAGCTGTTTTATTGCTGATGCTGGTGAAATTTGGAAGGAACTGAGTGAGATCTTAAAAAGAGAAATATGCAATGACAGAGTTAAATTACAAGCATTAAAAAATGAATGGGACAAACACTATCTCCAGCTCATTTTCTTGCAAATATTCTCCATACTTGGTACCAGGGTCAAATCTTAACTGCTGAAGAAGATGAGTTGGCTAGGACATGGACATCCAGCAATCATTCCTCCATAATGCCAACTATAATAAACTTCAGAGCTAAGGGTGAACCATTCAAGAAACATATTTGCTCATGATGTTTTAAAGAAAGTCACACCAGTGAACTGGTGGAAGTCACTTAAACATTTGGATTCAGAGACTGTTGAAGTGATAATCTCACTTTTAACAGCAGTAGCTTCTTCTGCCAGTGTAGAAAGAATATTTTCTTCCTTTGGACTAATTAATTCCAAACTAAGAAATCGTTTGGGACCCGAAAAAGCAAGAAAGTTTGTTTTTCTCTTCCAGATTCTGAACAAACAGGAAAATGAAGACGACTGACTGAGCTGCAGAAGTCAATATTTTAAGTTTCTCATGTTGACTTGGCTGACAGAGACTATTTAATTTTTATTTTTTTAAATTTTGTTTAACTATTTTAGTTAAAAACAACTTTAACAAAAACAAACTTGATTTTAAAAAACTTGAACGTTTAACTAAATTCATATGCTTGTTTTGTTAAAAAAATTATATGTTTGATGTTGAAGAAAAAAATCCAGAATACATAACATTGTTGTTTTAGTTAAATAAAATAATTTAAATGTCTGTCTGGTTATGTTCTCGTACTAATACAGCATGGCAAGAAAATCCTCCAAATATTAATGATTAACCTGTTGAATTGGAGATAGTTCACCTCCCAATGACTTCATAAATACACCTCCACCCCAATATAATGCGACCCGATATAACACGAATTCGGATATAACACGGTAAAGCAGCGATCCGGAGGGATAGGGGTGGGGGGCTGCGCACTCCAGTGGATCAAAGCAAGTTCAATATAACGCCGTTTTATCTATAACGCGGTAAGATTTTTTGGCTCCCGAGGACAGTGGTATATCGGGATAGAGGTGTATCTGCTTCAACTACCTTTGGTAAATGAAATAACCAAACAATCACTCGTTTTCTGATACAGCTGTAAAACTAATCTGAAAAGTTTTCAAAATAAATCACTTTAAAAACGTATAGTGTGTACCTTCTAAAAATGAAACCTACATCTATCTCTGAGGTGTGACAAATATGTATAAAGGTTATACCAACCAACAAGAATGCACTTTTATGTAGAAATTCATGATTAAATCGAGTCTTCCTGACTAGTGATTTAAATCAAATCCACCCTGCTCTTAAGTGTCCAATTCAGGTGGACACACTGAACGGAGCTCACAGTGTGAATCAGGGACGCTGACAGCTCAGAGGTTCAGTCCCAGGAGGCAGTGAAGCAAAGTAGCTTACCCTAGTGAAAGTGTGTAACCTTAAGGGGGCTGACACACTGAAGAGGTCCTCCCAGGGACTGTTCCACAGCTGTTCAAGAGCACTGAACCTGTGGATCTGTGACACTACATAGAATCACTTTAGTGACAGTAAAGCATAACATATTACTGACAATGTCAAACAAGCATTAATCAAGTTTTTGTTATCAACAGCAGTATATTCTGACCACTATATCCGAGTTCTTTTTCTATGGCCACTTATTTCCAACCATCAATTGATGGAGATGATCATCAGAAATTTTCTTTAATAAGTACAATGAAAGTGGTGTTTTGGTCCAAGTAAAAGCCAATTACAAAGAACATCAGGATCCAAGGATTATACTGATGAATCACCACTATCCATGGAACTGCATACTCAAATGTAGCATCTGCTAAAACTAATGCCCAATATGTTGTTTATCTCTTAAACCTATGAAACGATGTACAAGTCTCTCTTTTACAGACGCCTACTGAAATTAGTTCTTTTTGATCTCACAAAATTATAAACACAATAAGATTTTAAACTAGGGCAATATAAATGTCTTTTCAAATTCACAGATTCTATTTATTTGTGTTCTCTTCACCAAAAACAGCCACTTATTTAGTAATAAAAAGAGATCTGAGCCTTGCAGTTCAAAGGTGGATGGATATGAACTAGGTATTGACAGACTGAGTTTCTAAGAAGTCAGTCAACTAATTTGGCAAAAGGAACAGAAGTCATCTGCTGAAGAGAAAGCTGGGAGGATAATTTCATGGAAATTTTCAACTGGACACACTTCCACAATAAAACAAAAAGCTAAAATCTCCATAATTCAAGAAAATGATACAAAAATATATGTATTAAAGATTTAAGTTTTTGCATGTGCAGCATCAAATAAATAACATAAATCAAGAAATTTTCAATAGAACAAGAAAAAAATCCACCAGTGTTTCAAAGTTACCTAATGAAGATAATAGATTCATATGTCAGAGTTGTTTTGGCCAAGTACTGTGTGATTTTCCCTGCCAGTTGACACTAACCATGCCAGTTACCAAGAGCTCCTCTTGAAACTTTTCTTTTTCCTCTCAGTTCTGCTCAGGAAGTATGTAACAACAAAAATTTAGAGAGGAAGGATGGTCTAGGAAGGAATGGTCATCTTGTGGTTAAGCAGTGAATGGCATGGTGTTTTCCAGCAGTGGTTATTACAGAGTCAAATCCTGGTTTTTACTGCCCCAGAAAGTTTTTAAAATAAAAAAGGACTTAAATACACTTAATTTTAGTTACATATTCAAGTTGGGGTTGCATAAAGCAGTAGATTCAGAGTTGAATGAATAAAAAGCAAAACTGTAGTGGGTATAATACTAATTTATGTAATTATAGTATTGAACATCAGAATGTCTATGTATTTTGGTTTGGTATTTTCTTAAGTAAGTTACACGTAATGACTCATTTCAGTTTTCAATATTATATAAATGAAAGTCACAAATATTCGATTATGTGAATGTGACAAGAATGCAGAGTTGTTGGCTTGAAGCATGAAGCAATCAGAAGTATGCAGAGTTTCAGACTGCCAATCCATGTCCATTTGGCCGTGTAGCGTTCTGTAGCAGAAGACCAACTTTGATGCAGTGAATAGACCAGACCTATTCCTCAGTTTTGAATGGATGAATCTTTTCAAACTTTGGATACATTCTATACTTGCTGAACCTGCTGGACACTGATACAATTATTTTCCCCAGATTCCTGGTTGAAATTGGGTTTAAGCCAATATATATCAGTGCCCTGTCCTAAACTAGTTTTTCCATGGGAAATTGCTGATATAGAATTATTCTACTTAACTGCTAGGGGGCAAATTTGTCACGTACACATGGGAGAAAGAAGGACAAAATACAGTGTCAGCTATAGGTAGTCAGGCAGTTCCTTCAAGAGGAAATGTAGCCAAACTCCAAACCTGGAGACAATGGACCTTTCTGTGCCTGCGTCCTGTAGATAGCTAACCGCTTGGCTTGCAAAATAAGCAAGGAGGAGGGGGCAAGTAGATGAACAATAAGGGGTTATAAGAGGGGCAGATACATGTAGCTTGCTAATTATATATGGTAATGATAGCAAATTTTGGCCAATCATAGAGCGATAGATTATCATAAGCAACTGCATATAATGCTTTGGTGTAAGTGTTTTCTTTGTTCTTGCTGACTCACGAGCTCGAACCCAATTGCAATTGAAATAAATGGATCGCCCCAACCGGGGCTCCTTGCTTGATTAGCTGTGTCTGTCTCTCCTTATTCCTCAGCTGGAACGGACAGAAATTTCTATGACATCGCCAACTCTGGAAATGGGACAAGATGTCTGAAGAGGGGAGACATTTTGTCCTTCCTCCTCTAAAACTTCAGGATACAATACTCAGGTCCCCATTTACATGGTAACAACACAGGTGACCTGAACCACTTTACACATTACAGAACACTTGTCCAAACCAAATCCCAAAAATTAAAAAAAAAAGGGAAAATAAATATTTCCTGATCCCAAATCACTGGAAAAGATACTGAACTCAGCATGGCTACTCCCTCAAGAGAAAAGATGCATCTCTCAAAAATTATGCCAAATTCAACCTGGAAGCTCACAAGATTTGTTCTATCCTAGATACCATTCTCTGTATAATACCTTAGCCAGGACTACTCACACTCCAAGAAGTTCCTGATCCCCATCAGTCAGAGAGACACCATGGTTTGAACATCAGTCTGCACAGACCTCTTCCCAATCCACCACTCATATAAGCCCCAGAAATAGTAGTCACCAAGACAGCTGGAAAAGGAATCGGGGGGAGGGGAGGGAGAAATTGGCCAAGATGGTCTTACACTTTCTGTGCAATACTGCTTATGATGATATAACATTTTTGGTCACATCTTTCTTATGCCACACATTGGCAATCTCACTGAAGCTCCCTTTGATGGTATTAATTTGCTTGGAGATGCCCTAGTAAATGTCTGAAAGATTTATCAGAACTCAAGAAGATAATTCTGCAATATACATCCTTCAGGAAGTCACGTAGGAGTTGCGTTCTTATTTGATACAACAGGAATTTTCAGGCTAGGCAGAATCACCTGAACCATCATCTTTTTAATTCAACTGGAAGCAGCACATACTTCCCTAGTAAATAGTAACTAGTTGACCAAGACCCTCTTGTGGAGGCTTCTCAGCCAGACAGTGAACACATTTGCCAGCCCAAGACTTTGTTCTTGCAGTGAAAAGCCTAATGTTTTCACCTCCAGGTGGGTTGGTATTATCACTGAAAGATGGACACTGGAGAAATTTTTTTAAAAAGCACCTTTTGTTCAACTTCCCCCATCCTTCCTCTTATCCATATGGAAACTTTTCCTATAGAATGTCATCCCTGCTATTCATTCAAAGAGAGAGTTATTTCTCCTCCAGATCCTTCACAGCTCCTAAATGAGGTGCCTGGTGTTGTAGAACTCTGTTCTAAATCTGTCACTAAGAAAAACTCATTTCCAGATGGAAACCTTTGCTCTTCTGATCAAGAAAGTAGTCCCACAGGACTTTCTCAGATCTGCTGATCTCCCTCAATATCCCCAATGTCCCTGCCACCAAAACTTCCTCCACTTCAGTCCAGGACCAAAGCTAACAGATACAAGTAATGCACTTTGGTCATTCTTCTTCACCTTGTGTATTCACAAGATATTTATCAAAGTAATAATGAGCCTGAGAAAAGAAGGCATAAAGGTCTGTCACTACCTGGAAAGCTTCCTGGTAAAATTGCCAACATCCAAAGTCACAGCACATCGTACACAGCAAACTGTCATATCCTCTGACATACAGAAATGAAGTCTCTAAATCAGAGCCATCCACAATCAAGGCAAAGCTGAGTGGCTCAGCAAAAGACTGGAAACAATATTGTCAGAAAATCATTGAGTAAATGGCATCCAAATGCTTTCTTCACTAATTGGATCTAGTCACGGTAAAGAAAAAGAAAAGTGTCCCATTTTCTCCTCATAACACTGAAATCCACAAGAATTTAACAAGAATCTGCTCAAATTTCCCTGGACAGGTTTTAAGTCTTCTCTTTAGTACCTTTAACCTAATAAAAAAAATTGTCCAGGAAAAAAATAAAATAAAAAAATCTATCCCCACATGCTAATTTACACAATTTTGTGTTTATTTACTGGAAAGACCAAATGAGACTCAGGGTGTTCACACTGCTTTTGGGACCACTGAAAGTTTCATAATTCAATTTTGGTAACTTAAGGGTGGGGGGGGGGGAGGCCAGGTTTGGTCAAACTTGCTTACTCTAATGTCAAAACCCTAGTTATGGCTGACTAAACACTCTACTAAAATAAATAGGGCAGCTTACATTTATGGGTAGGCAATCAATGCAATTGGCTGCAGATCAAACAAAACAACAATGTATTGATTGCCAAATTGAACGCTAATAGAACTAAGCATTCTGGAGGTAATTTCTACATTTTATTTATTGATTTTAGCATTTAAAGAAAGGAATACATCAACTCAGAGCTTTGCTTGCCAGAAAGGAATACAAAAATATAAGCCATTCAAACATCTTAAAATATATTCTCATTGAGTCAGCTGAACACAAAAATAAGATCAAGTATCTCGGCAAAATTTTTAAATGATCTAAACAAGTATAAGTCCCATTTACTTTATCCTCCACTTGGAAGAGGAGAAAAAGAAGAGACATGAAGAGATAAGGATGCAGAAATAAAAGTTGGCTACTGCAAGAGGTTCTTTCTGAGTCTGTCAATTATTTTAGTTTTTTCAAGTAATATCAATAATTGAAACAACTGAAATCAGGCCATATTGCATAACTAGTGTGAAGTGGACTTAGAGTGGCTGGAGATGGCAGAGGAATTCTCCACTGACGTAAGTCTGGTGAGGGCAGCTCCACCTCCTATGCCAGCAGTTCCTACCACTCTTGCCATAACAGGAGGGGCGACACTGGCAGACCCGGTGCCAGCTTACGCCAAAGGTGTCAGCTGAGAACTGTCAGACTCTCAGCTGGAAACCAGGCCAATTCACTTGTGTATAAGTACATATACAAGTGATTGTTAAATGTACAAGAATGTATTTGGTGTTTAAACTTCATGAAAACTAATGGGATGTTACATGCATTGTTTCTACTTATCTGTACCCTGTTATAATGTAATAGCAAACATTTATATTGTAACTAAAATAACCCTCAAACAACAAAGAAAGAAGCCTTATGTAATGCAAATGAAGAACTTTAACAAGAAAACGCTAATTCCTGCATATTTGGAGGCACATGGTCATTTTGCCGGATGATCAGAGATCAAAGCCTCTAAATGTGCTCCTCTCTCTTTGCCAACCAAAGAAAGCGCCCACGTGGGTAGTGACCCTGTCAGTTTGTTTTTTGAGACAATAAAAGCTGTAAATATGGATTCAGGAAAAGAACCTTCATCTCTGGACTGTTTGGATTCTAACAGGACAGAATGAAAAGTGAGAAGATTCCAGGTAGCCTCAAGAGACTTTTGGGAAACACAGATTACCACATCACTGCCACCATTTGGAATTATAGACCTTGATTTACCTGTATATATATTTTACCTGCTTTAACATCTCAAAAACTCATTTCTTTTCTTAACTAATAAACCTTTAGTTAGTTTACTATAGAATTGGTTACCAGCATTGTCTTTGGTGTGAGATCTAGGATGCAACCTGATCTGGGTAAGAGACTGGTCTCTTGGGACTGGGAGTAACCTGGAATGTGTATGATTTTTGGTGTGACCCTTTATCACAGTCCAGCTTGCCTGTCTAAAGGGACTGTCTCTGACTCCATTATAAGACTACTGTAGTACTTTGGGAGTTCACATTTAGTACTGGGTTTGTGAAATCTAATTATAGAATATACCACCAGTTTGGGGTGTCTGCCCTGAAGTAGGCACTCATGGTCACAAGCCACTCCAGGCAGCATGACATCAGCGCATTCTGGGGACAGTGTGCGTGCCAGACAGGAAGGAGATGTAGTGGAGAGTGAAGCGCCACTATGTATGGTCTTCCTCTAGTATAAACTCCCTGAGGATGCCAGCAGCCTAAAATTAGGGCTGCCCTGTGCAGTCCTAACTTGCATCTGGCCTTGTGGCTCTGAATCAAGGAGCTGCAACTGACTTCCTGCAGATTCACCTTCCCTCAACATTCAAGTGCAGCTCAGCCAGATTGGAGAATCTGCGCCAAAATCTTTAAGTACCTCATATGTATGCTACTCAAAAGTATCAAATTACTGCTGAAAAAAGTAACTCCATACCACTAATTGAAAGTTACAGTTTACAAAGACTGCATATATTCTTACATGGCAATATATAATAATAAAATAAATTAATGTAATCCAGTCAAAGGTATTCCCAAACCATTTAACTACATAACCAGATTCAAGTTTCAGTTTAGTGTATACCCATCAGTTAAGCTATAATGTACAAGTTTCATTCAACTATACATAACCAATAACCAGTTTCAAGTTTCATCTGGTTCAGAAGCATGTGGCTTCAGAACTGCATTAAATTCCATTCACATCCAATGGGAGTTGTAGGTGTTCAACATCTCTGAAAATGAGGCCACTTTTATTTGAGTGCTAATGTTAGGACATGCAAATCTGAGATTTTAGATTTAGAAGCTTCTTTGAAAATCTGGCCCTGGATATTATGGACCAAATAGGTGTCATTTATTGTCTAATTTCATTACTTGCAATTAATAATTGAATTAACTGCAAGCTAGTATCCTGAATCCTCTTGATACCGAAGCATTAGATCCCATTTTATTGAAAGAATTTCTTAACCTATAACCATTACTTTTGTCATTCACTCACTTGTTTCAGACAATGTCCTCCTTCACATCTGTGGATATATATTCAAGGAGACTTTTTCCCCCTAAAATGTAATTACAGTAGAACCTCAGAGTTATGAACACCAGTGTTACGAACTGACCGGCCAACCACACAGGAAGGAAGGAAGGAAGGAAGGAAGGAAGGAAAAGCAAATACAGTACAGTATTGAGTTAAATGTAAACTACTAAAAAAATAAAGGGAAAGTTTAAAAAAAAATTGGCAAGATAAAGAAACTGCTTGTTTTATTTGAATTAAGATGGCTAAAAGCAACATTTTTCTTCATAGTAAAGTTACAAAGCTGAATTAAGTCAATGTTCGGTTGTAAACTTTAGAAAGAACAATCATAACGTTTCGTTCAGAGTTACAAACATTTCAGAGTTATGAACAATGTCCATTCCCAACATTCCCAAGGGGTTCGTAACTCTGAGGTTCTATTGTATGTCAGAATCCTCTTCAGTATTTATCAAGCTAAGTAGCCTCAGGTTACAAACACAGATTTGACTTTTCCCAATAATTGAATCTTTTTAATGTAGGATCTTTCTTTCCTTGGTAAAAATCTTTGGTAAACTAGATAGCAGAAAAAGACCCCAATGCGCTTTTCTAGGGTTGCCATTACCTGCACCATCTTACTTTCCATGTACTCCAATCTGACTTCCTGACCACTGAACTCACAGAAGGAGCTAGTCAAATCTGGATTTAAATTTGATTAAATATTTGGTTTACCTACTTAATGGAGCAACTACTGAACTCCTGTAAGTTTGAGAATAACAATGTGTACTTCACACCAAATAAAACACAGATAGAGACAATAGAATTTAGTTAATACTTATGTCGTTAAAAAGTAGAGCAGATATATAAAGGATTCAGGGTGCTGGTCTGCACTTGGTGGGGTTATTAATTGCAAGTGATGCAATTAAACATGTAATAAATGAATTTATGAGAGCTGCTTTGTCCCAAATATATTGTGCTCTAAGTCCTGTGTATGAAACTCTGTCCAAAGAGCATTAAACTTGATCAAGATACAGCACAACACTGGAGCAGATCGGGACAGAGAGTCTGTAGAATGAACCAAGTTGATGCAGGGAAAGTCTTCCCACATTACTATTTTTTTGTCCTTTGACATATTGCTGTTTCATCAGGGAAACAGTTCAAAGCAAAAACAAAACTCCATGAAAAAAGAACAAACTTCTACAACTGACAGTTTGGAGAAAATGTGTCCAGTGCCATCATGGCGCCAATCCCACTTCCATCCCTCATTTTAACTGACAGTTTGAGAGAATTTTCCAGCCAGTGAGTAAAGGGTTATGCTGAACTGTTCTCTTGCTAGACATCTGAAAATAAAAGCACCTCACTCATTACTCAGCTAGAAGCTTCTTCAGAAGTCCTATAATTATATTATAAAGCAGTTTACAAATAGGTGCTGGCTTCACTTTTAAACTAAAACAAAAATATAGATAGTTCAACTCTTCCTCACCATTTCAAGTCTATATGTTAAAAATGCAACAATGTTTGCCCAAGACAGTTTTACATGTAGTTCTAGGTGTGGAACTTTAAATCAGTTAAGCATTCTAGCTGGCTGAGTATCCTTTACAGTATTATAGTCAAGAGAGCTAGATTTTATTTTATATTTTTAGCTTTTTAAAGCCACTTGGTGCCACTTATACAGTGCAAAATGTCCTTAATAGACTGGAGAATCCAGATCCTTGTCATGTTTGAAATTTTAATATTGCTTGAGAAACTTAAATAACTGACTTCTTTATTTTTAAAAATAGAGCACAGTCTGTAAATATTGCTAAGCCAACCTTTCACTATGGAGTATTTCAATGCCATATAATTCCTAATGTGACCCACTGATTCAATAGTAATTTTTCTGGAGCATACTATTTTTGCTGATCCATTTCACATCCATACCAACCTCTCCCTTAGACATCTTTATAAGCTTCATGATTTTGCTCATTTTACAGACACTGAGCCTGGACTCTGAATTTGATTGATCAAGATTAACATGTTCTACTCATTGAAATACTTAATGCTATTTGCTGTGTTTGTCTGGAGAAGGGAGCCTACCCCTTTTATTCTGGTAGCTGGATATAATGTTCTCTAGATTGTTTACATTAACGTAGTGGTTTCTTAAGTGTTCAGAGATAATTTTCCATTATTCAGCAGATGTGTATTAATAGTTATACAATAACTACTCCTCTCACAGAAAATATCAAGCAATAAAGCTTGAAATGAAGGTGAGTGAAAAGATGACATATATGCACAAGATACAACAAACCCCATAGGGGTCTATGAAAAATTTTAATAGACATGCTACATAGATGAAATGCCAATATGCTGAAACAGAGGCAGAAGTTAGCATGACTATACATGTCTATTTTTAAAAAACAATTAATCAAAGCAAAAACATACCACATGATGAACATAGTATGGACCTCCAGTAATTGAAAAGATCTTCAAATACAAATTACCTAAAATGCATTTATTTTTGGCGATTATTTCCCAGCAGTAAATGAAAAAACATTTCAATGTTCAAAGAATTCTCTCATCTCCACAATTTCCAGTACCTACCCTTCTTATAAAAATGGACTTGAGGGGTAACTACTTTTTCCTTTTTTACAATTTATTTTATAGGCAGGCATACACTAAAGTCCAATTCCTTCTAAACCAGACTAATTTTTAGATAGAAAAGGCTACATTTCTTTATAGTGCTCCCTCAAAGATGATTTTCAGCCTTCGAGTGTTGCATAGAAAATGGCAAAGTACGCTCTCCAAGTACGTTCAACCAACATACTCTTACCAAGATTAAAAGCTCATATATATTAAGGGCCAGATTTTAGGCAGTGGAACTCCATTTCCGTGGGAGAAATTTTGCACCAGAAAACTGCACCTAAAAGCTTAAATATTTGTAGCAAGATATATCATTGACAATGTGTGTTCAGAAATCATGTGTTCTAATTACCAGTATTACATCCAGAATTCATTGTGTGCACAAAAGGCCAGGCAGACAATCGTACATGCAAAGTAAGAAGTCTGGCTGAATATCTGGGCCCTAAAAAGCATCTCAAACCAGGCTTTCAGTTTGACTCCCAGAAGCTCATTTTACAGTACTTGGGTAGTGCACAAACAGAAAAGGTCTTTTGTAACATCTGCAACAGTATTCTAGGTTTCTTGATTTGTAGTTGATTTTCTGAATTAAGGAAACTCACCTTTTAGAGATCTACTAATTGTGAGGTCAGCACAATCACTGTTAGTCAACTGATTTAGGCATGGCAAAACTGGCATTTAAATTCTAATCCTATTTCAGACAGAAGCAAAAAAGAATTAAATCAGGAACAAGCCTCTGGATCCTTGTTTGAGGAGAGATTACTTTTCTACTCCTCCTACTAGCTGCTTTTTTAAGTAAAAACTTATTTGATAATGTACTATACTGTCCATATATTGAGCATCACGCTGAGCTGGTGGAGCCTACTCAGGAAAGAAATCTAAGCTTTTAAAAGTATGAAAGTGGCAATGGAGACTTACCCTTTAGAGATCCAAATTCAAAAATGGCTATGACGTGTTATAAAATAAAAGAATCATCAAAATGTAAGGGGACCCTGCAACATATTTGTTCCACACATCCCTAATTATTTTCAGGATGGTTCTGCTCTCATGCAGACATCAGACAGCTCCATACAATTTAAAGGAGATGGGGAAGGCAGAGAACAGAATGTTAACATTTGTTTCTGATGGTCATGTGGCTCTCTTAATAAGGCCTACAATGAATATCATGACACTACAGCGAAACAATCCTCCTGTAAATTTCATCCTCTACTATACATCAGGCTGGAATAGTGGAGTTATTTATAAGTACTTTAAGCTGACAACTGAACACAGGCCAAACAGAATGAGGAAAAAAACAGCAAATTAGGTGGCAAAGAGAAGTCCTATTAGTTCAGTCTCCCCAAATTCATATATTTTAAGACCAGAAGGGACCATTATGATGATCTAGTTTGACCTTCTGTATAATACAAGCCAAAGAACCTCATCCAATAATTCCTGCATCAAACCAATAACTTCTGTTTAAACTACAGTGTACCTTTTAGAAAGAGATCCAGACTTGATTTAAAGATGGATTTGGTGGATTCTCCACAACTTGCAAAGTTGCAATGGTTAGTTATCCTCACTGTTAAAATTTTGCCCATTATTTCAAGCCTGAATTTATCTAGTTTCTAACCATTGCCTTTTTCTTCTAAATTAAAGAACTGCCAACAATCAGAAATCTTTTTCCCTGTAGGTCAGTGGTGGGCAACCCACAGCCTGTCAGGGTAATCCATCTGCAGGTACGGCCGCCTGCAGGTCCCAGTGGCTGCAGTTTGCCATTCCCGGCCAATGGGAGCTGCAGGTTGCCCACCACTGCTGTAGGTGCTTGTTGACTATTATCAAATCACCCCTTAACTTTATTTTACTTAGTTTATCCAAGAGAAGTCTCTCACTATAAGGCATGTTTTGTAGATCCTAAATCATCTTTGTAGCTATTTGCTCAATCCTTTACAATTTATCAGCATCCAATGACTCCAGAACTCCAGACATAGTAATGGACTCACTAATGTCATCTATTGCACTATACCATTAAGTGGATCCTGGGAATGATTGGCAGATATTGTACTAGTCCAAGAATTTTTTTTTTTTTTTTTTACATTCAATAAAAATGGTACTTCAGGTGATGGCACACCAAAGCAGTCACAATGGTAGGCAGACTCATCAATTCAAAGCAATAAGTCTAAGATATATAATCCTGACTACTTCACTAATATGCTCTAACTTTTAGAATGCCCTTTTCTCTTATATGCCTTTCTTTTTTCCAGGATTTTTCTTAGATCCACCTATTTTAATATAACATATCCCATAATAGGATACATTTTTGGTACAAAAATAAAACCAGATAATGATTGTTTTATTAGAGTACACAGCAGAAACAAAAACACATTAAACAGTATGTACAGATTTGTCTTTAATTCTCCATTCAACTTGCTGCCACGGCAGTGATGACAGAATTTCTACTGTGGCAGTAACTCTTCATGCATTCTGTGAGTATGGGGAAGAACAACCTATTAGTCCCTGGACGAGGGGACAAACAAACAAATCAAAGTCTAAAATTTGAACACTTATCTTCATAACTTTAAATAACTGATTTACCGTAATTTTCTTATAAAAAAATACCTACTTCTACTACTAACTGCAAAAAGAACATTTCCTCCTCAGAGCAAGCTAAATTCACTTTCTTTCTCTTTCCCTCTCACAAACACACACACGGGAAAAGTACTTCATATATCAACATAACTTAGTGTGGAAGAATTTAAAAAGAGAGCATATGATCAAAAATCTATGGGCTAGATTTGCACTCAGCAAAAATTCTGAGAGCAGGTATAAACTATCTTTATCTTTAGGCACATTCATGCCCCCAGTCATGGCTTGTCCTGACACTGGTTTGGTCCTCCAATGCAACTTCAGAGCAATTTCACAGTTCTAAATTATGCCCGTTCGCCTACACTTCAGGGAGTCATTCTGGCAGTTGGGGGCAACAAAAAGTGTATGGAACCACTTGCTATGCCCCCATTCTCTCAATTATCTGATGATCTCATGGGACACCCAAAATCTTCAGATAATTAAGGTGCCTGCTCTGCAAATTCTGAAGTCTCCTGACCCTGAGTGGAAACTTTAAAACCTGTAATAGAGACTCGCAGTTAAAGTACTACTGGCTAATTTCTCCAAGGCTGACTGATTTGGCAAAATTTGTCTACACTCAGGTTTGTTGGGTATTCTCATCCTGTTGCTATTGCTCTAGCATTAACAATCATGGGAATGCTTCTGCAGAAAATGGCCACTGGCATTTTAAACACTTTGGGTATGTCTACACTGCAGCTGGGAATGAGACTCCCATCCTGAATAGACAGACTTGCGCTACTGGAGTTGAGCTAGCATGTTAAAAATAGCAGTGTGGATATTGCTGCACCAGTGGAGGCTTGCACCAGCCAACCAAAATTGGACCCACCACTACAGTGTATGTACCCTATGTTGTCTAAGTATGCTCAGAGCAGCTGTAGAAGACAAGGTGTTTGAAATGCCTGTGCTTTTCTACACTAGGATTTACACCAATGCTAGCACCAGTGGTGCAAAACATGTAAAATTAATAAATAATAACAGCTCAAAATAGGCAAGACCTCATATCATCAAACCTCATTTATCCAAAATCACTGATTATTCAAAACAAGGTTATGTCTCTAGACTGTTGCAGGGGATTTCAGATAAGTTGAGATTTGAAAGCAAGGGCTACCTGCCATTTGGTGCCCAAGGTCAGTCAGCTCATCAGGGTGTATAAGTAGAACCTTTAGTAAGTCCCTCTACCTAAAAAGAAGGTAACTTTTTGCCTTTGTTCATAGGAGCATTATCCATTGAAGTCTGTACATTTCCCCCATGCTGGGCAGCTGAACAGTGCACAGTTCAATTTGGTAGTACCTAAACTCATTTTTTTGTAAAATTCTCATTTTTGGTGTAGAACAGGTCCTGCACCACTGGTGCTACCATGGTGTAAGTCCTAGTGTAGACAGGCACAGGCATTTCAAACACCTTGTCTTATTTGTTGGTCTATACAGGTGAGTCTCATCTTACGCTGGGGTTACGTTCCGCTGTCAGCGCGTAAAGCGAAAATTGCAAATAGTCAAAATTACATTGAGTGTAATGGCGGGCGGAATCACCTGCACTACAGGTACAGTATTTAAATTATTTTTCTCTTTTTTGGTGTTTTTGTTTTTGCTGACCACGCAAAGCTGAATTCGCGCATGTTAAATGCACGTAAGATGAGACTTGCCTGTATTTTGTCTGTTTCACATATCAAAGGTCTATAAATCAATTTTAAAAGCTCTTATTTAAGAAAAATGATTATCCGAATTTAAACAGGATATATCAGGAGGACAATTGTATCCGGAGTATAACCCCAAATTATCTAAAGTAATAGGGGGGGGGGGGTAGGAGGGTAGATGAAGCCTTCAGCTATTTAAGGGGCTCAAACTAATTGGTGGCAAGATCAGTGGCCATCTTAAAAAACAGATTGTAAGCTCTTTGAGGCTGAGACTGTCTTTTTGTTAGGTCTTTGTACAGGACCCTTTATCCAAGACTGGGGCTCCTATGTGCTACCATAATAAAAATAAATAAAAAAATAAAACCATTCAAGCTCTGTAACATTAAGCTATAGTTAAGTAGATAGAACTGCAGAACCATCAAGAGCTCCAGAGCTGGGAGTCTCTAAGTTTTAAGGCACCAATTCAGTGGTAAATTTCCCAGGATCAACATTTCACTTAAAACTTGTCTGATCTTCAAGTTATCCAGAACCAGGGTTTGTATAATCAAACGTTTGACAACATAGCTAGAACAATGTTTTTAATATTAACTTTAATTTTTAGTAAATTGAGTGCTCATAAAAGGTGTCAGATTCTTTTCACAATGCCAGAGTGACTCTTTATTCAGTGTTACTGGAGTGGATTTTACTGCTCCAACAACTCTTAGTATACTCTTATAATTCATAGGTTTGACATTACCCATGAAATACTTTTCTTTTAAATACGAATTGCAGTGTACTTATGATATCGCAATTCCTTATTACAAGTTACACACAAATACTCAACTCTTTCCATACTGATAGTGATAATTTTGTTCCATTGCTATATTCCTTGGGGGAATTCTGCACCAGAAAATTAAAAATTCTGTGAATATTTTAGAATTCTGAAAAATTCTGTATATTTTATTTGTCAAAATAACACAATATAATCACACCAGTTTCAATTATTTTCGTATTCTATTTCAAAACACCAATCAACAAGTAGGTCTGTAACAATACAAACAGCAGCAAAGATACCCCCTCTCCACTCCTGGGATAATCTGTGGAGGTGTTGGAGGGGGTTTTTGTTGGGTGCTGGAGGGGGCTGTGCTGGACCCCCCTTGGCCCAGACTCCCGTCCCATTTTCCCCCCACTCAGAACCCAGCACAAAGCCAGATATCCACACTCCCTCACCCACAGAGCCCAGCTACAGGCTCAACTCTGCACAGCTTCATTACTGTCCCACTGGGGGATGAGGTGTGATCCCCGCCCTCCCTCACCCTTTGCGAGAGCCAGACCAGTCGGGCAAATGAGGATCAGGCCTGGCAGCCAGAGCGCACACAGCCACAGGGCCTCCATTCCCACCGGGACGGGCACTCCACTCACTGTGGGGCTATGGCCCACACGCCGCCTCTTTCATTCAGGGCATGCCGGGAACCGCAACCCGCCCATGCCTCCTTCACAGGCATACTGCAAACAGGGGTGCTTGGCTCTGCTGAGTCCAGCAACCCCTAGCGGTGGCCAGCAGCTCTGCAATGCCAAATCGGGGTGGGGGGGGGGGGGGGGAAGGGGAAGGGAAATGAAATTCTGCACAGAACATTAATTCTGTGCAGATTCTGCATTGCACAGTGATGCAGAATTCCCTCAGGACTAATTGTAGGATACTGTGTTTATCATTACACAAAATGCAAAAATTCAAACTGTCTGAACTTTATAAGAATATGTGCATGTAGTTGCCCTATCTGCAGTAAAATTAACTGATGCCCCTTGCAGAACATATCAATACAGCATTACATTTTTTAGATCTTCATCTTGTTCATACAATGAGGGTCTGGAAAGAGGTTCCACAACCAGCATTTAAGCAACGTTCATAACATCTTAACTGAGCTCCCAAAGAAAATATTGGATAGTGAATTTTAGCAGGTAAAAAATGAAGAGGCTGACAGAAAGAGAGATACAAAGATGTTCTGAAAAAGAATCTCATCCAATAAGACATGGATATCAGTCCAAGTACTGTAGCACACAGATAAGTTTTCCAAATCAAAGAAACATCTTACACAAAAAATTTTGAAGCCTGATTTGTTAATCAATAACAACAAAAAAGAGAAAGTACTTTGTAAGCGGACACAGAAGGAGTTAGACAATGAACACTAATACACTTTCTACAAAAAGGCCTATATATCAAAAATTCAACTGTAGTCTGAATCACAAAAGCTCTTGCTACACTGGTCATCTTTGGTAAAGAGTAACTGATAACTGTAAAGTGAAAAATTCAACTTCAGAAGGCATGTTTAAAGCACAAATGAATGATCAGAAAAATTTTAGATAAAGGTGATAGTACATTAGGTACAGAGTTACAAAGGGCTACTAAAAAAATAATTTTTAAGTGGGTAGAAAAGCCTTTTTTTTTTTTTAAATAAAGGCTTGTAATAAGTTTCAGAGTAGCAGCCGTGTTAATCTGTATCCGCAAAAAGACCAGGAGTACTTGAGTACTTGTGGCACCTTAGAGATTAACAAATTTATTTGAGCATAAGCTTTCGTGGGCTACTAGCTCAAATAAATTTGTTAGTCTCCAAAGTGCCACAAGTACTCCTGTTCTTTTTGCTTGTAATAAGACACCTCAGGAAGCAAGCTGTTATTATTCTGACACATTTTTATGCCTGAAATGATTGTAAGAAAAAAACAAACATTAAAGATTATTTAAAACTAAACATTTCCCAAGTTTAAAAAACATATGTTCTTTATTATATAAATTTGTCACAATAGATATTTTGCATATTTTATTATAATCCGGACATTTTAAAATTTATACACAAAATAAATACAAATTAAAATGTTCACCAATGACCTACGCACAAAGTAAGATTTATAAATCTATCTAAATTTCTTTCATTTGCTAGAGCATCTATTAAATATGTTAACAAATCACATAGTAATACTCACCCTAGTATTCGGTTCATTCCATGCCTAGCAGCATAATGTAATGGAGTATTGTGCTGATAGAGTTCCCCATAAGAAGTATTTGGATCGAGGGATTCTTTTAGTTGAGGGTTGCTCTCATATATTTGACAGGCCAGATTTTCATCTCCATTTATAAGTGCTTTGCGGAATTTGGTGGTTGTATTTCCCATGTTGTTATTCTAGTAAATAATGGCACTATTTTCCTTTCCCTTTCAGCCACTCATTTTATGAGTCCGCAACATGTTTCACATCCTAAAAAAAAAAATAAAAAATTAAAAAATAAAAAGTTATATATTCATTTCAAATGCTGTTTTAAACCCTCTTTCTTAAAGAAATTTGTCCAGAATTCAACATATTGTAAACAGGTATCTGAACAATTGCTTAAGGAAAGTAAACTCTGTGGTGCATTATCAAAGTCCTTATATGAATAGTTACAAATTTCCCTGAGTCTCTAATTCTACATAGATTAACTATTTCCCTGTTAAACTATAACGTATTTCCACATAATCATGTGGGAAATGTTTTTACAACACACACACACTTTGAACTTGGATTGTTCTATTAAAAAATATATAAAACACTTCCTCCTGGCACATACCACTTTGCAATAGAAAACAAAGACAGACTTAGAATTGCAATATTTCCAAGTGATTGCAAAGTTAACTCTTATTAAAATCCAAGTAAAATTGTTAAAGAACAAAATGGAGGGATGACAAATGTTTCACAAGTATGCAAGATATTATGTTGTAGGTAGAAGTTTAGTCAAAGAAAAGCATACCAAAATGAGTATGAATCACCTCTGTTTTTGTAGCTGTGTGTAATTAGCACATCTCTATGCCACAGGGCTATTATACCCCAGAGTACTATTCACCACAGCTCTTCCCCAAAAGTTCTGCTGGACAGGATGGTTTTAAATTATGTTCAGAGCTCTACGGGAGCCTTGCTGGTGAAAGATGACTTGGGAAGTCTGCTGGGCTCCCCCATCTATGGCCAGAACCAGCTGACTGGGGACTGAGCTAGCCACCTGCAAGTCGTCCAGAGGAATGGAGTTATTTTGGTGACTTATGACACCATAACCCACCTTCAGGTAGGCTTTCCACCACCACTGAGCTCTTGGTTACACAGGCTAATCTAAGCCCAAACTCTTTAGTAATGCAATTTGTTTTGCATAGACTTTTGTCCCTCTCAACCATCTCTCTATTTTAAAAGATCAATGTGTATATATATTTGTAAGAATACTAATGCTTTGATTTTGGGAGTGATGATGCCCATCAGGATGAAGTATTGCAAAATGAATACATCAAAAGTATGCAGAAGTATTTGCATCCTAAGAACTCCAAAATGTCCAGCTATATTTCATAAATATACAAAGGGAAAAAATTTAGCTACTTCTTCCCTCCAGTGCTACCGAACACAAGAGAGCTAAAGACATCCCTGCTTTAGCTTGGAGCCAGATTTACTGGAGTAAGACAGACTTCACACAAAACGTGCATGACGGTTCTGGCATTTTACATTATCAATATCATAGCCTGCAAAAGAAATGAAAACCTTTTAAAATGCTCTCAAGAATAACCTTTAATATAGGACAGAATTTAGTTAAATATACAATGCTCTTTGTACTGATGTGACTCAAAAGTACTTTATAATATGAGCTAAATACTGCTAGTGCAATGAAGCCTCCACTGTACAATAGTTCACAACTGAATACTACTGCTCATCCACCAGTACTGCACTATCCACACTGGGTATGAACCCAAGTCCTAGTGAGAAATGTGAAAGAATACCTACCAGCCCATGCTCAGAGGAAATAAGTAACTGTTAGATATATTAGATATCTTCCATTCTTATATGCAGTGTTGTTATAGCCATGTTGGTCCCAGGATGGGCGCAGTACGCAGTGGTCAGAGGGTTATAAATGGTGAGACCTCTGGGGATGATGTTTTGTTTCTTGCATTTGCACTGAAAGTATATGTCACTGTTAAGTTTTGCATCAGGTTGTGGGAGTTTCCCTTTCATACAGCAAAATTCATTATGTTCCATTGTTGGAGCTATGTTAGTCCAATAAAAGATTATCTCATCCACCTTGTCTCAGTTATATTATTAGAGTCAGTAATAACAATGACAGACTAACAAGTATTGACTAAAAAGAGTATCAATATAGAATCACAGAACTGGAAGGGACCTCGAGAAGTCATCTAGTCCAGTCCCCTGCACTGTGGCAGGACTAAGTATTATCTAGACCATTCCTGACAGGTATTTGTCTAACCTGCTCTTAAAAATCTCCAATGATAGAGATTCCACAACCTCTGTAGGCAATTTATTCCAGTGCTTAAACACTGACAGTTAGGAAGTTTTTCCTAATGTCCAACCTAAACCTCTCTTGCTGCAATTTAAGCCCATTGCTTCTTGTCCTATCCTCAGAGTTAAGAAAAACAATTTTTCTTCCTCCTCCTTGCAACAACCTTTTATGTACTTGAAAACTGTTATGTCCCCTCTCAGTCTTCTCTTCTCCACAGACTAAACAAACCCAATTTTTTCAATCTTCCCTCATAGGGGGAGGGATAGCTCAGTGGTTTGAGCATTGGTCTGCTAAACCCAGGGTTATGAATTCAATCCTTGAGGGGGCCACTTGGGGGATCTGGGGCAAAATCAGTACTTGGTCCTGCTAGCGAAGGTAGGGGGCTGGACTCGATGACCTTTCAAGGTCCCTTCCAGTTCTAGGAGATGGGATATCTCCATTAATTGGGGGGGGGGGGGTTAATTAATTAATTAAAGGTCATGTTTTCTAGTCCTTTAATAATTTTTGTTGCTCTTTTCTGGACTGTCTCCAATTGGTCCACATCCTCCCTGAAATGTGGCGCCCAGAACTGGACACAATACTCCAGTTGAGGCCTAATCAGCATGGAGTAGAGCGGAAGAATTACTTCTTGTGTCTTGCTACAATACTCCTGCTAATACATCCAAGAAGGCTATTCACTTTTTTTGCAATAGCATTACACCATCGACTCATATTTAGCTTGTGGTCCACTATGACCCCCAGATCTCTTTACGCAGTACTCCTTCCAAGGTAATCATTACCCATTGTGTGTGTGTGCAACTGCTTGTTCCTTCCTAAATGGAGTACTTTGCATTTGTCCTTATTGAATTTCATCCTATTTACTTCAGAGCATTTCTCCAGTTTGTCCAGATCATTTTGAATTTTAATCCTATCCTCCAAAGCACTTGCAACCCCTCCCAGCTTGGTGTTGTCCGCAAACTTTATAAGTGTACTCTCTAAGCCATTATCTAAATCATTGATGAAGATATTGAACAGAACTTATCCCTGTGGGACCCCACTCGTTATGCCCTTCCAGCATGACTGTGAACCATTGATAACTATTCTTTGAGAATGGTATAGGGAAATCATCAGTATCATAAGATTCACATTCACTTATTACAATGTTTCTGATTATTAACTTCTGCCTCAGTCAAGAACCACAGGTCAACTAGGGCGGGGATCCCCTTATAAGAAGCATCTGTAGGACAGTAGTTCTCAACCTTTCCAGACTACCATATCCCTTTCAAGAATCTGATTTGTCTTGTGTACCCCAAGTTTCACCTCATTTAACAACTTGGGCTTCGGCTTTCTGCCCTAGCGAGTCTAAAACTGGCCCTGGCGACCCCATTAAAACAAACTCACCCACAGTTTGAGAACTACTAGTATAGTCTATAGGACAGTATAAACACATCACTGTCTGTATGAAATTTTAGTTTGTACTGACTTCGCTAGTGCTTTTTACGTAGCCTGTTGTAAAACTAGGCAAATATCTAGAGGAGTTGATGTACCCCCTGGAAGACCGCTGCATACCCCCAGGGGTATTGTTCAGCCAGAAGATGATAGGTAAGGACCGTTTCCTCCCCTGCTCAACTTATGCAAAGGCTGAGTGTTAGCAATTCCAAGGCCAGGCCCAGACGGGAATATGTAACAAGTCAGTGTGACTATTGTGAGTTAAAGAAGGGATTCTGGGGAATAGTGAGAAGGTGGTATGATGCTCCCCACAGGGTACCCAAGATGGAGAGGCACCTCCCCTTAGCATTAAACAGCCTTGTCTGGGCCTGCTGTGGATCAGTACCCTGAAACCAACTGCCTCTGGCCTCCACAGACCTCACTCTCTCTGCACAGGTAATGACAGGCACACACCTACCCCCAAATGCTCGGAGCATTCCCTGCGGCACCCAGTCTCTCATCCACTAAACATTCACAGAGTTACCAGGCCTGCTATTCCCAGAGAAACAGTACACACCAGCTTGTAAGAGTCAACTCACTACTCTGCTTAACACACAGCACTGAGATCTATTTATAGTGAAAATAAGAATAAGGCCTGGTCTACACTACGACTTTAATTCGGATTTATCAGCTTTAATTCGAATTAACCCTGTAACCGTCCACACAACGACGCCATTTAATTCGATGTAAAGGGCCCTTTAAATCGATTTCTGTACTCCACCCCAACGAGCGGAGTAGCGCCAAAATCGATTTTAGCAATTCGAATTAGGGTTAGTGTGGCCGCAATTCGATGGTATTGGCCTCCGGGAGCTATCCCACAGTGCATCATTGTGACCGCTCTGGACAGCAATCCGAACTCGGATGCACTGGCCAGGTAGACAGGAAAAGCCCCGCGAACATTTGAACTTCATTTCCTGTTTGCCCAGCGTGGAGAGCACAGGTGACCACAGATACCTCATCAGCACAGGTAACCATGCAGGCTGATAATCGAAAAAGAGCACCAGCATGGACCGTGAGGGAGGTACTGGATCTGATCGCTGTATGGGGAGAGGATTCAGTGCTTGCAGAACTTCGTTTTAAAGACGAAATGCAAAAACTTTTGAAAAAATTTCCAAGGGCATGATGGAGAGAGGCCACAATAGGGACTCTGAGCAGTGCCGCGTGAAGGTCAAGGAGCTCAGACAAGCCTATCAAAAAACAAAGGAGGCAAACGGTCGCTCCGGGTCAGAGCCACGGACATGCCGCTACTACGCCGAGCTGCATGCAATTCTAGGGGGGGCTGCCACCACTACCCCACCTTTGTTCGTGGATTCTGGGTCGGGGATAGTCTCGACGCCTGAGGATTCTGCCGATGGGGTAGAGGAGGAGGAGGAGGAGGAGGAGGAGGAGGAGGATGAGCTTGCAGAGAGCACACAGCACTCCATTCTCCCCAACAGCCAGGATCTTTTTATCACCCTGACTGAAGTACCCTCCCAAGCCTCCCAAGCCAGTACCCAAGACTCTGACCCCATGGAAGGGACCTCAGGTGAGTTTACCTTTTAAAATATAAAACTTGTTTTAAAAGCAAACAGTTTTTAATTATTACTTTGCCTGACTTTGCATTCGCGGTCAGTTCAGCTACTGGAAAAGTCTGTAGCTACTGGAAAAGTCTGTTAACGTGTATGGGGATGGAGCGGAAATCCTCCAGGGACATCTCCATGAAGCTCTCCTGGAGGTACTCCGAAAGCCTTGCCAGAAGGTTTCTGGGCAGTGCATCCTTATTCCCTCCTCCATGGTAGGACACTTGACCACGCCATGCTTGCAGCAAGTAATCTGGTATCATTGCCTGACAAAGCCTGGCAGCGTATGGTCCCGGTGTTTGCTGGCATTCAAGCAACATCCGTTCTTTATCTTGTTGTGTAATCCTCAGGAGAGTGATATCACTCCTGGTAACCTGGTTGAAATACGGGAACTTAATTAAGGGGACAGAGGTGGCCGTTCCTACTGGGCTGTTTGCCTGTGGCGGAAAATAAATCCTTCCCTGCAGTTAGCCAAGCGCAGATGGGAAATTGGCCCTGAGTTTTTCGCGTTTGGCTAGCAGGGATCTTCCTTGTTGCCAGCTACGCGGTCTGGTGCTGCTGAATGTTAACAGAAAAACCGCAGCACTCTACTTGCCTGAAGGGGCCCAGACAAGCCCCACCACACTGCCCCCCCCCCCAACTGGCTGAGATTGGCCAGGCTTCTGCAGCACTCTACAAGCTATGCTTGGTATGTTGGAAAGCACGGACGGCGCTGAAGCTTACCATGGCCGCATGCAAGCCGAATTCTGTTGCCCAGACCTGTGATTGATCTCTAGCAGCAAAGCCACAGGCACTCAGCATTAAGAGGCAAAATGCGACCTTGCACAGAAATCACATGTGCTATGTAATGTGAACAGTGTTGGTCACCGTGAAAGAGTATAAGCATTGTTCTGCAAAATGTAGCTTTTAAAACAATTCTCTCTTTTTTCCCCTCCCTACAGCAGCTGCAAATTCCTCAAGCCTCCCTCCTCCATCCCGAAGGTTATCACAGATAAGGCGTCGTAAGAAGACGACGCGGGAGGACATGTTTTCTGAAATTATGCAATCCAGCAGGAGTGACAGAGCTCATCTGAATGAGTGGAAGGAAACAGTTTCAAAGTATAGGAAAGAAGTCAGTGAACGTGAGGACAGGAGGGACCAACGTGAGGAGAGGAGGGACCAACGTGAGGAGAGGAGAGACGATCGAGATGAGAGATGGCGGCAGGAAGACCAGAGGATGAAGGATGCAACGCTGGGGCTGCTCCGGCGTCTGGTGGAGGTTCAGGAACGGCTGCTGGAAAACAGACTGCCGCTTCAGCCCCTGTTCCACCCTCCCCCCTCCCCATGTTCCGTATCCTCCTCACCCAGACGTGTAAGAACGCGGGGGGGGAGGCTCCGTACACCTTCCCATTCCACCCCAGTAGACAGCCCAATCAAAAGGCTGTCATTTTTTTAACCTTTTCTTTGTGGCTTTTTCCTTCCCAGCAATCCTCCTCCCAAATACCACCCGGGTTCCCTCCCTCTTTTTCTAATCTATTAATAAAGAATAAATGATTTTTAAATGATAGTGACTTTATTTGGTTTGAAAGAAAGCTGGGGGAAGGGGCAGGGTGGGTTCCTTACAGAAAATCAGTCAGTAAAGGGGGAGGGTTTTCATGAAGGAGAAACAAACAGATATTTCACACGGTAGCCTGGCCAGCCATGAAACTGGTTTTCAAAGCTTCTCTGATGCACAGCGCTTCATGGTGTGATCTTCTAATCGCCCTGGTGTCTGGCTGCGCGTAATCAGCAGCCAGGCGATTTGCCTCAGCCTCCCACCCCGCCATAAAGGTCTCCCCCTTACTTTCACAGAGATTGTGGAGCACACAGCAAGCAGAAATAACAATGGGGAGATTTCTTTGGCTGAGGTCAGAGCGAGTCAATAATGAACGCCAGCGGCCTTTTAAACGGCCAAATGCACATTCTACCACCATTCTGCACTTGCTTAGCCTGTAGTTAAACAGCTCCTGACTCCTGTCCAGGCTGCCTGTGTATGGCTTCATAAGCCATGGCATTAAGGGGTAGGCTGGGTCCCCAAGAATAACTATGGGCATTTCAACATCCCCAACGGTTATTTTCTGGTCCGGAAAGTAAGTCCCTTGCTGCAGCCCTTTAAACAGAGTAGTGTTCCTGAAGACGCGAGCGTCATGAACCCTTCCCGCCCAGCCCGCGTTGATGTTGGTGAAACGTCCCTTGTGATCCACAAGTGCTTGCAGCACCATTGAAAAGTACCCCTTGCGGTTTATGTACTCGGTGGCTTGGTGCTCCGGTGCCAAGATAGGGATATGGGTTCCGTCTATTGCCCCACCACAGTTAGGGAATCCCATTGCAGCAAAACCATCCACTATAGCCTGCACATTTCCCAGAGTCACTAACTTTCGTAGCAGCACCTGAGTGATTGCTTTGGCTACTTGCATCACAGCAGCCCCCACAGTAGATTTGCCCACTCCAAATTGATTCCCGACTGACCGGTAGCTGTCTGGCGTTGCAAGCTTCCACAGGGCTATCGCCACGCGCTTCTCAACTGTGAGGGCTGCTCTCATCTTGGTATTCTGGCGTTTCAGGGCAGGGGACAGCAAGTCACAAAGTTCCATGAAAGTGCCCTTACGCATGCGAAAGTTCCGCAGCCACTGGGAATCGTCCCAGACCTGCAACACTATGCGGTCCCACCAGTCTGTGCTTGTTTCCCGGGCCCAGAATCGGCGTTCCATGGATAGAATCTGCCCCATTAACAACATGATCTCCAAAGCACCGGGGCCTGTGGTTTCACTGAATTCTGTATCCGTGTCTGTGTCCATGTCCTCATCATGCTGCCGCCGCCGCTGCCTCCTCTCCTCGTTTTTCTGGTCCTGGCTGAGCATAAACTCCACGAGAACGCGCGAGGTGTTTGCAATATTCATGAGTGCTGTCTTGACCTCAGCGGGCTCCATGCTTGCCGTGGTATGGAGTCTGCAGTGTTCACCCACCCAGGAAAAAAGGCGCGAAAATGGTTGTCTGCCGTCCGTTGCTTTCATGCAGGGAGGGAGGGAGGGAGGGAGGGAGGGAGGAAGTGAGACTGTACCCAGAACCACCTGCGACGATGTTTTTTGTCCCATCAGGCACTGAGATCTTAACCCACAATCCCAATGGGCGCGGGAGACTGCGGGAACTATGGGATAGCTATGGATTTGCTACCCACAGTGCAACGGTGCAGAAATCGACGCTAGCCCCGGTACTTGGACGCACACCACCGAATTACTGTGCTAGTGTGGCCGCACTCATTTCGACTTTATACAACCTGTATCTCAAATCCGAATTATCTAAATTCGGATTAATCCCGTAGTGTAGACATACCCTAAGTTTATTATCAACAACTAGAGATTCAGTAGATAGTGAGTTAGGATACTGGAAACAAATGGTTTTATTATATATAAAAAATATAAATCAAAATTATAATACTCTTTCTAGAGACAAAAGACATTTATCTCACCCAAAGTCCTCTTCAGCATTTTCAACCAAGAGTAGCTGAGACCCATTTTCACGAATGTAAATGCGCTAATTCCTCGATGGAAGAAGAAGGGGTGCTTTAACTTCTAGAAATATCCCCAAAGTTCATTGTCTTTGCTCACAGACAGGATAATCCTGCATAGCTTGTTTTTTGCAGTGTGCTCCTTTCGTATGGACTTCACATCTCTTTGTTAGCATTTTTAAATGTGATGTACATGGGCAACCATTGTACTAGCTTACAATGCTTAATTTACATCTGAACAGAGAGATAGGTGACTACACATCTCTTGTCTGACAGAAAATCTGTTTTTCACCTCTGCTGGTGACAAATACCCATGATCCAGACTCTCAAGAACATATTTTCAGTACGTATACACCTCTACCCCGATATAACACTGTCCTTGGGAGCCAAAAAAATCTTACTGCGTTATAGGTGAAACCATGTTATATCGAACTTGCTTTGATCCACCAGAGTGCACAGCCCCGCCCCCACGGAGCGCTGCTTTACCACATTATATCCAAATTCATGTTATATCGGGTCGCATTATATCGGGGTAGAGGTGTACACACAACTCCTTGCACAGTATCTGTACATATATTTCACAATGACATTAATAACCAGTGTGACCCCACCTTTCATTTGAGACCTCACATGACATTATTTGGTGAACCAGACTGAACATTCCAGAACCAGGATATTCCTGTACCCCTTTGCCAGTTGGCATTAAGAGGTTCTTGGGTCACAGGTGGGATAAGCAGTCCAGGGCTGCAAGGGATAGCAACCTCAGGGACGTGGTTTAGCCTAGCAGGTTAGAAAGAAGAGGAGAACAGAGAACCAGCCTTGGGGAAAACTGAGGAGGAAAAGCAAGCATGAAGATACACAAATGGCTATTAGAGAAAACAGCAAGGCCAGGACAGATCCAGAGAACTGGAATAAGCAACTGAAAAGGGGTGGGAGAAGGAGATGCACATGAGCATTATAAGCCCTGTCTTGACTGGGTCAAGGGTGTGTTTTTCACTTTGTGTTAACTCAGTCAACTTAGCTTAACACGACTTAAAAACCCCATTAAGATGCAGGCAAATGTTTGAATTTGTAGTATCTAGCCATAGTGGAGCATAAGGAACAGCCTATACCCCAACATGGGCAGCTAACAACTTCAAACATGTTAACCTGCACGTTAATGGGATTTTTAATATTAAGCTAACAGTTCAAAAACACAGCCCTTTTGCCTGTCAAGACATATCCTTATAGAGCAGGGGTGGCCAAACTTACTGTCCCTCTGAGCAATATATGACAATCTTCAGAAGTTTGAGCCAGGGCACACCTGCTGGGAGCCGGAGATTGGGGAGCCCTATGGGAGGCACCTGACAAGGCTCAGGGCTTCAGCCCTGAGCCGTGGTAGGTGTTCTACGCTGGGCAGAAGCCCCGAGACCTCCTTCCCCGCTGGGCAGAAGCCCCATTGCACCACTCCGCTGCAAGGCAGAGGTCCTGAGCTCCCCACCCCACCCTGGTAGGTGGAGAAGGACTCTGCAAACCACACTTTAATAGTAAAAGAGCCGCATGTGGCTTGCGAGCCACAGTTTAGCCACCCCTGTAATAGTGCAAAAATAACAATGGCTCTGATAATGAAGAGCTACTCAAGTGAAAGACCCTCCAGCAAATAGTCTAAAAAACTCCTCAGACATGCAGTAACAGTCTAAATGCGTTCATGCAGCAGGAGTCCCACAAATTCAAGAAGCCAACAGATGGGACAGGGCCACTGTAAATCTACTAGAAAGGCCTAGTCAGTGGTTCTCAACATGTAATATGTGTATTACCGGTGGTATGTGAACTGCATCAGAAAGCATGTGGCAACCACTGGCTTAAGTATCAGAGGGGTAGCCGTGTTAGTCTGAATCTGTAAAAAGCAACCGAGGGTCCTGTGGCACCTTTAAGACTAACAGAAGTATTGGGAGCATACGCTTTCGTGGGTAAGAACCTCACTTCTTCAGATGCAAGTAATGGAATTTGCATCTGAAGAAGTGAGGTTCTTACCCACGAAAGCGTATGCTCCCAATACTTCTGTTAGTCTTAAAGGTGCCACAGG